>NC_089278.1:9619478-9947854 GCF_963678975.1 Dysidea avara | reverse complement strand
GCTATCGCACCTCCACTATCTATGGAACTAATTCTCATAATTCTAGTAGTCCAAAGTTAGGGGTTTGGATTCAGCTGTATCTACTAATCCTTAGGGTTTGGTTCAGCTTTATATTCCTTAAATATATGCGAGAAAATATTTATTGTCTTGCATTTAAAATAGTAGTGGATAGGACTCTGATGAACTGTGAAAAGTAGTGAGATCTAGCTCAGAATTTTCCACAATTTTCTTTTAGTTAAGTCATAGATAGTATATACGTACCCGTAGAATATACTATCTATGACTGTATGATCCAAGTCGTGTGCCCAAAATATATGCTTGCTGCGGGCACAGCAGCATTTCTTGGCTTCCCTGAATGTGTATCAATAGCCAAAATCCCACTGGCCAATATTTAGTTGGAGCTCTGTGAGTGAAAGAGGATTAGAACGGACCATTACGGGTGCATTATATCGATGGTATGTTCGAATACACAATGAAGGCTTCGTTATACAAGTACCTTGCTTGTCTGGTGGAGGTGCCCCGTGATGCACCGCACATGTTACACCTGAACGCACTGTTCTTGTTAAAAAATGTACAAATTGTGCAGTCCCACCCCGAAGACATCTCGACGTGCCACAATCGAATCTTCCTTTATTAAACCATCACGTGATCATACCACGATATTCTTTTGTGTTCACTGGTTCAGGCACTAAAGTATTTTCTGAGGATGGAAGTTTCTTTAATAAAGATTACGATTTTAATTTTGTATGTACTGTGTCTTCAATCTAACAGTTTAGGTGAGTTTGTTACTTCTTGTTCAATTTGGGCAAATTTCTAGTTTGATTATTTGAAGTTCTAGGGAAATGTAACAACCCTAAGGTGCAGTCAGAAAGTTACAGTACTTCTGAGAGACTTATGTCAGCTAAGACGGTATTTTTGGCTCAGTTTAAGTTATCCTGTGACAGTGGAGAAGATAAGGTTTGTTCTACCATAGATTATTGGGCATACATAGGAGATTAGGGGGGGGGGGGGGGGGGGGGTTGATCTGATTTGACATCATACTAGTAGAATCTAAAACTTTAAACACTTGAAGGTTTATCCAAAGTGCAGGAATTTGACCACTTGTCGTGTCCTCAATGGGTAGGGAATTTGATTACCTTCCCCACCATTTTTTTACTAACAACCATGACAAGGTACAAGATTTCTTTCAAGTCCAAGGATTTGTATGAAGTTGTAGCTGGAACTGTTGAGTGCTGAACCCATAACCAAGACAATTGTCTATATATAGTGATGTTACCATTGCAATCCCTATTTACTACATTATAGCCCACAGGAAATATTTTATGATTTGTTGTAAAAATCAACTTTGCACAATTCTTTATCACAAAGTACTCACAAGAAACTTCGGGTGTTTCTGGTATTACATCGAAACATTCCTACATCTAGATCACTTCCTTGTACCACCATTTTAACGGGAATGTGACCAGGTAACTTTTGATAGCTTTGCTGATGACTATCATACAGCATCAGTGGTGGAGTCCTGTATGAGTTATGGCTGACAGTGGCGCATGAGGTGTACTGCTTAAAAGCACGAATAATATATATGCACATGGATTGGAAACGACTCCGTAAATTGTACGAAACGGTGAAACATTCCTTGTAATAAAGTTTACGAGGAAAACATATTTCATGGTGAAACTAACCTTTTACACAGAGGAAGACAAGTGTTTTATATGAAACTGATTCTAGTACTTATTCTTCTAGTGAATAGTGATGGAATGAAGAACCCCCGCTTGATTTTCTGTGAGTGCGTATCGGCAATTTCCGTTGCCAGGTGCACAGTTATCTGAATGTTTCACTGTCATGTAGCTTCACATGATGCCAACTCACCATGTTGTGTTGCTAAAGAAACAGAACAGATACTGCTCTTTCATGTGTGCCAAGCGTACGTAAGTACACGTTCCCACTGCCATGATTTGCCTACACAAACAATCCATTACATTCATGCTATGATCCACTCGATAATTCAGTATTAACTTATCCTACGTCAGGTTTTAATAGCTAAAGAAATAAAACACAGTTATGTTCTTTAAACTGAGTGGCTATCCTTTCTTTCGCCATCACCTAGTCAGAGATTACCCTACACAAACATACCAGAGCAACATACTTACCACAAACAGCGTAATTAACTGTTAACCTACACAACATCCAACAACAAAACAACTATAGGGATGATAACAAGTACTGCTTGACAACAAGGCCCTATACTTTTGAAAAACATTCTGAGAATCGCCTTATTCTACACTGGTCTCCACTACCAATTTCGTAAAACATTGTGACATTGTATTACAAGGACTGTATACTATTTGTAATACATTTTGTATGTGCAATTCCAATCCATGTGCAACATATATATTATCCGTTCCTAAAAGCAATGAATGACCTTGAAATGTGTGTTTGTGATGCAGAATACTACTTGATAACAATTACAGCCTGGGCCTCTAATTTGATTTAATTCAAGGTGTATTGAATTATAGTATTACCTAATGATCAAATTAGGATGAACCGTGACAAACCATTCTAAAAGGTACATACGAGTGAGTACAGGTCCAGAGCAGAACAGAGCGATTCAAACTCCAGTATAAACGAAAACATGTTTAATGGTTTATAATTTTTTATGTGAGTGCTATTCAAAACAGCGGGTTTGCTGGTATGACATATGGAGTTTTTCAAGTTTGGAGTGAGGAGGGGATACAAGAACAGTTGGAAGGCACCAAGAGAAACTAACACATTTATGAACAACTGGCTGGCCATTTATGGAAAGAAAAAACAGGGGAACAGTGTCATACAAAAGTAAGGGCTTTGTCAAGAGTACAAAACACTGATAAACAGAAGGAGGGTGGCCATGCAAGGAAAAAGCAAGGGGCAATTTTTGATAAGTTAAACAAGTTTCTTGCCACAAGGCCTGCTACACACCCATCAGTAGTCCTTGATAACTCTACAATCAATACAGACACAGATTCTCCAGCAACTGTATCAGATGAGGAACATGGACTGATAGGTGGTCATCATGAGAACAATGAAGAGGGCTGTAGCATCACAAGTAACAAGGCAGATACTGATAATGTAACGACCACAAGTGATCATGACTTGACAGCCAATACACAACCTTCAGCAGATGTACCACCAACAGGAGAGGTACAATCTACAGATAAGGATACCTGTAACCACTTGTCACTGAAGGAATCATTGTGGATCTCACGAATGTTGTGCAAAGTACAACATGCTTAAATTACATTAGGAATGTTGCTGATGTGCATATCCACTTTGACAATCTCCTCCACCTTGCTTTTAGTCTTCCAAAAGCTATCTCTTCAGTAACTCATCCCCTTGACAACTTATAATTGTATATCTTGAGAAAATGGAAATGGCTTTAACAACCAGGACAGTAGTGGGTAAGCTGAATCACCAACTGAAAATATAGAAATGTTGCCTCCTCTAACGTGCAAGGTATCACCTTGCAGTAGTTCTCCATTATTGGCCTTTCTGATAGTAGTGAAGACTCAAGCATCATGCATGCTTCCCAGCCATCCAACACGTACACATCTCTGTGGTCTACAACTGTGTAACAACAGAGTACCCTAGCAATTGGTGTGGTTCACAAGAGGAGGGGTGATTGGAATATGGGTTCCATTAACCTAACCAGCACATTGTGGCACACCCATTCTCTTAAAGCCTGCCACTGCCTCTTAAATCTTTCCCAGATGGTGTGCAATGGTACCATCTTCTGCACAACAACCTTACAGATTTCTTTGACAACCGTATGTCTTGTTAGCTAATTAGCTGAAGAAATGGGCTATTGTATGATGCTCTGATGGTAGCTACATGCCTTGTTACTGACATAGGTCCTTTTCTATCAATGGCCTTAGTTGTTCACAAAGGTAGTTGAATGTTTCACGGCTATACCCTAAGGTCCAAATTTTTACAGCACTACATCTTCCTACCAATTAGAGGACCGAGGATGTATCAAAATTGTTCTGTCTTGGCGGCTACATAGCTCCATGATTGCTGTTGACAGCGATATTCCAATCAAAGTCATCAATACCTTGCCTTGACAATGTCCTTATACTACAGTTGCCTGTGTTGATGAAAGGTGTGGCATGTACACATGATCTTAAGTGGGCTCTGTTCGTATGAATGAAGCTCAGGAAGCGAACCAGGTTGACCTGAGTTGAGATTTCACAAATTGAATCACTGGTATAAACAAGCTGTTAGGCAATTAGGTGGCAAGAGACGTGGCCAGTTTATTCACCTTGCACCACAATTTTACTTTTGGGACGAGTACAAAAAAAAATTGTAAAAGGTGTTTAGCGAGTAATGCATATAAAATAATAGTTTTCTATCCTGTGTACTTGCTCACATGTCCTGTATATGGTGCTGCTTTATTACTGTCACCTATCTTGTTTTCAGGGAACTTGGTTTGCTGAAGTTGACGGTCAACTGTTACCAGTCGCTAAAGGAGAAGGAAACAGTTATCAGGTAAGACGGTGTTTTAACTATTGTCTGAAAATTATCTGTCTACTTGTTGTCCCTATGCCTACTAGCTATGTCCAGTTGGAAAGCTTGATTGCTGATAGAATTGGTATAATATGACCTTCAAAACTAAATAACCTTTTTACTATTTGGTGATGAAATGTAGGGGCATGCCTCTGTCTATTGTGTAAGTTCACCAGTTCCTAACTTGTTAAAGAATAAATTATTGTCCCTTAGGTATCATCAGTAGGTCTAGCAACTGAGTGTGGTGCTTGTTTTTCAGTAAACATTTTTAGGGACCAATTTTGACGGTGTTTTACAAAATCTGTAGAAACTTGTATCTTCAGAATACCAGGCTTGTTTTATAATTTGTATACAGAATCTTTCATCTATTCTTTTTGCGAACCCTGGCCCCAAAATTTGTTGTGAATAGTAAAGTAGTGCTAGTGAGTGTTCATCACTGGTCAGGGCTCAACCCAGAATATTAACCTAGAGGGGGCGAAGTAAGTCGCTTCGGATTCTAGGGGGGTCTGGGGGCATGTTCCCCCAGGAAAATTTTGAAAATTTAGGTGTAAATATACTCAATTTTGGTGAAATTTTACTGTGATGCCATTGAATATTGACCATTGGATTATACAACTTTGGGATCAATTAAACCTTTCCATTTCTCAAGGCTTTAGGTATAAACCTAGGGGGGGCAATAGCTAACCCAGAGGGGGCCTGTGCCCCCCCCCGCCCCCCCCTAGATTAACCCCTGCTGGTGGAGTATTGTTTTACTACTTAATGTTAATATTGTGCAGGTCAGCTGGACCAGTAAACATGAAGATGCCAAGCCTGGAAAATATGTAGTCAAACTGTATGATGATGAAGGTGCAGTTGCTGTTAGGAAGGTGAACTTAAATAGATTATTGGCTGCTTTTGTGTATGTGTTGCGTTGTCACATGAAGCACATGTGGTAGTGTGCATACAACCTTGCAGCTTAAACTGTGGCATACGCGCACGCACACAACCCCATTATTGTTATTATGCCATCTGCACTGTTCTGTATATTGTATTTTACTGGTTAATAGTCATTGATAGCCACATTGCAATGTTTGAGTAATTTATATGTACAAAACTGTCCATCTATCCATGTTTCATCTTTGTTACACTGCTTATTCAACAACTGGAACATGCATCAACATGAAACTTTGGTTAAATTAAGTGCTAGCAACACCAAATTTGTTGCTATTCGCTTGATCTTTACAGAGCTCTGAAGCCATTGGTGTAACAGACAACTTGAGCTTTTTATACATTCCTGAAAGCCACAGACAAACGGCCATAGCGTTTGTGCATAGAACTTTAAACCAGTTCAATTCCTGCCCATGACTACTTTTTATTCATTGCTACCTATTTATGACACACTTTTCATGTGTAGACATCTCACCAATCATTGCATATATTGACACGATTCACATGCAAAGTGAAACGCTCATCATCTGGCTACCTCACAAGTTAAGCTTCTACATGCTATCCTTCATCCGCTACAGTGTATTGAAGGGCGTGATGTTGAGAAAATGTATTTGATTGCAAACCAAAGAGAGTAAACAGTTGAACAACTGGTAGAACACCTGTATTGTTGCAGTTAGGTCATGGACAGTGACATGATTTTTTTTTTGTTGTTTTGTTTTAGCATACCTTTTTGGTACATACTTTTTTGAAGGTTGACTTTTGCTTACAGAAAGTTCATATATTGTATACTGGTATTGCTTTACAGTATGTGGCACTATTGGAAACGTATATACCACATTCTATAGGGTAGGCATGGGCAAGCCAACATAGAGCAGCCTTCTCTTTCACAACTTCAGTTCTTCTTGATGTTGGCTACATTTTATTAATAACAAGTACACAAAAAAATTGGAATTTTCAACTAGGGTAGGGACCATAGCACATCGATAAAAAGTACTGGAGTAGTGCACGATAGTAAATCACAGTAGTACAATAAGAAGTGTTATATCCCTACTGTGCTCAAGATACCATAAGAAGAGCACAGTAAGGATATAATACTTATTGCTTTGCTGTGATTTAATATCATGCACTACTCCAGCTTGTTTCAGTACTTTTTATCGATGTGCTATGGTCCCTACTCTAGTTGAAAATTCCAAAATTTTTTTGTGTACTTGTTCGTTAACTTTTATTATTATGACTGGTGAACTCACACTACCGCATCTGAAATGGCGCCGCGCTCCCCAGCTATATCAATTATCACCTGAAAAGTAAAGCATCCATTACACTTCGTTGTTGGCTGTTACACAGCATTACGAATCAAGAACTGTTCGAAAAGCAACTCTGCAATCTAAACAGCCCCTATGAAAAATATGGATGATTTCTGTTTCGAAGGGAAGCCATCATGTGCTACCGCCAAATCAGCACTTTTTGCTGTCAGCAAAGATGAATGGGACACAAAGGAGGACACTGGTAAGTACCTTGTGCATACTGCAGTATGCCAAAAGGAACCTCTTGGGCCGAAGCAATGTCGAACAGTGGAAAAATCAAGCCCGTAGCCTTAGCCGTTATCGAGTTACGCTTGTCTGAAGGCATCAGTCAGTCAGTCAGTAGAAAATTCTGTTACATAGATTTAAAAAAAATTTCCTTAGCAACTTGTTGAAAGCGTTTTGGGTCAATCTGAAAGCTTGTTTGGGCCTTAGTTTTACCTAACCAGTACTGCCTTATCATCGCTAGGAAAGTTGAGGCTGGTTTTGGGTGATGTTATTTTGTGGGCCACGCCTACTCCTTTGTGGTCCCTGAAAATTTCATAGTGTATAACTGTTTTTGCTATATGTGCTAGTGCAATGCGATGAATTATTTCGCCATCATTAGCTGCTGTATTCATGTCTAGCTATCATATCTATAAGGATATGTGGAATTTCCCAATTGGAAAGATGATCAATTAAATCTAGAAATGTGAAAGACAGGCTGAAAGACGAAGCAATTGTTGGCCATGTACTGTGACTGTTGGCATCTGCAATGCCATCTTGCAGCATAAACACCAATAGTAGCTCTCTTTTGATCATCAAGCTAGATGTATCCACTCAGTTCCTTGACCATCTGACTGGCTGTGAATGGTACTTAAGATCAGTCGCTTTCAGCTCAGTCGCTTTCAGCTCAGTCTTTGATAATGCAATCAATAGGACTGTGACTTGTTGCTTGGCAGAGTGCTTGGCTCGATATATCCGTTGTAGTCATTGTGCAACACAAGACTAGTGTTCCACCAATACAAAAAATACCTACCAATCCGATACCCATATCCAGCAGTGAATTATACAGATACCAATAATTGCCATATAATTTACTTGTATTTATTTGCACAATGACTGTTCTATTAGAGTATTTTAATCTTTTCGTGCAAACATAATAGCGCTTATTCAAGAGGCATGGTTCTGCACACGTATATGAAAAGCCAATATTTGAGCTGATTTTTGTAAAGAGTAAGAGTGCTTTTTTGTGGAGTTGCTGTGATGTAAACTGTCACACAATGTTTTCAAGAAGGGGGGGGGGGGGGGGGTATCAGTTTTTAAAAATTACCATCAGACTTGGATAGAAGAGCACGTTGGATAGCTGCTATCAAACGAGAAAACTGGATTCCCTCTGAACATACTTGGATCTGTAGTAGGCACTTCGCATTAGGAAAAAAAGTAAATCCCCCCGGCTACATTCCCACTATATTTAACACGAAGAGTCCTGTTGAAAGGAAAGTTCAAGCACAGGTCGGGTTGAGAAATTCAAATGAAGACAAGCATTGAAAGGCAGATAGTTTAAGAAACTGTCAATGAAGAACAAGTTGGTGATGAAGACGTAGATGAGGCAAGTAGTTCTAATAGCATTGTACATGTACTCTTGGAGGAATGAGAGGGCAAGGGAAGATATGGAAAAGCAACAGCTGCAGGTGCACTATCTTGAGCTGTAAAAGAAATTAAAACAGAAAAGGAGACACTGCAAAATGCTTATGATGATTTAAAATCTTGAACCAACTATAAAGCTGAAGTGCTGATGCACAGTGACAAAAAAGTAAAATATTATTCTGGGTTACCAATGTCTATGATTTTGTTTCTTGGATTTGCCAACTTGTATGCTAGGTACAAAGTTAGATGTCTTCAAACAGCTAATGCTTGTTTTGATGAAGCTCAGATTGAACCTTGGAGACCAGGACTTGGCCTACAGATTTGGTATAAGCCTATTGACAGTCTCACGGTATTTCAGTAAAATGATAGAACTATTATATGTTGAGGTTGTCATGCCTAGTAGTGTACTGGCCAGAGCGAAGCTAATCAAAACTATGCCAATGGAGTCCTGCAAGCATTTCAAGAAATGTGTTGTGATAATTGGTTGTTTCAAGGTTTTATTGAAATGCCTACATCTCTTGCAACCAGAGCACAAACCTGGTCAAATTACAAGTATCACAACACAGTTGTTGGCATAACTCCTCAGGACTCAATTACATGCATCTCCAATGGCTGTTGAGATAGAGGATCTGACGTCTACATTACCGAACTCTGGTTTGCCAAGTAAATTGCTACCTAATGATGCGATTTTGGTTGATCGTGAATTCACATAACCAGAGAGTGCTGGACTCTATTGTGTAGAAGTAGTAAAGTTGCCACCCTTTACAAAGAGAAATGCAAAGAGAAAAAAGCTGTTGAGCAGAGTTGAGGTAGATGCAGCATGAAGGCTTTCGAGCATTTGCTGTTAGCTCCACTACAGCTGGTTGAGCCAGACAGCCATTAGTCAGTCATCTTTAACTACCAACTGAAAGGTATGTGCCAGACATGAAATACTAGGTAAGCCGGCATCTCTTAATCCAGCCACAAAATTGCTTCCATTATCTCTCACAATAACATGAACTTTACTACTCAAATCCCATGATTCTAAACATTTGTTGATCATATTAGCAATGTGCTCTCCAGTGTGGTGATCTTTAAAAGGTGCCGGATGTAAGCATACTTGCATCCAAGTAAATTCATTTGTAATATAATGGCACATTAAACTAATGTAATAATCTTGGGCCACAGAACTCCAAATGTCAGTTGTGATACTAATGTGGGATATGGACACAAGGGTATCTTTTATTTTCAAGCTAACTTGGTGGTACATTTGAGGAACAAGTGTTTCAGATAAGTATTTGTCTGAAGGGAGCTGGTATCGTGGCTCCAAAACTTTCATCAATCTTGTAAAGCCAGTGTGACATGCAATGCTAAAGGGTTCACTGTCTAGAGTAATCATCTCACCTAGTTTTTTAGTTATTACTTTAGCTTGAGAGAGAACAGCTGCATTTTCAACGACTCAACTACAACACTGCTGGTTTTACCACTCTCTTTCTCTTTCGCCGACTCCTTTTCTTTTGCTATCAGTGTAGTGAATTTGTCTTGATGTCTGGTCTCAAGATGGCGGCTCATGATGCTTGTATTGTAACGCTTTACCTCTAGGAATGCTGGCTTTACAAACCAAACAGGAAACCTTACTATCGTCGGTGACGTTCACCACAAAGTAATCCCACGCACCACTTCGCTTTACACAGACGGCCATGTTAATCACGTGACACATGTCAGCAGTTTTATATTGTGGTTTCATCAAGTATTTTACCATGTAGCTATATAAGAAACAAGGAAGTGGTTTTACTCGTAAGTCATACTTATGTAATGTAGCTATATCGGTATTAGGAGTAGCTTAATCACCAATACCGATTGTTACTAAAATAGCAAATATCACAATGCTAATCCGATTATTGGTGGAACACTACATCTAACACATCAGTCATGTCATGCTGATCATCCTTGTTACTGTGCTCTCCCTGTATTGGGCTAGTTAGAGCCAACAGTTGTGATCATTTCATCGGTACTACCACTACAGCCACTACCACCATTAGCAACTTTTGCTGCTACTCTGCTTTTTGTATACTACCAATTCGGGTAAAATACCCTAGTCTAATGAATGGCTCAGCTTCAGAAATGGCATTATTGATAAAGTCACATTCCAAATCAATCCTTTGCACAAACAGGGCACTATCTTCTAAACCACAAAATATTTAGCATTGCAGAATTTCATCTGCATTTGTACTGGTAGAAGCTCTGACAATTTTCTTTCAACCCTCATACTGAACGTTCACTATTTCTTGTCCTTGCATACTTAATCTCCACTACACGATTGCCATAACAAGAACAGCTCACTAAACCATCACTTGCACCCATGAAGGGGTACATTGGATGTAACACAAGTGCTGAATTTGTGATCTTAAATGACTTGTGGATTGCTTACACCTGGTATTCATATTCTTGCCAGGCTTCAGCATCATGTTTTCAACCATATGTACATGAAATTTTGTACATTTCCGTATAGCAAGCAGATTTTATTATTGGAGCGGAAGGCTGAGAAGGATCAGTGCATATTGTACTCTTCGGTTTAGAAGCTATCACTTGTCATGATCTCTGTTAAAACCAAATATGGGAGCTTGCTTTTGCTTTTAACCAACTTTGCTTGATCAGTAGTAACAACATATGTGATTATTGTCTCATAAACCTCATCACATTTCTTTAACAGATCAGGGTATTGCAATGACATGGGATTAGGCCTGTCAGGGGCTTAGGAAAATCTGACAAACAATTTATGGGAATATATGAGTCACTGAACTTTTCCATGTGGGACAACGCAACAGGGTTTCCTCCAACATTAGACATGCTTGAATACAACTGATCCCTTGCAGATATGGTTGTAGCAGAAACAGAGAACACTTGCTTTGCTACACAACTTGAAATTTCTTTGTCATGCTGACAGAATCCAAGTTTTCTTTTCAAGCTAGGAGTTCTAAAATCCTATCCTTACCTGCACATACAGAACAAATTGAAATGACTTTGAAAACCAAGAACAAGGCAATGAAAGAATTCTGCTTTGATCTTCGTATTTGCATACAAAAAAGCTGCCACATGTGAACAAGCTTCCAGCTATGCATGTGCAGTGGGCAAAAAGTATTTCACCACTCTGCTTGACACCACACCAGACCTTTAGTGGTGACAATGAAGGCTCTGAGAATGTCTTACTGAGGTAGTGAACAAATATGCCCTTGGTCTTGAGTAGAGAACCATCATGCCAGTTACTTCACTTAACCACCATTGATAAAATGATTCCTTCTCAACTATTATACACCTTCAGTTGCTTGTGAGTCATTCCTGGCATTGGCATTAGAATCAAGTACTGTAAACGTCAGTGTGCATCACATTAGGCCAGTTCATCCATTCTATTGTTTCGGTAGCTGTGATTTTACCTTTTGCTTCCGTTTGACAATAGGGATCAGCATCATGTCACTCCTACTTTCATCATTTAATCCATAGTAATAATGGATGCGTCTTTTCGTTATCAAGCATCGCTTATTATTCATAGGCTACAATCCACTCCAATGCACTTAAAAATGGATACCATTTCTACATGTGCACAGGGCCACGCCCAATGCATAAACTCTATAAGCTGCAATTCCTCAATGTTTAACAAAGCAAATTTTGCACTTTTTATGCTAGAGTAATGCTTAACACTATTTCCGGCCTGTTATGCCCCAAGTTTTGCTAGCATAGCATTTACGATGATCATTATGATGATGACAGTTGGTGCTAGTGTTTATTAATTAGTATCAGAATAGCTTAATAGCCGATACTGATCGATACTGAAATGGCAATACTGGCTCCAATTCGATACCAATCCGATTATTGGTGGAACGCTACACAAGACAACTCTTATTTGTCTTAATCTGAGCATACTATGATCTATAATCTGAGCTACTAGATCTAGACTAGAGCTAAGAAGCGGTTAAACCAGTATGTGATCTGTGAATTAAATCATGGAAAATCCTGTTTTAGAATGCAACCATGAACATTTTCCACACATACAGTAATCTGGTTGCCAGAAAGTGTGCTCCTGTGTGTTTTACTCAAATATTGCTTTTTATGCAGTATCTCTACTACCAAATAGTGCTGGCCTTAAGATACCGTATAGCTGGTTATTTTCAAAACAGAAAATTTCGCACAAGAAGCAAAATCTGAATTTCGAAGAGTGCATATTTTGAAGTCCAGATGGATTTCAAATAAATGGAAATTCGTGTCACAAAATATGAAGATGCGTGAATGTTTGCCAAAATCTGACTTACTGATGGAATTATCCCCATCCCTGTGCACTGGAGAGAAGACCGAGGGAGTCTCGAGCGGAGTAAATTCACTGGCTCGATCGCTCTCGATGGTAGCTAGCTATCTACCATACTGATTCTAGAGCAGACTCTGATGGCATCAAATCCCATCCTGGATCACCTGTTTTCTGGTTATTGGCACAGTAATGATACAGTTTACCCATTATGATCAGTAATACTGAGCTAAAACTCGAGGAATACACAAACGAATCACCAAAAGTTGGATCGCTGCTTTCACTTGTGGGAATTTATTTTCGAAGAACAACCGGATGTGGGAATTTATTTTCGAAGCGATATCCGAAAATATAAAGCTTTCGAAAATTGCCAGCTATATGGTACTTAATGTGTACTATACAAATTGATTTCTTTTTGCTGAAGCCATCATGTTGTTACATGTGCCTACATGATAGGACAGGTACTACTAACACCACATAGTTTACACCTGTTTTGATAATTGCAAGTCAGTAACGTTATGAGAATCAATGTCAGGCTTACTGCTACAGTACCTAGTAGCAAGAGTTTATAATGGTGTAGGGAGAGAGTCGAACTACGCTATACCCTGTGAAAAATGAGCCTGTAAAGTCCTGTGGCATCGTACAAACGATTCAGTGATTTGTGTTAATTGGTGACTAATTCAGTGGGCGCTCGTATATACGTTGAAGCTACAGAGTGAAAGAACAGTGTACTCAAGAAAAGTGTGGCACAACGAGCTGAGGTACAAAGAGAAAGACACAGTCAACTAACCTGGAAAGCCATATATATCAACTTTGTGAGGAATCCACCCAAAACAAAAAATACAAATTCTGCCATTTGAAATCATATCACATGATGAAAAATACAGATGTATATTTTGATACCAAATAACTGAAATAAGAAACCTTCACAGGAGCACCAATACTGATAAAAATAAAAAGAAAGTTCATAATATAAAGAGTTCATAATGTAAACATGCCTTTGTTGGTCAAGAGAATCAAAATACTCTAATAGAGCAGTCATGTAGCTTGAAACTGCTCCCATGTTCTTCTTCAGAACATATTCACCAGCAAGTGTTTGTTCTGAGTATTTAAACTTTTCACTGTCATGTAGCTTCATTAGTGCCTTTTATGATCCAGGTGCTTATATTGGTTTTTAGATCATAAGTGCCGGCTGTAGCCTGGGGCATGTAGAATTCTGGTTAGGCAAAACTATTCATCACTGTCAAGCAAAATGCTACGATCAATGCACATACTGGATTTTATATCACGTAGAAAATTGGTTGAGCTGGATGACCTAGCCCAGTTTCAGCCCTACAACTTCTTTTGTCTCTTTTCCATTTTGCTTATGCAATATAGCTCTGCTGTTTCGCTTAGTATTCATTTCTGCTATAGTTCTATCCTTTCCTTTATGTGGTGTTTAGGTTCACCTGTACAGTAAATTATGTTACAAGCAAGTGTTAGATGCATTGACAAGCTAGTAGAACAAAAAGTGCTTAAACATAAAAACAAGGGAGATAATCAGCTATAGTTGTGCTGCTTATTATGTGAGCTAAAGATAAATCTGCACTTCAGATTATCTCCTGTTTCAGTTACTTGTATTTTAATGATCCATGCCAACCTACTAGTCCCTAACACAATACAATAGCTAAGTGAAGACACATAAACAATTTCATGGAGTTTTAAAATGTGTTGTAATGACTATATATCCAGTCCATCCTGTTACAAGTGTGTACATAATGTATTCTATAGGCATTTCGTGAAGGCAAGGAAAATGATGTCACCCCATCCTTTTCTATTACCATCAATCACCCGGTAAGTAATTGTTCCATGACACAATCACTTCATTGTCAAATGTTAACCTCTTTAGGGAGCCACAACCATCAGTTGGGTATCTCCTGAGTTGGTAGCTGTAGTAGTGGCTGTGTTGTTATGGTATACAGCGTACACAAGAAAGAGTAAGATACAGGAGAACTGACACATGTCATAATAGTGATTAGTTTTGTTATTATATGAAAGCAATTGCTGTAACAACAAATTTGCTAACCAATTTATCAATTACTACTTTTGTCAAGAGCTCCTATATGCACCTTGCAGTACTTATGGGCTACTGGTAGTAAACGTGATGACGACTCACTGGCAACAATAATATTGTACTCTCAGTTACTGGTTCTACGCTATAATTGAGCGGTCATGTATTGAAGACTGTGGATGACTTGACAACCTGGTTATATCATGTTGGATAGATTGCGAATGTAATTATGAGATAGCGTATTCTAGGGTGGTTTCTCTTATGACTGGCAACAAAAGAAGTTTAACCAAATTAGTTATATCCTGCATGTTACAATAAATCATAACACTGTACAAACACAAGTTAGCTAGTGTCCAGAAGTCCATTCCTTAAATATGTGGCTCAAGGGACAAACAGATCGCAAGTTTCACTCCAGGGTACTGCATTGCATTCGGTCACATCTCTGTACTTGTAGCGTTTCTGGCGGCGTCCCACTGACAGTCTCACTGTTCTACGACCATTAGTTGGCACACATGAGAATATAGTGTCATCTCTTTGAATAAATGACTTATCACATTTGTGCAATACTATAGTACCGGTGAATCTCCTGCCGCGGGATCTCACAGTAACAATTCTTTCTTCACGTGGTACCACTCCACACATATCATCAGGTATACCTTGGTCGCAAGTTGGACAGCAATTACCAGGGACAGTTCTGAATGGCTTGTCTCCACAATCGAAGTGAGCACATGGGGTTCCTACACACATAAATGACTGTTTATCACTGGAACACCTACATCTTGTGCACTGGTCAGGTTGCCATGATGGGTCCTTCCCTCCCGATACACAGCCCTTAAAGTTACACACACTTTCATCACAGGTAGGGCAACATTCACCAGGTTTGTGTGTTGGGTTACTACACAATGGTCTAGCACAACGAACTAGTCTACAATCTTGATTGCAAGTGCCACAGCATTCTCCGGGTGGTACAATGGGATTAGGACATGAAGGCCTGAGGCATGACACTACCCTACAGTCTTGCCTACAAGTCAGACAACCACTACAGTTGACTGGGTTTGGGCAGAATGTATCAGGGCAGTGAACATCTGGTTGAGGCATGTCATCGTCTTCATCATCTTCTATGCAGGTAGGACAACAAGCCCCTGGTTTGTGAGTCTGGTTAGCAATTGGGCAGTCCAAAGGAGCACAATCTACCAGAGTACAGTCAGCTTCACATTGCCCACAGCATTCTCCAGGTGGTATGATTGGATTGGGACAAGGTGGCCTAGCGCAAAACACCACCCTGCAGTCCTGTTTACACGTCTTGCAGCAGTCACATCGTACTATTGGCACTGGACAGAACACATCCGGACACTCGGCGGAGCCATCACAAGGTGGAGGTAGAGTTGGGAAAGGGACAGGACTGACTGATTCATTACCGCGTCTATCGGAGGGAGAACAAGTAAGACAACATTTATCATCACCGAATACAGGATATGGACAGTCGATTTTTGCACAAGTAACGTTGCTGCACCTTGTTCTGAAGTGTGTCACGTCCACACCATCGACTTCTAGAGCATTTGCTAAATGCAAATTATCTGCAAACAGAAAAAACAGCAGCAACGGTACGAAAAGTATTCCAGTCATCTTCATCTTGCAGGCTTTAATGATGCACGGATTCGTTGCAAGGTTAGCTTTATAGCTATGTAAACTACCTACGTCATAATCTGCAACATAACCGCAAACCATACACAATATCCCACAACAATTAGATCAGCTACACGAGCTATTGTATGTGGTTTAATCATTTCCTTGACATGTTCAATTAATAATTGTTTTTTAACCTGTGTACCAGGCAATAGACATAGTATTTGGTGAGTACAACATCTCTGGTTAGCTTGGACAGTGGACTCTAACCTGTAAACAAACAGTGCACACCGTGACATGTATGAAAAAAATCAACCTTAGCATGTGTTGAGTCACATGCATACTCAATGTCAAGTCCCAATGCAAGACAGACATCATGTCATGTATACTGAATCATATATGCATGAAATGACTCCACCTTTACTATTCTAACGCATCTGACACAGCACATCGCGGGCACATGCGCACGCACACACACACAGATCCAAAACAACGGTTGTGCGAAACACAGGTATTGTCACCCCAGTGATCCAGCACTGGGACACCACTGACCAAATCCTTATGGAGCAGGACTAGTAACCCACAGGAGACTGTCCGGGTCACCTGGAGAGAGGCTGCAGAACTTGACCACTAAGCAAGACAAGGACAGTTGGTAATTCATTTCCCCAGATACCCACTGATGTTACAGCTGGGTGGGCTACTTCCACATTTGACATCAGGCCACCAGATCCCCATTATACAGCTCAGCTGCATGGATAGACTGAAGCAATATGAGTAAAGTTACTTCCTCAAGGAAACAATATAGCAGCTTGGCATAATGATTGGGCATTAAACCTGGAACTTTTTTGATTACCAGGCTGATGCTCTAGCCACTTGGCATGTTGCCTCACACACGAAGCAAAGCCTCCATGAAATACACGCACGCACACACACGCACACACACACACACACACACACACACACACACACACACACACACACACACACACACACACACACACACACACACACACACACACACACACACACACACACACTCATTATGAAATAATTTATTTGTGTGGGAATTATGCAATTGGTTTAGAATGTTTGTACAGTAACAAAGAGATCACAGGATACACAAACCACACACATAATCTAATATAGCTAGCTAGGCACATAGGTTGGTTACATGTCATCTTGTGATCTCAAAGAAAAGTTCAACCCATTCAGCCCAGACACCTCAGATATAAAGTATTCTAATGCACAAATTGATATCAATAAATTATGTTTCCCAGACCCTTCTTTCAGCTGCCCAACACTTTGTGTGGCTTTTATAACAAAGAAACAAATGCTACATTATGCATACTTTTCGTGAATGTGACAGAGAACTTCATAATAACAATGCTAATTTCAGGTACCATGTTTTATTGTGTAATCATATGACGGTAGTAGCATGGTACGTGCATGCACTAAAGTATAACATACAATTGGTCAATTGTGTGGTTAGCTACACACGAGGATACAAGTTAATCATCTTTATTATCTGGCAAGTGGTTCATGTGAGTAGCTACACAGTAGTAACTACTCCTCTGGTACATACCTTTACAGTGTATACCAAATCAAGGTATAGATTATACATGTTCCAAACTAGCTACACTAGACACACGAACACCAAAGTTGCATTTACACATCTCCTAACTTTTGGTTGGATTGATTATTTATAACCTCTTAACAGCCACTCTTTCCTGCCTTTTGTATCATTGCTCATAGCAATTTTCAACCATATTTACTTTATACCCACTAGCCTGGTTTTCACGTTCTCATTTTGCCAGGGTATTATGATGTACTCTACTACATCAATAGATGTACATCATCATATCCTGTCCTGTCCTTACATGGTAATGCACATGCTTACTTAAGTCACTGTCTCAGAACAAACTGAGCCAGTTTAGTGGTGACTGTCAGAAGATGAAGACTGTAGTGATAGCCATTTTATTAGTAGGACTAGGTGTCTCCTTTACTCGTGGCAAAAGTGTTGGTAGTCTTAAATGTCTCTGCCCTGCACTGCCCATAATAGGTTGCTCACTATACACCCCACCAGGTGAATGTTGTCCCAGGTGTGCTGACTGTGAACCAACTGGAGAAATCTTTTATGATGATGATGGAAACCTACTCTCATGGAAACCTAGCCCATGTGTCTACTGCACGTGTGTTAATGGAAGGTCCCAGTGTACTATTCAAGACTGTGCTGCCCCATATTGTGAAAATTATGTGACAGTAAGAGATAGATGTTGTCCAGTGTGTCCACCAGAAAACTGTAATCCAACTGGTGAAATATTTTATGCTAATGGTGTATTGAGCTGGAAGCCTGATCCTTGTACTTACTGTAGTTGTGTTGATGGAGAACCATCATGTGCCATACGAGACTGTGCTGCTCCTTCGTGTCATAACTATGTAGTACCAGAAGGACAGTGCTGCCCTGTCTGCCCCAACAATCCTATTTATATAGCAGAGAAACCCACTCAAGCAACAGTGACTCAACCTACTGTTGATCCAGAATCATATATACAGTGACTGAAATGTTAATATACATTAGAGTATAGTATCATAGACATTTTTTTTACATAAATTATAGTGTAATTGTTAACAAGCCATGTATGTGTCAGTTTGGCCATGCAGCTACATCATAAGTGTTGTACCTTATAGTGATATATTCATACACGTGATGTCTATACCTGCATGACATATTTTCCTTTACATAAAATCCGGGGAAGATGCTTAATGCCATGCAGCATAGCAGAATGCATGTTAATTACCCATTTGTGAATATACATTGCATCATTTTTCTCTTATAGCTAATTGTGCATGCTGTGCCAGTAATATTTATTCAACAAAATACAGACATTATTGTCCAATCCATATAAGAGTAACTATTATTGATAGAGACTGTGACAATGTCATAAGTCATATTATATCATCTAATAAAACATACACTTTCATTCTCAACAAGTTTACGCCATTTACATTTCAAAGACTAGCAAATATATTTCAAAGACTAGCAAATATATACTGACTCAATATATTAGCTATCAAGCAAATATATTGAGTCAGTCACAGCAATTAACTATTACTATACCATTGCCATTGTGTAGATGTGTTGCTCCTTCATGTGACAACTATGTATGTGATCATGACATCAGAAGGACAGTGTTGCTTTTGTTTGTTTGTCCCAGCAATCCTTTAACTTTCTTCTCAACAGTAAAGCCATGCATGCACAATGCTGTATAGCTAATGTATTGTGATAGGCATATAGTATATATATGTAATTTAGTAAGACCTTCACTGTATATGTTTACTTGACCCAACATCAGTAGGTTCATGCAGTATCTTGAGTAGGCTGCTCTGTTGGAAAAGATTGTTGGGGCAGACAAGGTAGCACTCCTTTAATTCTGGTACCACATACAAAATGATGACCAGATTGTTGAAACAGAAAAAAATAAGGGCCAAGTTTGGAGTTGAGATAGGTATACTCATCAACATAATAGGTTACATAGGAGGGTCATGTACAATAAAATATGCATGCAATATATGTGTGTGTGACCATGCACAAGCGGACACACTTAGAGCTGAAAATTACACAGTGATAGCGAAAATGTACCTTTATCTTGATATTTCATATTTCCTACTGTAGTAAATCTATAAACACTCAGACAAAGCTGCCTCTCATACAGCTGTGCTACCACTATGTAATTCGTGATATGTATATCTGTGTCAGCATGGTTGTGCATCCTGGTGACCTGTTTTAATATACAAACACACTAACTTAGCTCCCACACAAATAGATGATTTCAAAAGGAAATGTGTGCGTGCAGTGTATAAATGCACATGCTTATTTATGTGTGTTCATGCACATGTGTTGTGTGGGTATGTGCACATGTGTGTTGTGGGCAAATTTATGTGCTGCATGTGTAAGCCTAACTCTTTTCACTGTTAAATCTTTTAGAAGAAGCCAGGATATGGCTCGATACAAATGTATAACTACTCATCCTCGACATGGTCACCGCTGATCTAATGTGGACTCTTCAACTAGAGCATCATCCACTGCATGGCTCTCTTCCAAGGTCCAAGGTGTGTGTGTGTGTGTGTGTGTGTGTGTATGTGTGTGCTTGCACATTTTATAAGTGCAAATACAAGTTTATATACATGCAACTAATACAGACAGAGGGACAGGCAGAGGGACAGACACAGCACACACAGCTAGCTGTGACACACATGCATTGGCAGACATTAGTTAGTCCATGTATGCATGTGTTGTATCACTGTGTCTATGTCTATTAGTGCCACAGTTTGGTGTGCATCCCTGTATGTATCTTGCTGCATTGCTGTTTTCTTACCCCGGCTATCTCATAGTATGTAATGCTTCTTAAATTCAAGCATACAGGTGGTGTTAATTTCCAGATATATAATATTATATTTCATGAAGAACTAGACTATAGAATCCAAAAGGACAGACTGATGGCTAACCAAAGTTTACAGCCAACAATAACTACATCAGTAGTCAAAAGTTCTCAGGTAATTTCCATCACAACATAAATTATATCATCTATGATTCTATCTGTCATTAAATAAACAATGCAATTCATGCAACTACAACCATAACTTATTCTCCTTATGGGAAGCCAAAGTCAATGTACATGTGAGGTAATTACTCATTGGTATATAGCATATAATAGAGTTGCGTATATCCATCTCTGCATGTTCATGATATTGCCAGCCTGAGCAACATTTATTTGGGCTCTGACACTATATATGCACAGCATACAGTATAATGATGTATGCACACATCATTATACTGTATGTTGTGCATGGTGATCATGATATGCAAAATGTACTAAAGTAACTGAATGAGTGTCACAATCCTGCATGACAACTATTAGAAGGTGAAGTGTTTATGGTCTTTACTACCTCTGTCCTGAGCACATCTGTAACCAACAGACTGCCACCATGTACCAGGTCAATTGCCCCAAGTGCGATGGTAAACTGCATTGGAAACTTTATAACCCATCACATGTATAATCATATTAACTAAAAACTATAGCTACCCCTTTTCCCATATTGTGAAATGTCCAGCTCTTGTTACTGATTTACTTTGAAGGAACACACAAAACTGTGTAATGATTTCATTGAACCTAATAGCCATGGATTTGTTTTACCTGGGAAGCTCTCTTGTATGAAAGAAAGTAACTCTAATAATGTATACAGTTTGAAAGGCTGTATCTTTATACATCTTTCTTTGTAGTGTGCACTAGAGTTATACTATTGTCTATTGTGACCAGCGTCTTACTATTACATCAAAAACTGTGGCCCTAAGGGCTTGAAATTATCTATTACATTTGAAGACTTGTATAGCTATAAGTGTGTGTGACAGTGTGTTGCTCCTTCATGCTATAATTTTGTGCTACCAGAAGAAATAGTAATCTGCAGGAGGCTGTAAGGTGAAAGTGTGGGAATCTGAAGTCCCACTTGGACCTTCAACTGCTATATGAGACATGAGCATTTGCTTCCCACAGCAAAACACCCAGCACCACAGCAAAAGAGAGTGTTGTTGGCCCTGTCTGCCCAGCAATATTTTTTAAACAGAGAATCCTACACTCACTGGCAACTCAGCATCCAGAATGTATATACACAGTCTTTCTAAACTACATACTATAGCTATCTGTTTGTATGCAAGAGTAAAACTTCTTAATTATACATGCTACAGGATTCATAGCTATACAATGGTAGATGACTATAATAAGTGAATGTACATGACTTACTTTCACAATATAAGGATATATGCATGGCAACCTGTCAATAACCTTGTGCATTTATATAGCATTAGTTTCTCTTATACCTTTGAATTTCTTTTATCTGCATGATCACCAACATAAAGAGAGTCTGGTACTACGGTCTTCATGTGTGGGGGACTACACCAATTCTGGTAAGTGCTATACATATATAGAGGTACTGTGTAAATCAGATCCGGTTTAATTGTTGCTGGTGATTTTTTTATAACGCAATGATACAAATCATGTTGTGGTGTAAATTACATGCATAATTGTATGTAATAGTACAAAATTTGATTGAAGCATCAAGGGAGGTTTTTTAGCTAAATTAATGGTTATGCTATTTCATGTCATCATTACACATGACATGCAACGAGTTGCTAAACTAACTGACGTAAAAGTATCCACATGCTCAGTAATCAGATCAGCTACACCCACAGCGTCCCACTATTGCATCACTACCTCTTTGACATGTTTGTATATTATATGTACTGGCTGTGCTGTAACTGTGGTTAGCCGTCTGTCTTTCTGTCTTCTTGGTCTCTATACTTATGAAGAAAGATCTATGCATGCAATTGATGATACATTTGAAGATGCACGCTGATGTTTGAAGTTAGACAGTGAGTTAGTAGCAACAGTAATCACAATGAACACAGTGGCACACAGCAAACTATGACATACACACACACACACACATGCACGCACATATGCACATTCTACATGTAAAACATATGCACAGCATAGCTACATAGCTATTTCCACCCAGTGAACCAGCACTGGATGCCTGTGCACCACTCAGACACTTGAGTCTGTGCAGGCAAATCCAAGGACTAGTAACTCACAGGAAAATTTTCTAAGTCTCACAGAGGTCCCCATTATATGGAACCTTGTAATTACCAGGCTGGTGCTCTAACCACTTGGCTGTGCTGCCTCACACCACACACACACACACGTATACCACATACACAAATGCGCGCACGCACACACATGCACTAAATGCAAACTCACCACACACATGCTACATGCACCAACGCACAGCCTATTATTATAAGATACCTATTATTATTATTATGTACCTCTAAACACATATAAAATTATAGTACACTTATATTGATCTGAACTATGTACATAGAGAAAACAACTAGGAGACAGTGAGAAATGTGTTATGTATAGATCTATATATGAATCTTACATAAATTTACATCATATCCTGTATGCCAACCTTATTTGGTGTTGAGTATACTTACTTAAAGTCAATCTCAGTTCCTAGTTCAGCAGTGACTGTCAGAAGATGAAGATTGTAGTGATAGCCATTTTATTAGTAGGACTAGGTGTCTCCTTTACTAGTGGCAAGAGTGTTGGTAGTCTTAAATGTCTCTGCCCTGCACTGCCCACAATAGGTTGCTCGCTATACACCCCACCAGGTGAATGTTGTCCCAGGTGTGCTGACTGTGAACCAACTGGAGAAATCTTTTATGATGATGATGATGGAAACCTACTCTCATGGAAACCTAGTCCATGTGTCTACTGCACATGTGTTAATGGAAGGTCCCAGTGTGTTATTCAAGAATGTGCCCATCCACCCTGTGACAATTACGTGGGGGTAAAAGGTAGTTGTTGTCCAGTGTGTCCACAAGGAAACTGTAATCCAACTGGTGAAGTATTTTATGCTAATGGTGTATTGAGCTGGAAGCCTGATCCTTGTACTTACTGTAATTGTGTTGATGGAGAACCATCATGTTTTGGAGAGAGATGTCTACCTCCTTCATGTCTTAACTCTGTGATACCAGAAGGACAGTGCTGCCCTGTTTGCCTCAACTATCCTTTATATGCAGCAGAGCAACCTATTCAAGCAACAAATACTGCACCTATTGCTGGCTAAATACAGTGACTGCCTTACTGAACTATGTAGCAGTATGTTATATATTATCCACACAAAAACAGCCAAGCTGTGAAAAAATGGTGCGGCCTTAAAAAGCCTGGGTGAAAAAAGTTATGAAATCAAAGGTGGCGGCCAAGAAATGGCTGCAATGATGTTAATGCTAATAAATTTTAACAATGCACACAGCCATTATTAAAATTTTTAGCATTAACATCATTGCAGCCATTTCTTGGCCGCCACCTTTGATTTCATAACTTTTTTCACCCAGGCTTTTTAAGGCCGCACCATTTTTTCACAGCTTGGCTGTTTTTGTGTGGATTTCACTCCTTTTTGTACTTTACAAGGCCCCAAAACCAGCCTATGGCTGACTTTGAGGTTTGTCTTTACTCACATTTCTTCTTTTCTATGTAGATACAATGATGATTATTGAAGACAGACTTATAAATGTATTTCATTGCATGATTTAATTCAATATTTGATAATATTATTGTAATACTCTAATAGAGTGCACATTTTTGTATATACCTTAGTGGTCATACAATATACTATTTTATTGAGGAAATGACATACTATGTACAGTATGTAATGAAAAAATGATCAACAATGTCATGATGAAAAGTATGCCAACAGTATAATTACTTTACTGATGAAAAGTAATAATATTACGCGCTTTTTCTGAAAAAGTTGTATAGTGTACAACTTAATTTACAAGTAAAGTTACAGACTATCAAACATGATTTGACCATAGACTAACAAACCATTAGATATGATACATGTACAAATTCTCTCTTTACAGCATTTATGAACTCTATCATTCACTGTGAGATAGTTGACTTGTTTACAGTCATGCTAAAGTATAGGTTGTAATTATTGTTTACTACTGATTGGGCTAATATATCCCATTGGGGACCAGCAAGGAGTTAGAGTCTCAAGAGTGAAACTTTGTCAAATGCAGAAAAACCCCAGACCAGGTGGTGACTTGAGGCTATAGGTGGTGACTTGAGACTAGATGGTGACTTGAGACTAGGTGGTGCATGGTCTTCAGCAAAATTGTAATCTTAGCATGCAAGTGTATAGATTCAAAATTCCCACTTGACTTTAGAGACCAGTAGCTAATTAAGAAGCACAAAGATTCACTAAGTTCATTTGATAAGTATAGAGTTTTACCAAACAGCCCTTTTATATATGTACATGCAGCCATGAAAATGGAATCTTTAATGCACCACAATTAACAAATATGCATTTTAAGTAGCACCATGCAGTATGATCAGTAGCATTATATGCACTTCAAGGTTCAGCTCTTCTCTATATGTGCATGCATAATCATGATCATGCAGTGCCTACAGTATCTGTCTGGAGACCGGTGCATGTTATCCATGTGTATAGGGAACGTATGACAATTCTGCAGATATGCTGTGCAAAGCCATGCATGCAAAACCAGTGCAGCACTGCAGCCTTCAAAAACACCTGGGTTGAAAAGTTGCCAAATAACTTTTCAAACCCATGCAGGTATTTTGATGCCTGTAACAAGGCCAAAATACTCCAGTTAGATGAATGAGAAGGTGCGTATAACATCATGATGATACACTTGACATTCACTGCACTTTACAGGGGCGGATCTAGGATATCAGAAGGGGGGGGGTGCTAACCTATTGGTTGGTTGGCTAAGAAAAGCGACAACTGGTTAATACAACTAGCTATAGTGTGCAAAGCACACTCAGCATGTGGAGGATGCTCTATCTAGGGGATCTTGGGGCACTGATTGCCCCACAGAAAATTTTTGCAAATTTAGCTTATTCAGTATTAAAATTTGGCAATATTTTTGACTGAAAATGATGCCACTTTGTTTAAGTGATTCACAATGCTTTCACAATGCTCGTAAAATATTGTGAGTCACTAAAGTATAATAATGATGAAATGACACCATTATTCCAGAACAGTTGTAATACTAGCCGTCACATAAGGGCACAGCCAGTAACTAAAAATATATTCTTTACATAAAGAATAGGGATGATAAGGATGCAGCTACACATGATCAATACTTGCCATTAATTTTGTGTTTGAAATACCTTAATTTAGTGGTACATTAAATTTATTTTAGAGTTTGGTTTTTTGCTAATACATCAATTCACGAATTAATAAAATTCATATGGTAAATTTATCAATATACAAGATCGCTGAATTTAGTGTATTGCTTGGCTTAAGGTATAGCTAGTGTGCTTTACAGTCTCATAGATCAAACTATCCCATCCAAACAGTAACAATGAAGAGAGGGCTTGAGAGGGAAGTATACACTCACCATGCAGTGTGTAGAGTACATATACATAGAATTTTCCAGCTAGGGGGGTCTGGGGTGATGCTTTCTCTGGAATATAGCTATCATACACAAGATTGAATCTGGAAGCTATTTTTAACCAAATACTCTATTGTACTGAAGTATTGTACTGTATTGTACTGTATTATAAGGTAATACATAATAGTGGATTGTCGAAGACATACACAGGATTGGATCTTAAGGTCACTGTAGAGATTTAAAATGCACACAAAAATAAATTCAACTTTGTGGTATAAAGCCACAGACTGTTCTGTTACCATTCAATCTAACTTTTTACAACTATATGGCCCCATCACCATATTATTTTTTTACAACCAGAGTCCAAAGTCACTTACATATACAACAAGTTTTTGGCCACAACTAACCCTCTTATAACGTGACAGCGTAAATGCTGTGGTATCATTTGAGCTGCTTCAAGAGGTTGAGAGTGCAAACCCTGTATGACATTAAATTTTATTAGCTTCAATTGATGCTAGATTTAGATAAATGCAGCAAGGAACTTTGGTACTGATAAAGCAAAAAAAAAAAGTTCTCAGATACTACAGCCTTGTTAACTGTATAGCTACATGCTAAGAAATTAACTGTTTTACTTAAGCATGTCAACCCAACTAAGCATCAAGTTTGTAGCAACAACTGAAAACACCCACCGGCTATAATATTAAACTATTTGACAGAAGTTATTCTCAGAAAGTGATTAGCATATGGCAGGATGTTTTTTTTTTTATTTTTTTTATTTTAACTGCTTTTTAATGCAGGCAAGGCCTGCATTAATGGTCTGTGGGCAACTGGTGTCCACAGCCAGAAAAAGTATACGTACAACTTACAATTACAATTGAATGTATAAAATTACAATCAAATTAAGTTAGCTGGCTAAGGTTATTACATACATTTACATTTGGTATATAGTTGAACTATCCTATAATTTTAAAACTTACATGTGTATTTAATAATAAACTTACTTATATAGCTAAGTACTTATTTTAAGAGAGAGCAAGAAGAAGAAGAAAAAAAAAAAAAAGATTAATTACTGCTGAAGTTTGGTGGGCGAGGAGACTTGGAGCAGGTACTACAAGGGCAAACAAAGTGCATACTGTGGGGATTGTCAGAGTTAAAATTGTTTGGAGCAATGGTAAGATAGCAGTGCACAGGTCAAGAAAACACGCTGGCAACTTCTTGAGAAAAAAACAACAACATTATGATGGATGTTCTATCAGAGTAGTTGACTGTTTTATTAGAGTATTTCGATTTTCAGCAGCTTATAGGTTAAGTCTCACACCAAAAGTATAATTTGAACCCCTCTTAGTAAGATTAACCATTTTCCCTTCTCTTTCCATCTTTTCATTGCCCATGCATACCTATAAGATGCAATTACATCTATACTGCAACTTCTAGAAGCCCCCTAGCTTGCACATGGTAAAATTTTGGAGGGGGGTGCTTCAGCACCCCAAGCCCTTGCTTTAGCTATATCATAATTATAAATACACATCTGTTTCTTATCGGCAGTCGATCGATATTTTCACAACGTTCACGTGCGTCAACCCCGCCCCCCTACCGCTGACTTGTCATCATAATTTAGTACAATGCGTAGTGTCGTGGTTCTTCTCTGTGTTGTCTTTCTCAGCGCTTCCTGTGCTAGTGCAAAAAGTGTCGGCAACCTTGTCTGCCCATGTCCAAAGCTGCCAGACGATTGTAAAGTGGTTCCCCCTGCTGAGGGTGAGTGTTGCTCCACATGTACCACCGATATAAAGTGTAAACCAACTGGAGACATATCCAACGTTGATGGAGTATTGAGCTGGAAGCCTAATCCTTGTGAGTTCTGTTCATGCATCAATGGAGTGCCCCAGTGCGCCATACAAGACTGTGCCGCTCCCTTCTGTGACAATTACGTGGTGCCAGAAGGAAGGTGTTGTCCAGTGTGTCCACCAGGAAACTGTGACCCGACTGGTGAAGTGCTTTATGACAACAATATATTGAGCTGGAAGCCTGATCCTTGTACCTACTGTAGCTGTGCTGATGGACAACCATTTTGTGTTGTTCAAGACTGTGCTGCCCCACCCTGTGATGATTATGAGGTTCCAGAGGGACAGTGCTGTCCTATCTGCAACAGCTTTGATGTGCCTACCCAGTAACTGCATTGTATAACTTCATATTGTCTTCTGTATAAATTTGCACAAGTAAAATAATGTTGTACAATCACAAAGTCATGTTGCCATAGAATGCTATCAAGTATCATTTCAACACCACAGATACCACATGCCAAACTCACACTACATATGATAGCTGTTCTCATGACTGTACAGGTGCAGGCAAGATATTGTGAGAGAACAAAAACCTACAAGTTGTTGCAGAGAAGTAGTTTACAGGAAAATCTGTGATAAAAAATCATGTCACTTAATGTCACAGTAAATAGCTAATCAGGCAAACCTATAGCTACGTCCAAATGGCAACAGTATATACTGTACTTGCAATAATGTGTGGCAGCACTTGTTCATGGTAATGCCTCTGGGGACTAAAGGGCTATACAAATTTAATATACACAATCCCCAAAACTGTACATACATGTCTCACTGCACTAAATTTATCCTTACAATCCTCATGCTTGAAGTTTCTTGCAGTAAGAATGGCCTGTCACTGGAACTTCACCATGTTGCCAAAGCACCCTCTTTAAGAATTTACTTAACATGCAGTAACTGGTCTACAAATATACACAACAATGCTTTGGTAAACCCGTGAAATGGATTTTTATGAGTGTGCATTCAATGAAAGTCCGGCCATGAATGGATACATTTTCACATGGCCCACATTCATGGGTCTTTGATGGATAATTCATGTCAACTTACAACTTTCATCGGATGCACACCAATGAAAACATGACAATTTACCTAAAAAAAATATCATAGCATTGTCATGGGAATGTTTTCTAGTGGTAATATAGTATGCAAACTATTAATTGTACACCAACACATGTATACGCTGTGATGAAAGTACACCTGTCGAGTTGGAAGTTTTCTACTCTGCCTTATTACCCAACAAGTCTATAGCAGAGGGTAGACCAAAGACCCTCAAACGCATAAGCATGGTAGCCTATGAAATTTGTTTTTCTATCAAGCCAAAATGTTATTACAATCAATAACTTATGTTGCTGAACCATTTCAAGAGTGTTTTTTCTGCCACTGCATGTATGCATGGACCAGTAGATTGTATATGCTTGAGTTTCTGCAGATTGCATAGTGTGTGTGTGTGGGTGCACATCCATGCGTGACGCACAAGTATCACTCATGCGTGACGCACAAGTATCACTTTAACTAATGCCTCTATTTCAGCATGTGTGGTCATACAGTAATAAAAAACACTGTTAATGAACCCTCTTCATTAGACAAATACAGTAGTTACCCTTGCTGCATGTGGTCCACACTTGAGAATTACATGCATGAATGACCGGCATGTTATATAGATGGAATTACAGAGGTAATCCTGACAATTCAACTTATTTTTGATCTCCAAGCACCTGGTGAGAAACTGTTCAGGAACAGTTAAGATCAAAAATCTGTTGTTGATGGATGAGTTAAGCAGAGGTGGACCAAGGGACATTAGACAAAGTTTTTAAAACAAATACGAACATTAAGGGTGGGGAAGCACACAGATCTTTAAATTATGTGTGGAATTGAAATCACTAATAAATCATTTCAGCTATGATAATGGCCACTGACAACTATGGATCTTAATAATTTTATAGCAGATATGGATGTGCTTGTTGCTCTATGAACTTCAGCTACTTACACTTCATTTGTGAAATAAATAAAACTTTCTCAACTATTACCCATATGACACCCAGCAATAAACTGAGTTTAGCAAAACAACATGTCTGAGTGGTGGAAAACAATATTAAAAGGCTAGATGGTTTATTGAATGTACTATTATACTACATGACATGTGTTGGGGTGAATGTATAATAAAACAGTGAAGTGAACTGGCATAAGCACAGTATGTGAAGTGGTGTGTGTACATGCTGAATGACTGTATATCATTTCCAGCCACTGCTGACACCAGATTTGTCCAAACCTAAAATCTTTCCTAGTCTTTGCTTGCTAGTTTGTGGTTTCAATTTGAGCCGAGAGGACTCCAATGCCAAATTCACAGCAGTGGCAGCAGCTAAGATGAACAAAACAGCCATCAACAGTGCCTATAATCACTATATATGTATCTACATTAAACCTGAGTAGTATCTAGGACTACTGAAGTTTATGAGAAAAATTCTAGATTAACAAAACAGTGTTGTTCCTTTTAAATACAGTGTATTGTATGATTACCTGTGGCCCTGTTTCTATTCATCATCAGTTGACTGGATGATTCTCCACTATTAGCAGTGGGACCAACCAATGCTCCACCACTGATCACTGGGGCACCATACATGCTCTCCTGTATTGTAACACTAGTGTATACCAGCAGCCATATGTGGTCCTACCACTAACCAAGTATTTAATGTCTGGCTTCTCTTCTGTGCTTGTGTACCCTTGTTTCTTTACCCATTTGGCCATTGCTATTTTAGTTGTCTTCTTGTCCACTGAGTGTTTTCTAGCATGTGGTCTGGATGGTCGACTGCCACTTGCTATAGAGCCACTCAATAATTTGACAGTGCCTGCACAGACAAGACACTTGTTGATTACATATGTGTTAGTGAACATTTGTGACTTACCTCCTGGCATCCACAGGTCATCATCTTCAGTTTTAGACCTCCGTTTCTTCCTCGGTGTCATTTCATCATCTTCATTCAGTATTACATATGCTGCGCACACACACATACAGACCTGAGTACTAGTACACATTATACAACCAGGCAAATGAGATGTTGTGGTTCACAATCATCAGTGTGGGTGTTATAACTTGTCAACAAATAAAGCTAAATGCACAAGTACCCAATTTTCTTTTAGGAATTTTCAACTAGAGCAAGGACCATAAGCACATCGATAAAAAGTACTGAAACAAGCTGGAGTAGTGCATGATATTAAATCACAGTAAAACAATTAGAAGTGTTACATCCCTACTATGCTCAAGATACCATAATGGAAATGCACAGTAGGGACATAACACTTCTTATTGTTTTACTGTGATTGAATATCGTGCATTACTCCAGCTTGTTTCAGTACTTTTTATCGATGTGCTATGGTCCCTACCCTAGTTGAAAATTTCAATTTTTTTTTTGTGTACTTGTTCGTAATTTTTTTTTTTGTAAAATATCATGAACCATGGTAGTGGTTCATAATAGAGATCGCCTATGTTTTTTGCCAAAATCCTAATAGAACACACACCTAAACACCCCCTTAGGAAGCTTTCCCAACCACAAAAGAAGTCTTAGAAGTTAATTTGGAAGAAGTTTAGGTCCACTGGAAAATATGAAGTCAAAAGGAACCCAGTACTTTTTAAATTTCTGAAATACGCCATTTTGTTCATCTTCTTATTATTTTTTCCCAGAGGGCTAGAGCAAAATGTGTGGGGATAAAAACTACATAATTTTCCTTCCTATGTCTTTCTTCACGTCCATGACCTATTTATAAGTGCACATTGCAATGTTAACATTCACTTTCAAGCAAATTTGCTTCTTGTAGGTTCACTTTGCCATTGATCTTCTGATTATATTTCGTGAGATTCGCTGCATGTAACACTGGTATTTCTCTCTTACTACACAAATATTACAGCAGTTAGTAGCTTTTATACAACTAATTAGAAAATAAAGTCTCATATCCGGTAACACGTGATCGCTGACTCTGCTTTTTTCTTTTGCTGCGCATGGTTAGTAGCTCGCAGTATGGCGTCTGAAGGATCGGACACAACTAGTCGTCAAAGGAAAGAAGAATCCGCAGAGCGAGAGAAACTTGTTGCAGATATATTGGGCGACGAGGAGACATGGAGTCTACTGATTCAGAAATTGAAGGAAAGTGGCCACGTGGGAAAAGATATCTCACCCACCGACCGTAATCCCCTTCCCAACGACACTCTGACTGGGCACAGACCATGGCCGACTTTTCCGGTCCAGTATCCCTTCGCTCCATTTCCTGCCTCGCCCTTTTGGGGACCAGTCGCTCCTTCGCTCTGGGTTGCTGGAGCGACCAACCCCCAGACCTCCCCTGGTTCCGCATGGACGTTGGGCCAGCCTGGTTCTTCATGTACACAAGGCCAGGATGCGGAGGCTGATGATAATGAGGAAGAAGACGTCATTGACCTGTTAGACAAAGCGGAAGCCCTGAAACTAGTCTCAGTTCAGGATGAGAATGCATGGGAGGCCAATGAGGCCATCAACACCTTTTTGGAGAAGCATTTTTACACCCATTGGCATCTGATGAACGTGAAGCCATCAAAAAAGATTTTCCTAGACCTGCCTGCCAGGCTTTACGTGTTCCCAAGCTAGACGAGGAAATTAAGGACCAAATTAAGAAAGCTGGGAAGAATCCTCATTTTGGAGCAGAGAAGTTCCTGTTCAAGTTTCAGGAGCAGATCTTGGAGATTGCTGGGCCCCTAACTTGTTTGTGGGCAGACATGCTCAACCGAGATGCCACAGTAAAACCAGAAGACATCTTGCTATTGCTGCAGAGAGTTCTGGTGCTCCTTGGGGGTGCATCACACTCTATTACTCAGGAGCGCAGAAGGATAGCTTGGGGCCGTGTCAATCCAGCCAATGCACTGCCAAATGACTCTGAGGAAGGCAAAGAGAAGGAAGTGACTCTATTTGGTGGAGGTTTCTTGGAGAGAGCAACCAAGCGTATTGAGAAGACAAAGGAGCTGGAAAAAGTAACAGGAGGCAAACGGAGTGGAGGCCCTCCCCAGAAGCGTAGATATCAGGACAAGGACCCCAATGATCTCCGTCGTTTTTTGGAGAAGGGCGCCCCTGCAAGATACGGCGGCAGGAATCCTTTGCGCCCCAAGCCGTATTACCAGCAGCCAAAGAAATTCCAAAACCAGAAGAAAGGAAACAGGAGGACAAACAATTAGTGGCAAGAGAACAACTGACCTATGCACACATTTATTCAACAATGTTATTTACCCTATCCCATGTATATCTCATCTACCTACGGCGGGCCGGCTCCCTCACTGTATTCACAATTGGCACTGTATAACAGCCGATCAATGGGTTCTGCAGGTGGTGAGTGGCTACAAGCTAGATCTAATATCACTTCCGGTGCAGAAATCCCCACCTTTGGCCACAGGGACCGGCAAGGCAGACTTGGTGCAGGAGGAGATTCAGAATCTACTGGAGAAAGGGGCAATAAAGATAGTACCCAATTGCCCTGGCCAATTTCTCAGCTGCATATTTCTGGTGCCCAAGAAAGATGGCTCATTCAGACCAGTAATCAACCTGAGGCCACTGAATCAGTTTATGGAGAGCCTGCACTTCAAGATGGAGAGCCTGGGAATGATGAGAGACCTGCTGAAGAACAGCGATTGGATGGCCTCAATAGATTTGAAGGATGCATACCTGTCAGTAGCAGTATGGGAGGGCCACCGGAAATATCTTCGCTTCCCATGGCGGGGCAGAGTGTACGAATTCCAGTGCCTCCTCTTTGGCCTGTCGAGTGCGCCCCGTGTCTTCACCAAGCTGCTGAAACCAGTGTTGGCACATCTGCGGCATCAAGGAATACGTTTGATAATGTACCTGGACGATATGCTAATGATGGCTCAGTCCAAGGCAGAACTGGAGAAACAGTTAGCCCAGATCACCTCTCTCCTAGAGATACTAGGGTTTGTCATCAACAGGGAGAAGTCCCATTTGCAGCCAACACAGATAATCCAGTATCTAGGATTTCTGATAGACTCCCAGGAAATGAAAATCCTGTTGACAGAGGAGAAGATGACACAGGTGGCAGCAGCATGCAAGAAGGCACAACAGGAAGGATCTTTCAGTGTGGGAGTTGACCCGATTAATAGGGAAACTGACAGCAACATTACCAGCTATATTCCCAGCCCCACTATGGTACCGGGAGCTTCAGCGTTTGAAGAATCAAGCCCTACAGAGGTCTCAGTCCTTCGAGACAACAGTCATACTGACTCAGGAGGCCCTGTTGGAATTGGACTGGTGGTCCACCAACATGAGCTCAGTCAACGGGAAGAGCATTCTATCCCAAGAACCCGATTTGGTGATGGAGACAGATGCTTCAATGCTGGGTTGGGGAGCAGTTTGCGACGGTACCAGGACCGGAGGACTGTGGTCTCAAGCAGAACGCCGGAACCACATCAACTACCTGGAACTGCTGGCAGCCACATTTGCAGTGAAGGCTTTCACAAAGGACAGAAACCACCTTCACATCCTCCTGAGGATGGACAACAGGACTGCGGTGTGCTATGTGAATCGCATGGGGGGCACTCACTCCCCACTGATGAGCAGGCTGGCAATTCAGCTCTGGCAGTGGTGCCTGGAGAAGAACCTCTCCTTGTCAGCAGTACATCTTCCAGGAGCATCCAATTGTGTGGTAGACGAGGAGTCCAGGACAATTCAGTCCTCAGCAGAGTGGCACCTAGATCAGAGAATATTTTGCAAGATAGTGAAGGAATTGGGGGAATGCAATGTGGATCTGTTTGCTACACGACTCAACACCCAGCTGAAACAGTTTGTCAGTTGGAGGCCAGACCCGAATGCAGTAGGGACGGATGCACTCCAAATTCCTTGGGACAGGTACTCAGGTACACATTCCCACCATTCTGCTTGATTGGCAGATGTCTCAGGAAGGTCAGGGAAGAGAGGGAACCTCTGTTGTTGATAGCCCCAGTGTGGCGGTCTCAGCCGTGGTATCCAGCTTTGCTGGATCTACTAGTGGATTATCCCCGGATACTACCAAGCAGTCCAACCCTACTAACAGATCCATTCGGCAGTCCTCATCCTCTTATGGCAGCAGGCCAGTTACAACTAGCCGCCTGGAAGTTATCAGGCAGAGACAACAGGCAGCAGGAATTTCAAGAGAAGCTTCACAGCTCCTGGCAGCTGGATGGAGCAAGGGAACAAATACCACATATCAGAGTGCATGGAAGCGATGGGATAGCTGGTGTTCGGAACGGCAAGTTGATCCAGTTTCATCCCCTATCCAATCCTTCCTTGAGTTCTTGACAAGCCTTTTTCAGGAAGGAATGCAATATCGATCAGTCAATACAATCCGGTCAGCTGTCTCCATGACCCATGTACACATTGAGGGAATTCCTGTGGGTAGGCACCCATTGGTGTCACAGCTACTCAAGGGTATGTACAACTTGCGTCCCCCACAGCCAAGGTACTCGACCACATGGGATGTGGACATTGTCATCAGATACCTGCAGTCGTTAGGCAACAATGATTCACTACCATTGAAAGTGCTGAGCCAAAAGCTACTTCTCCTGATGGCATTGGTGGAGGCCAGCAGGGTCTCAGAACTTCAGGCATTGGATTTGAGATATCAAATATTCCGACCTGAAGGTGTAGTTTTCAATATATCAACCCTAGGCAAGAAAAGGTGGGGGGCCCCACCTATTCAAGTGATGTTTGGAGCCTTCCCAGATGATTGCTGCCTATGCGTGGTGCATTGTCTAAAACGATGAGTCAGTTACACAACAGTACAGGACCAGAGAGCCTAACAGCTGTCAGCCTTTGTTTTTATCGTATGTCAGACCACATGATCCAGTTACCTCACAGAGGCTATCTCATTGGTTGAAAGAAATTCTAGGGAAGGCTGGAGTGGACACCTCAGTTTTCAAGGCCCACTCAGTCAGAGGTGCTTCAAGTACAGCAGCTTCAGAAAAGGGAGTACTTATTGAGGATATCTTCCGCACTGCCAACTGGAGTACAGACTCCACATTCCGAAGGTTCAATTAGCGTCCTACTCAGAAGAATGTCTATACTCAGGCTGTACTACAAGCAAGACCTCTACCAGCATAAAATTGAACTCTTGTTTGGACTTTGTGCCATTTTTATTTCATTTGGCCTAGTGCCATCTATCTGTATCGGCCTTTGTGCCAGTTGTGCATGGCTTTGTGCCAGTTGTATTATCATATTAATCAGGCAGTATAATTATAATATTCTTATGCTCGATGGATTGAGGTAACAAAAGCACAATGCAGTTTGAGACTAGCATCTCGCACTCTGTTTGTGTACGTTCATTTATATTCGCTGCATAGATTGTATGCTTTGAACTCACCAGTGTTACATGCAGCGAATCTCATGAAATATAATTGATGATTTGACGAGGGCCCGAAGGGCCTGAAGTTAAATGAGTGAGATGAGCAAATGTAACACTGGCCCTCCCTGTGGATGTTCTATTTAACCCCCCACCGTGTTCATTTGCCTTGTAGGGCTCACTACTCAGCTGGCAGCAAAATTCATAAGCACAGTCAGTGATCACGTGTTACCGGATATGGGACTTTATTTTCTAATTAGTTGTATAAGAGCTACTAACTGCTGTATATTTGTGTAGTAAGAGAGAAATACCAGTGTTACATTTGCTCATCTCACTCATATAATCTTGATTTAACTTCAGGCCCTTCGGGCCATCGTCAAAATCATCAATTTAGTCTCTGCAAGGGTAACCACAGTGTTAATATGTGTTAATAAGTATCCAATCTATTCATGTTAATAAGTTCATTTGGAAACTGTATATCATTACCTATATTTAACCACAGTATATTAAGTTCATACCAGAGCAACAATGTTGTTGTGTACCACTGCGTACTTGACTTTATTGTGACAGCATGCGCATATGATAGATCAGAAGCCGTACCACAGAATGCTATACACTACCTATAGTCAAAGCTGTATAGCACAAAGAGTACATTCAATGGTAAGGAAACAATACACTGGTGTTTGCTAACTCTTGATAATATTAGCTGACTATATACTAAGAGCTACTGTACATGGTTAACTTGATACACGTTTAGTACAGTACAATATCAAGCGCCACCAGCACCTCATATTATCATGTTAGCTGTCCATAAATGGATCTATAAAAAGTAAAGAAACTAGTGTAAAAATAATTATAAAAATTAAAACAGGAATAGAGATTGCTGAAAAAAGTAAAGAAACAAGAGTCAAACAAGCCAGCATGTTAAACACACAGAGATCTCTATTTGGACTCAAATAAACATTTAGCTATACAGAAGCATTCTCAGCATTTATCTGCCCCAGCCTGATTTATGGAGAAACTACTGTTTTTACCTTAGTTTCTATAATACTGTATCTGCTGAGAAGTGAGGCTGGTTTTTGGGTGATGTTTTTCAAGGGTCATGCCTGCACCTTTGTGGTCCCTACTATACAGTATACTATCGTACTGTATGATGAAAGTTGGTGGAGTCATTCATGGTGGTTAAGGGGATCAATGGTGAAAGTTATAACTACAGTTATCTTTTTGAAGTTGGAATTACCAGACAAGATGAGGATCCTGAAGGTAAGGCATGGTACCGCATGAGGCAGAAAGATGGAGGAACCAATCCAAAGTGTACACCTCCTCTATGAGCTCAAAAAATACATTTCATTTGAAGAAACTTAAGCCACAATCTTCTTTCAAACTATACAACACTTCCCAAGATAATGCCACCATTTCTTACCAGCACTAGAGCCACACGCACCAATTCTATAGCGTCTGGTAAAAGCAGCTGCAAGAAGAAGAATTGCCTAACCTTTGTGTTGGTGAAAACTCTGACGTGTCATAAGCTATTTAACATATACAATCCCAGCCAACTCCCTTGTACACTCCTCAATACAATGATTTTAGTGAATACAGAATATAACAGTAAATCTTATTTGCAATAGTAAAGCTTGCATGGATAAACTAAATGTGTCCTGGTTTCACAGGAAAGTTAATATACAATGGAAGTTATTATAGAACTATAACTAGATAGGGGTGGGCAGTATTCTATATCAAGAAATTCAATATTTTACTGATGCTGATATCCAAAAATAACAATTCCTTGGTAAGTGTGATACAAAATGTTACATAAACCATCATGGGAACAGCTCACCACATGCAAGTAAACAATACTAGCTGTCAACAGCATGCTACTGTACAATAAATCAACATTAGAATCAGATTTTTTTTTAAATGGACAGATGGGAGTTACATGCACCAACTACGAGTCATAAATCACAATATTGAGACAATGTGTGAAAAGGCTATCAATATAGATATCCCTACCTCCCATGCACAGATGATGCGAGTATGTACCCCACCATAAACTATACTACACAACTATACCATCTTGATCATCCTCCTCATCTTCACTACTCCTGTAGTCCTCATCACTGACATCATCATCAGAAACACTTTTCCTCTTCTGCTTCTCCTCTTCCACCTCTTCATTGTCACCTGACATGTCACTGTCCTCCATCTTGTGACGTCTTTGGTAGCCTGTGGTGGGTACACAACATAAGGGTTGTAGTGCAATTCATGTAATCTTAGGCTGACAATGAGTAGAAATTACTTTACAACAAAATATGTTTAAATGACTGTTTTATTAGGGTATTTTGGTAAACTTGTAAGTGTAGTCATTTCAGCGGTTACCACCAATATCCTAAACCAGTTATTTATAATGGCACTGCTGGTAACTGCTGGTCTAATCTGTTTTATATAAACCTCCTGTACACTACAGCAGTAGATAAGTATCAAACATCATTGTGTTGGAAGTGTATCAATATAATGACCAGCCTATCAAAGTTGGCCATTGCTGTTCTTTCATATTTCCAGCTTTGTTGATGTAATGCATTATGAAATAGAGTTACTATTAGAATTAAAATTAAAAAATGGAGTACCAGCAATAAAAAAACAACAGTAAAACACGAGATGTGAATGAGTAAAAAAGGTCATGCACAGTGAGAGAAAAAGTTTCATGAAAAGTACATAGGATAAAGGAAAAGCAGTTTTAGCCTACAAATCAGTACATTATACTTATCAGTCATTCCATTCAACCACTACACCACCACAAGTTACCTATAAATATTACAAATACAGTGTACTGTAGGTATAACTGTTTGCAGTTAATGATTTTCTTTGCTGAGCTGTACTTCACTTAACGAGTTGCAGAAGACAAATGAGACAACACTTACAAGGTTTATTTAAAAGCCTATAGTCCTGGATGATGAGCACCTTGCTTTGCATAAAAATCACTCAGTATGTGTAGTATTTGGCCATCTGACATCAAATGGAATGCAGAAGACAGTCAGAAAGACAGCTTTAAATACATAGATCAAGACTTAATGGAGCATACAGATTGAGACAAAGCTCTCCATTTAAGATGTATAATGAACATTCTGTTATTAAGGTGCTTGTATGAATGACTTGCAATTCATATGACAAACCTTTGGATTTCTTATTCTCCATCATGCCACGCCTAAGCAGAAAGAAAGAATGATTACTACATTATAAGAGTGCGTAGTGTGTGTGTGTGTGTGTGTGTGTGTGTGTGTGTGTGTGTGTGTGTGTGTGTGTGTGTGTGTGTGTGTGTGTGTGTGTGTGTGTGTGTGTAGCGTAGCATGTGTGTGTGATGTAGTGTAGTGCATGTGTGTGTAGTGTAGTATGTATGTAGTGTAGTGTGCATATCTCAAGTGTACTGCATACATGTACACATAACCAGTCACCGTCTCTTGTTAGTCGTTGGCTTAGGTCCCTTGTTCTTGATTAATATAACAACATTTTTGTTGATCTCAAACTGTAACTTGTCACTTGCTATACTTGATCGGAACTTGACCTACATCATCAGAACAAAACATGATCCAACAAAGTTGTGTGTATTGGGGTGGGATGGGGGAGGGGGTAGGAGTATAATGTTTTCAACATTACATCTGCGTCAGACTTAGTAAGTTCTTATCTTCATGGTGACCATTGGGAGATGGCCAAGCTGACAAAATTGGAGTCTACATTGTAAGCCCAGGATGCTACCCAATGGTACACAGAGTTAGTTGTGTTCAGACAGAAACTGGCAATTGTCATGTGGCAGTCTGCCTCACCCATCCCAAGACAAGGTCTGTGCTTTGTGTACACATCTACATGTGATCTACATGTGATAAATCAAACTCACAATAGCAACTGCCAGTGCTTTAGTAAGTTGTTGTATCAACACTATCGGATCCAAATTTTCAGGAACCTTATCTTTGTAAGCCTGTACATACACAGTTTATTAAATAAAGGATATATGCCCACATGACAGTAACACACCTGCCTGGACTTGATCCATGAGCTAAGCACAACAACTAAGTAAGCTAGTCCATTCAATAAGTGTATGGGAGGAGGTAACTCCTTTGTGTATCCTGCAATGAAAAATGTTGTGAAAAAAAGATATGATAAACAGACTGACACCTTGTAATTCATCCAATAGTCCCTGAGCAGCATACCAAGTGAGGCACTCGTAACTAGGGTGGAGAAATTTGGTTGGGGTGTCCAGCCGCAACTCTAGCTCATATACCCTGTTTATCGCAGCAAAGATAATGTGGGCAATTGGTTAAATGACCACCTCACTTTAGTTGTTGGCTGATGCTGTATCTCTGCAAGAAGTTGCCACCAAATACTAGAGAGTCTTCAGGAGTTAGTACAGCATGTATCCAGCCTGAATCGACCATAATGAAAACAAGATGAGTAGGCCATGCACAATGCACAATACCTACACATGCACACACTATACTGTATACATAGGGCTGAAACAGACGTTTACATTATTTATTTATTTAAAGACTTTACAGTGTAAAAAGCAGTGACAGACAATTAAGATTGTACAATGTAATAAACTAACTATATTATGTGAAAATTACACTGATGGAATACTAGCATCCTGTGCCAGTACCCAAAAACTACATTATTTGTAATTATACATAACCTAAAAATTACAATGAAAGTAAAATTATTATCATTGTCTGGATATCGTACTGTATAGTAGGGTGTGGGCGTGGCCTGTGATATAATATAATCCAAAAACCTGCCTTGATTTTTCCTCACAACACCATGACAGTATTGGTTGGATAAAATCAAGCCCAAAAGTGTATTCAGATCAACCCGAAATGTAACTGTCAAGTTCATGCGGAATTTTTTAAAAATTATTCAACGTAATTTTCTAACACCTGCCTGCCTGATGCCTTCAGTCAAGCATAGCGGAACACTGGCTACAGCTACAACCCTAATACTTTCACTGAAACGTTCTAATTCAATGAAGAAAAAACCTTTGGTATATTGATAAACATACAATGCTTGCACTATTGTCTTACCTTTTATCCTTCTTTACCATGGCCATCAGTCAAGGTTCTACCGCTGATAGTGTTAATAGACTACAGTAGGGCTTCCATCTATGGGTGTATATTGCATCAAACCATTCGAATACAACGTGGTTAGTTTAGCATTGCACCGAACTATTTCAACACATGTGGCTCGGTGGTTTTCGAAGTTGGTAGTTGATATTGATTAGTGAAAGCAGCTCGCGGCAAACTAGCCACGTGTAAGTCAATAAATATAGTTTAGTAACAGCGTTAAAACCGAGTCGGGTCATCCAGGTCCCACTTTACAGATTATCCTGGATTGGATCCCATGCTAAATTAAATAGTGTAACGATGTGGACGTGTATTAACATATCATAGCGCAGCCCTGCTTATTTCATGAACCACGCCCACTTATGTAAATTACTGTCTGTGGGCATACAATAGCTATGCCTATTTATCAGTCTGTAAGTATGCACGAATCCACGTTCGTCATTGCCTGCAGGCTTATGTAAAGCCATGCCCACTAATCAGTTGTTATTGTATGAGTCGTAATCTAGTATAAAGTGCTGTGATTAACTCTATATAATATTGTGACTGGTTTCGTGAAAAGCAGGCTATTTAGTGGTCATGAGCTTGCAAAAAAAATTCACAAACAATTATAAGAAAAAAATAGGAATTTTAAATTAGAGTAGGGACAGTGTATAGTGCTGCAATAAAAAGTACTAAAACAAGCTGGATCGGAGTAGTACACAATGTCCACATACTGTGAAGTGAATATCTCTACTGTGCTACACTTCCTAATTTTTTCTTATACTTGTTATGTTTGAAATCACCAGGATATTGCTGGTAATGGTAATGTAATGCAATTTTATGATAAAATTTCCTTAATACAAAGCTTCCATGCTAATCAATACTACAAACCTAATTATCATACTCTGAACATGTTTGAATGTATACATGTTATGCATGCACGTCGCAAATGCACTCACACACGCACGCACGCACACACCCACCCACGCACGCACACACACACACACACACACACTACAAACAGCATCCATGCAAAACACAGCAATTGCCGCCCAGCAAACCAGCACTGAGAATGCTTGTGCACCACTCAAGCACTTGAACCTTGTGCGGACAAATCCTCCTAGGGCAGGGCTAGTAGTAACCCCCAGGAGGACACACACACACACAAGCAAGCAAGCATGCACGTACACATACATACCAGTTGGGATGAAAAGAGTGTTACCAGGAAGAACAGGACACATGTAGCAGTCATCGACAAGATCACCAAAGAATACTTCACTCTGTGTAGCTGAGGATACCCACTGCTCATATTTCATCAGGTTAAGATTTGTAGGCTTGATAAAGTAAAACACCTTCTCCCCCTATCACAGCAACAACATATAGCACAACAATACAGTTAAGCAGCCTACCCTGACAACATGATACCACACTGAAGTGCCTCCAAAATCAACATGGAAGTCAGTGTAGCTGTCCTTGACCCCCATCAGGCAATACTTCTGAACTTGAGGTCTATTATATAAACTGTAATGACAAATAAACGCCAGCAGTTATATTTCATGAGATTCACTGCATATAACACTGGTATGTCCTTCACATCACACAAAATCTAAAGCAACTTTGTAGCTCTTATTACAAAATTATAAACAAAATAGACAAGTTCCTAATTTCCAGTCCTGTATCCAGGTCACGTGAGCCCAATCCCACTTTTTTTTTTCTCCTCATGGCAACACAGCTCATTTTTCAATGATGATAGAACTGCCTTAGATCGAAGATGGTAATGCATCTCAAGACATGGATGAGTAGCAGAAAAAGCTTAATGAGTTTTTGGCAGACTCATCAGCGAAGACAGCACTTCTCGAGAAGTAGTCATCACAGTTCACCTCACAGAATGTCGGAACCCTTGAAGGAGCAGTGTCTTTTTCCTATTTCACCCTTAGAGGGATGTCTGAGAGTAGTGGATAGCCAGTGTTTCCCATTTGCACCTTTCCCTCCATTTTTGAATCAACACACTGATGCTGCAGAGACTTGTGGGAGCAACCAACTCTGATGCTGAACCTGGTGATCAAGGATATTTCTATAAAGGAAGAAGAGTGCTACCTTGTTTGGTAAGAGCTTCATGGAGAAGACCACCAAGAGAATGAAGAAAGAGAAGGCTTCATTAGCTCACAGAAGGAAGCACCGGCAGCCTAATATACAATGGACCTACTGTATGCTGTTTTTTGGCACATGCACAGTACAGCAGCAGGAAACACCAACGCCAACAGCTGCACATCCAAAGCCACAACCCCAATCAAGGTCACAATTTCAGAAGCACAAGTACCTTCGGTGGCAGTCATGATCAGCTGTGTCCATGACTCAGCCATGTTGAAGGAGTTCCCGTGGGCCAGAATCCATTGGTGTCTCAGATGCACAACTCTAGGCCTCCCCAGCCTCGATACATAAGCACATGGGATGTGGGGACATAGTAATCCAGTACTTAACCTCCTGTCCCTTAAGCAACTGAGTCATAAACTTTCTTAGCCCTTGTGGGTACAAACAAGGTGTCAGAGCTCCAAGTAAGATTTCAGTCACATCAACCAGATGGTGTTCACTTTGAGTTGGGAAGAAGAGAACTGTGGCCAGGCAAGTGGTATTTTAAAGCTTTTCCTTGGGACAAGAAACTGTGTGTTGTTTCTATGAAGACAAGACCAGTCAGGTTCATTGTGGTGGAGCAGATCCTAGCCTAATCTCTTGTATATCAAGCCCAACAAGGAAATTACCTTTCAGAGGTTGGCACACTGGATAATGGGGGAGGAGCTGGGATTAATACAATTTTCAAGGCTCACTCAGTTCGTGGAGGCAGCAGGGGTTCTGATGACTAACATGCAGATTGGAACAGGGATTCCACCTTTAAGAGGTTCTACTATTGCCCACTTCAAACAATGGCTATGCCCAGATAATGCTACAGCTCAAAGAGAGGAGGGGGGATGATAAAATATCTGACAAATGGGCTTTGTCCCATGTCATTGTATTCTGTATGTACTGGCTTGTGGCATGAAGGATATGTTTGGTTAGAGCCAGAATCGACCTTTGTGTCACTGCTTGTGTATTGCTTGCACCATGCTTAGTAGTGGCAGCAAATGAAACATAATGGGTGGGCTGCCAATTAGAGGCCAGAGTTGTACTTGTTCATCTCACTCTCACAATTTAACTTCAGACCTTCATCAAATCATCAACTATATATTGCGAGATTTGCTAGATGTGTAACAGTGGTAGAGTTCAAAGCTTAGAGAAAAGCAACAAACTCTTTAAAACAATCATAACTAACATACACTTTAATCGTCATATCCAACACGTCAGAATACATTACATGGAACTTAGCATACAGAGTCAGACAACCTTATCACTATACCTGTCAAACAAAGCCCTATAAATTGGTGTCAAAAATAAATTCCTCTTGTTTGCATGCATAAACAAAACACCAAGGTCTCACTATTGAGTGCACACAGTCTCAAGAAGCATTGGGTCCATGTGACCTCTGAATATAATAGCTTACTATGAGCTGAAATATATTTGCTCATCTCGCTCAAGTAATCGTGATTATCATGATTTAATTTCAGGCCCTTGGGCCTTCGCCAAATCAATTGTGTGTGTACAATACAAAGACACTACAGTTTTGAATGGGAGATACAGATTCAGGTGGACTATATACATGACTATTGTCATGGCGAATTAGTAGTGATCATGTGCTGTATGCTTTATTAGAGGACTAGCCAGCTTACCAGTCAGGTGGCAACTCTTCTGGCCAGTAGACTTCAATCCAGTCCATCTCCCTCACCACTTTTGGAGGTGTGACATATTTGGACAACCTAACAAGCACATAGTAAGAGTGAAATGATGCAATCTATCGGATATACTTACTCTGTGTCAGAAAACTCTAGACTGATAACATTGAGGACTTTCTTCCTGGGCCTTATAACTTCATAATACTCTGTCCATTCTCTCATCTTCATCTTTATGTCTTCCTACCAGTGTGTTATCAGATTCACATGTATGTGCACACACTGCAGAACATGCACGCATGCACACGCACGCACGCACACACCCATACATACGCACACGCACTAACTTGTCTTGCAACATCAATCACATCTAGTTCTCTCATTGGTCCTAGACACACAAATGGTTGGCAGAGTACAAAAACAACATGTACTCACCAACACATCTCTCAATATCTGAGATCTTAAAGCTTGGTGGAGGCACACGTAGTCCCAAGTCATCTTTGTTTTCCACTAGTATGGGATAATCAAACCCATGTTCCTCTAGGTAATCAATGGTAAGATCAGATCCTTTCATTCTTTTTAGCACATCATCTAAACTACATAAACCAGCAAATCTGAAGTATCAAATTATTTAAAATTGAGAACTTTAGAGCAATGGTGTGAAGTTAACAACATAGTAGCCATTTGAATACTTGCAATAAAAATCCCACTACAATTAGATTAGCTCATTTTACCTCTAGTGATATTCATAAGTGACAGTAATAGACATGGTGCCCATCATATTTCTACCATTAACAAATGCTTAGTACTCACTTGGAGAAGTCTCTCTCCTTCAACTTATGTACAAATGCAAGAGTACCAGACTGAATTGCCTGTGGCAGTAAAATGAAAACACAGTAAATATTGTTAGCACTTATGAGATACCTTTTTGCCATCATTAATTTCTGAATAATCGTGTCTGTGCCAATTTCTTCGCCTCTTCACTAAAAAGTATTAGCTAAATTATAGTGTCAGTTTTATGATTTATATAACTCACAGACAAGCGGTCCATGTTTGGGAACACATCTTGGACAGTGGTACGTATCGATATCGTTTCCTTGGTGTTCTTCAATACCTACACAGCTAACATATCGATGCAAAGTGGGCTGGTCCCCGTACGGTGCTCGCTATATAGAAACTTACCTTCCGTGAAACCAGTCTTTGCAAACGTCACATTCTATCATAAATTGCGACGGCGAGTAAGGCTTTCTACACAGACAATACAATTCATCTGGGTCGTAGTCTTGCTCGTCCGACATGTTTGTTTACTTTGAGTTTACACCGCATGCGCTTTTCCCCGGTCAAATAACAAAAGAAAAAAACAGGCTGGCCTGGCGAGGCTGGGTACTACCAGAAAATGTTTGTTTAGCATTAAAATATGAGCTCGTATCACTAACATCTTATTTGAACGAGAATAAAAGTGTACGGTCCATAAGAAAACCTTTGATGTATAACGCTTAACACTTTAAAATATTTAATGGCGTTTATCAAGCGCCTATTAATAAATTTTGTAACAGGCTGTAACTCTTGGCGAGTCGGGCAGGCTATTGGCTAACCATATCGGAAACACTAAGGTCAATCAAATACTGACTGGTTTTTTTACAAATGCAAGGTGTCTGCTGATCGTTATGATCGTCCTCCGATCCAAACTTGACAATGTCCCGACTTGTGGACTGCTATTAGCGACATTGCTATCTTTATGTTCGTGTCCAGGTTAGTAGCTGTCACTATATATAATTTGCTGCAAATGATGTACGCGTATTGTGTGCTATTCTTCTGCGCAGTTAAGGCTGCCACACCTCCTTGCTTGTGTAATATTATTATGGCTTCTTTTTATAATAGTCCTGATGTTCGTTTGTTTGGTGAATGACGCCCTGTTAGCTGTGTCACATTGTTTTATGGTTTGCTTTTTTTTAGTGATAGACTCTTTAAAAAGGGTGATGTGGATGTTGTGTGGTGAATATACTAACAGTTTTGTGTAAGTTTTGGTTGTGGTTTTTCCTACAAACAACATAATTATACCCCCAAAGGCTATAAAGCACACCTGTTATCCCTTGTGACTGTTATTACAAGTGTGGGTGTGCCTAGTGTATTTTAGGATGCATATTGGCCACAGTTATGTCAATTATTTGTGCATGTCATAAACAACTTTAATGATTTTCCTCTAGTTGTTCGAGGATCTCAGGTTCCCGTGTTTCAGATGATTTCATACACGCGTAGTGTAAGGGAAAGTGAACATGTAGGAACCACTGTGCTTACAGTTACTGCTAATCCTGCTAGTGCAATGACTCATTGTCCAGCCTTTACTGCAATAACTTATTCCATCCTCCCTTCTACATTTACCCAGTTCAGAATTGAGTCAAATGGTGACATTGTGATCGCAGAGCAACTGGATTATGAGACACAGCATTCGTATACTTTCTCTGCAAGAGCTTATGATGGTTGTGGGGAAGGAACTACATCAGTCAATATAACCATCATAAATGTAGATGATTCCGCACCTGCCTGTACTTTCAATGTTTACTATTTTGGTATTTCTGAAAGTCTTCTACCATTTAATACCACATATAGCTTACACTGTACAGACCCAGATAGTTTAGGGTCTTCAATTGTATATTCTATTTCCAGTGGCAATGCTGCAGAATTATTTAATATATCTGGTGGCTATTTGTCCACTTTAAGACAGTTAGATTATGAATCTGAATCACAACATGTTTTAACTATTAATGTGTTTAAAACTTCATACCCGTCAGCCATTACAGAGGTGATGATAATTGTAACTGTATTACCATCCAACGAGTTTCCACCTGTGTTCCCTTCAGAACTACAATTGGTATACAACATTAGTGAATCTTCACCAATTGGTACTAGCATTGCTGATATTACTGCTGTTGATGAAGATGATGGATATGATGGAAATGTATTTTACTCATTTCTGACACCTGAAGGTCATTTTACCATTGATCCTATTCATGGAAACTTGATGTTGCTTCGTAGCTTGGACAGAGAAGTACAAGACATGTACACCATAGCCATCATTGCTAGAGACAATCCTCCAGACAATGACACGCAACGTTCCAGCAATATAACTGTTATCGTGAATGTGCTGGATGCCAATGATAATGTCCCTATCTTTTCACGTGATCTGTACATGGTCAGTGTTATAGAGACCACGGATGACATTGTTCTTATGCCACTCCAATGCAGTGATGCTGACCTGGGTACAAATGCTGATGTTACATACCAAATAATCAGTGGCGATGGTCTGAATCAGTTTAATATTGACCCATTATCAGGAAATTTATCTGTTGATGAGCGTTTGGACTACGAGTCTCAACAGTTCTATCATTTGAAGGTTGTGTGCTTTGATAATGGCTCTCCTAGTCGCTCATCTGTTGCAAGTGTTGTGATTGAGGTTCTTAGTGATAATGAATTTGCTCCAATACTTGATATCAGCTCCGATGGCTTATTTGTAATCACAGAAGACAGTCAGGTAGGACAAATTATCGCAACAATACCTGCTACAGATAGAGATATTGGTCCAGCAGGATTATTAATGTATAGTTTGGATCGAGCTAATAGTACTGCAGCCTTGAGGTGTCCACCGGAATTGTTCCAAATTAATCCTTCATCTGGATCTTTGTATCTTTTATCTAACTTAGACAAGGAAGCTGAATTGCCATTTATTCCTCCAATCGGGTACACATACGAGTGTAGGTTGATTGTCAGTAATTTACAACCTGGTCGAAAAACTGTTCGTTTACTGAGACTTCGGGTGGACAATGTCAATGATATTGCACCTATATGTGAGCCAGCATTGATTGTTGTTGAGATGTTTGAAGACTTGGCAGTTGGCAGTGAAGTTGGTGTGTTTGCTTGCCATGATGGTGATAGTCCAGTATTAGTGTATGACATTAATGACCCAGACTCCTCAATGCCTTTTAATGTTACACACAACTCAACTCATGGGATTGTACAACTGTCAGCGCAACTAGATTATGAGACACAAACACACTATAACATTGGAATTGTTGTCTCAGATGAGGGATTACCTATTCTATCCACGACAGTAGAAGTGTATGTGAATGTTAAAAATATCAATGAACACCCACCAACATTTCCAACACCGAGTGACTCTGTTAGTGTACCAGAAGATGCTGCAGTAGGAACTGTATTGTATACATTTTCCACTAGTGATGGAGACAATTCGAATGATAGTCCTTGTTTCACTATTATAGGAAGTGACTCTAATGGTTGGATTGGGTTGGATAAATTAACTGGAGTTCTTTATTTGGCTAGTTCCCTTGATAGAGAGGTGATGGATTTCTTCAACGTAACAGTACAAGTTGATGACCTTGATAGTGTCAATCCATTAACTAGTTTGATGCAGCTCAATGTATCTGTTTCTGATATTAATGACCAAGAGCCTATATTTTCATCAGCCATCTCTTTTACCAGTTTGGATGAAACTTCAATGGTTGGATCAGTGTTTAATGTTCCTCTTTGCACAGATCATGACAGTGGAGTTAACTCAGCTCTTTCTTGTCAAGTGTCAACTGCTTGTTCATATTCTATTAGCGATGACTCATGTATTCCTATGCAGCCAGTTGTTTCACTTCCTTTCTCGTTTAATTTTAGCATAGGAGAAGCTTCCATTACATCATCACTTGATTATGAAACAGTTGTGTTCTATGAGATGGAGGCTATCTGTAGAGACCAGGGAACCCCAGGGCTATCATCTACTGCAGTATTGTTCGTTGAAATTCTCCCTGTTAATGAATTTCGCCCAGAATTTGATTCTCTGTTGTACAATGTTAGCATCGCCGAAAATGTATCAATAGGTGAACCTGTTTTGAGATTGACAGCATCAGATACAGATGGTGGCTTGGATGGTGAAGTATTATACAGTCTCACTGAAGAGTTTAACCACTTTGCTATAGATCCTCACAGTGGTTGGTTGATTGTCACTCATCATCTTGATAGGGAGCAAGAAACAAATTATAATTTGCGTGTTGTGGCTACTGATGGTTCTTTGTCAGCTCATGCAAGTGTTGAGGTTATTGTTACAGATGTAAATGACAATGTTCCATATTGTCCACAAGCAGTTCACAGTGTAAGGATACCGGAACTAACACCAACTGGCTGTACTGTAGCTCAAATAAACTGCACTGATGCCGACCAAGAGGATAGCTTACAATATACGATTCTATCAGGGAACACTAGAGATGTATTCTCAGTGTTTAGTAATGGAAGTATTGTCTTGTCTACATCTCTACTCATGGGGGAGGCCAATTCATATCATTTGATAGTGACAGTGACAGATTCCTCTCCACTTACCCATTCTGTCATAGTTGAGTGTTTTATATACATTTCTAGACCAAATCAGCCACCTGCATTTAATTCCTCAAGTAGTTTGAATGTATCTGTACCTTTATCTACCATGTCAGGCTCTTTTTTACAAGCTGTGAGTGCTTTTGACAAGGAGGGTGATAAAATATTTTATTCATTGAATCCATCTTCGTCTTTCATAGCAATTGACAAATATACTGGTGGGCTGTTTTTGGTTAGGAGTCTGTCAAGGAATCATGTTGGCCTGCACAGATTTATAGTAACAGTCTCAGACTTGGAGCTAAATTCAAATGTAGACTTAACAGTATATGTAGTTGATGACATTGAATACACCTTAATGTTTGAGCAATCTCTATATTTTGTGTCAGTTGCAGAAGACGAGGATGTGAACACTCACTTATTATCTTTACAATGTATCAACCAATATAGTGAACGTGTTGAGAATACACATTATCGTATTCTTATAGCAAGTCAAAGAGATCTTTTCCATATTGAGGAACTAACTGGGAATGTCTCACTCCATGGATCACTTGATTTTGAATCTGCCAACTATCATAATATTACTGTAACATGTAGTGATGCGATGGATTTGTCAACTGCCAGTGTTATAGTCACTGTACTGCCAGTGAATGAGCACACTCCTCTGTTTGACCCCAACACTGTTGAAGTCATTGTTACAGAGGATAGCCCTATTGGTCAAAGTATAACACAAGTAGTTGCCATAGATCAAGATCATGACAGTCGTTTAATGTACAGTTTGGATGAAGATTTTGGCTTGTTCCATTTAGATCCTTTTACTGGCATCTTGTATTTGCAACATACTCTTGATTATGAATTCCAGTCATTTTATAATTTGCCACTGATTGTCAGAGATGAAGCTCCAATGGTACACTCTTCCACTGGAAACATAATCATCAATGTTGTTGATTCTAATGATAACAATCCTGTGTGTAGCCCCTCATATGTCACAAAAGTTATTTCCAATGACATTGATGTTGGAGACACTGTGGTTAGGTTGAACTGTTCTGATATTGACACTGGGGTCAATTCTCAGCTGATGTTCTCAATTGTGCACAATAACACTGACTTGTTCTCTGTTCATCACACCACTGGGGATATCACTGTTGCTCGTCAGTTGGTTGCTTCAATATCTTCTTGTTTCTTGACAATTTTAGTGTCTGACAAAGGAACTCCTTCACTGTCAAATTCTGTGTTTGTTGAACTAAATATTGTAGAGCAAGTAGTTCGGCCAGGAAATATGCCTACCACCCCCAGTCCTACTAGCGAGATTGTATCTTTAGATGTTGAGAGATATAGTAACTCAATAAATGTCACAATTGCAAATATGACACTGGATTTGGTAAGCATATGGCTTATTGGTGTTCTATAATTATGATTTGTATTCATAGTGGGAGAACGATGCAGAGAGTAAATTTCTAGTGGTGACTGCTAAAGCTGTTACTTACTTTTGTGCTATCCATTCCTTGACTTGTTCATTGGAGCCCTCCTGTACAAGGTAATGTTAATCCCTTGTATGCCTGTATTGGATACTGTTGTTGTTGTTGTTGTTGTAGCATTGACAACGTGCCTCGTAGCAGGAGTAATCATGACTCTGTTAATGAATTTAGCAACACAAGTGTTGTTGTGCATTCTAAGAATGAAAGTGCTAGCAATCATACTTTAACAGTCCAGCTTTCTGTTGATCTGCCAGAAGGAGCAAGTAGACCAGAAGGTGCAGTGACAACACATGTCCTACCACAGCCTGCACTTGAACAAGTGTTTAGCGAAGATGGCGACTTGATTATAGGATATACTGCATCTCAGCAGCCAGAAGAAAGTAGTGCTGCTACATCGACATCTGAGCCACTATGGTTGCCAATTGTGCTCGGGAGTGTTGGATCCTTTGTTTTAGTCATAGTTGTTAGTGGTGTACTGTGTGTTGGAGTAATGGTGTACAAGAAGAAGCAGAAAAAACAGTAAGTTGAAAACCTTTTGAGTTACTTGTTGTTTATGGGCTGTTTGATCTGTAGATTAAAGGTAACTCCTGAATTCAGACGAAATGAGACAATAACTACACTAGGATCGACCAGGATTGTTAGTCCAAGAGAACAATTTCAGTTCAGTGATACAGACACTGATTTAGCTTCTATGGAGAATCACGGACGGCAAAGCTCAGAACTTGTCGAACTAGAGTCATACCAGTCGGACAGCTTGAGTGAAACTCATGAGGAATGGCCATGGATTCCACAACCTTCCTTACGTCCACTGGTTGCACCCAAGAAACCTGTAGTTGTCTGGACCAACAGATAGCTACAATCTCTTCTTTTTTGTATTTTTGAGTTGAAAATTCAATTTTCATTTTTTATATTATACAATAAAATAATCAAACAATACAAAAATGTGTGTTGTATGCTACAACAAAATCAAGCTAATAACAAATTTTAAATAAATGTTTAATTGCTAAAAGAACGACCCTACAATGCTAACGTATTGTTAGTCTAGTTTGTAGGCGAAGTCATAGTTGGGAGGATTAGGTGGTATCGGAGGAGGTTGGTCAGGGATCGTGATGTTCTCCACATCCAATAGTCGCAACTTAAGATCCATATGAAGGAGAGTGTCCAATTCCTCTGTAGCAGCCTTGCTAATTAATTTGTCCTTGCACAACACTGATAGTCCGTCAGTCCAAATAGCAAAAATGCTTTCATTGGGTGTAACAAAATCTAAGTGCTGTTCACCTTCAAAGTATACTGAGAATCCCAGCTCAGGTTGAACTTGGCCTTTAGTGCCTTTGGTCCTGGGGTCTTTCACGTGGGGACAGTCCCTACCAATTTCTAGCCTGATATCAGAAACTGGAATCTTGTTGTCAAGAGCATCTAAAGTTGGCCTAGCATTCTCCTCACAGTCACCAAAATGAAGGACCTTGTGGTTAGGAGAAAGACGACAGTAAAAATAAGCTCTCTTGGACTTCTTTAGTGCAGAAATTTTAGGGAATAAAGCTCCCTCAACCAATTGCTTCAGTCGCTGTTGCTTAACTAGTCCCTCAATCTCGGGTCTTAGTTTATCACGCAGTTCAGTAACTGGTTTGGAGTTCCAAACTGAATCATCAAGCAACTGTGTCTTCTCTTCTGATTCAGAAATGATCTTTTTGTATGACAGTTCAAACAACTTTGCTTTGAAGACATCAAAGGAAGAAAGTGTACTGCCCTGCTGAACAATGGTAACTATCTGCTTTTGTACCACCACCATGACCTTCTCATAATCTGGCTCTGTTGCACGCATCTCCCTCCATGTCTTGAAGAGTAGCTGAATTGTAGCACAAAAAATTTCCTCCAAAGGATTATCACTCCACAAGAGCATAGGCAAAAAATTGTAAGCAAGATCAGATGGGGGTTCACCTATCTTGAAAATGGAACAAAGGATTTTGGTGAGACTGATGCTAGCTCGAGCAAAAGGACACTGATTATCTGATGGTGAAAACAGAAGATGGGTGAATGCGTCATGCTTGGTTTTAGCAAAATGAATCATACAGAAAAGAGCAAGAACACCAGGTGGAACCTCGTTGAAATCTAGTCTAGGATCTGTATTGAAAAATCCGAGCTGCTTCCAGTGTTGTTCTGCAGCAGAAGGGCTGCGAGGTCTGTCATCAATATAGTCATCTGGAAATGCACGCTTTGGTAACATCTTGATAGCTTGCTCATGAGCAGGATTTGCTCGATCAAACTGTTGGCGCATTGTTGGTTCAACCAGGTTTAAGGAATGTGTCTGGTATGCATACAACTCATGTGCTATTTCTCTGGGGACAGACTTATTGATGTACTTGCCATATACATGTTGCTGAATCAATTTCCCATACCTTTTCTCTTGCAACTGCTTAAAAAAAGACTGCTTGTCCTTGGCTTTCAACAACATTGTGTTTATAAGGGCAAGAGCATATTGTTGTACCTCCTGGGATGGGCTCTGCATGAAACGAATTATATCATCAAGTTGTATCCCTTGCATTACTGATTCACTGAGGTCAGAGCTACTCAACAGAATGGACTCTAAGATGGAGAGGCACTTAGCCACAATGGGACTACGGACAACTTCAAGTGGACGGCTCTTCTCAATCATCAAGATCAGTTTGTTGACAAAGTTCTGTGTCAGTGTACTCCATGACACCAGAGCATGTTCCATCAGCTCTTGAAAAGCGCCAAGCATGCTAGCCATTTGTGAAGCATCCTGTTCAGTCACGTGATTCTCTGTCTGAATCATCGCCACTAGGGCATCCATTCCATTGAGGTTGATAAACTTCATGGCAAAAGTCTGATCCTTTGACAGACGGTATATTTCTACCATAGCATTGTGACGGATTCTGGGGTCACCAGCTTGCCTCATAGCATGGAAATGCTCCTGTGCTGCGATGTCTGGAGACAGGGCTACACGTAGAATATCACCATCCTTCAAATCGTGTCGGTTTTCCTCCGAGATGTAGCCAAACTTTCCAGGTTGGCCCGGAGGCGGATCTGCATATTTGAAAGCATATCTCTCCGGGTTGTCAATGCTCCAGCGACCGCAAACATCCCTCATGATAGCCGGAAGTTCTAGTTTGATCTCAAAATCGTAAAGAAGTGGATACTTGGTTGGAAGTGGTGGCTCAGACTGAATAGCCAGTTTCACTCTATCAGCTCCTCTTGTAGACATGGCGGGTTTTTTCTTTCAAGTACACCTCAAAAATAAAGTCAATCAGTCTAGTTCTGTTGTACGAGGTTTAGTAGTCCCCGATGGCTCTTATCAGTAACGCCATTTGTCAGTTTACCGTATACGGAAATAGCTCGTGTAATTACTTTTATTTCTGTATTTCCCGGGCAGCATTTATTTATTCTAAATAACGACCACTTTGCTAGGGGGCGTGACGGTCTAGGTAGTTTCTACCGATCCAGTCGAGTCAGCCAAGTGTTATAATGTTCAGACGAAAGAAGGTAAAAGAAGGATCGCCTCCATCGGCGTACCAAGTAATTACGATGCCTTTAGTTGTTGTGTAATGCGTTATTTAGAATAACTATTTTCAAATTGTCCTTTTTACTAGCCCGTGGAAACACTCCAGAAAGTAACAAACTCCAATGACACAGCAAAGAGTTCTCAACAGGTAAGTTTATGAATTGAATGTGAGGCTTAGTTGCTATGATGGTATTTTACCTAATCAATCTAAGGGCTTCATATGTCCTCAATGTATGGCATCATTGACTTCAATAGAAGATCTTCATCGCCATTGGGAAGAGGTGCACAATAATGATACAGCTACGGTATGCTTGTGTGTTTGTGTGTGTGTGGCCACGCACACTGATAGACCAATATTTTTCATTTAGTTGCACAGAACTCGAAATAGCTATGTTGCTTGTTACCTCTTTTGTTAGATTTATTGCAAATACAAACTTATATACAACCTACTACTACTTGTTTCAGCTGTCTCAGTTCACTACGCGTGTGTCTGATGTACATTTCTGGTGACCACAGTTGCTATCCAATTTCAAGAACAATTCTTGTTGCTGTCTTTAACTGTATCACTTCTCATGGCTTGTTGCACTTTTCTCCAGAGCATTAGAGATGTTGCAGCTACTCAGCCAAGAAGTAGATGCCACATGCCACAAATAACATGCATTATAATAGCTAACTGTCTTGTAGTATCATTAGGCCAGGCAAACTTGATTAATTGTTTCTCATCCCCACCCGTATCCCTTTTTACCCCACCGCAACCTCTAATTTCATTATTGCTGTTATCAAACACGTGCACACGTATTTTGATGCTAAGGAGGCTGGCTATCATTTTATAGCACAGCAAATGTCACTTGCACCTCAGAAACAGTGGTAAAACGTAAGTAATAGTTCTTAAAAGGCTTTAGCTAACCTTTATAGTAACAGACAGCTTGATTTTGAGTATTTTATTTAATAATAAATGACCCGCATGGAAATCTGAATTTTTGTGTGGATGAGAACAAGTAATCAAGTTTGCCTGGCCTTAGTAGACTATATACAACAACATTAAATTTTATATACCAGCAGGCAACTTGATATGCAATGCTTTTCATCACAAAGTAATATATGTATCACGTTATCCTCAACTCTGAGTTAAGTAATTATTTAAGGCTTAAGCCATTACAATATAAAGGAAAGATTTTCGGGTATTATAGCAGCAGTCACAAGTAATGTTAGTTGAAAAGCTGAAAATCTACTCTATTAAATTGTGCTTTCTTATGTCATTGCAATATCACAATAACTGATAACTTTGGCTTGCATACAAAAAAATCTTATGCATGTTATGTAGGTGAATGTCATAATGTGAGTTAAAACAAAAATCATTAAGTTTAAATATGAAAGGATGTTGGTTTTACTAAGTAGTGAGAAACCATTTTATACTATGAATTCTTGGCTTGTTAGCAACTAATGACATGGATTGTAAGAGATGTTTCAGAGGGATTATAGCCCCACACCTCCAATGTCTATTCATGTAGCACTTGCTGATATATTAATACCTGTTAGTATGTAATAAGAGGTTTATTGTGTCTCTTTCCTTGTGTACAGTGTAGGGTTGGGTGATATTTCAATAAATTGCCAATTTTGCCATAATTATATTTAGCCTTCACGCTATTATTATCACATAGGCAATATTTATTGATAATTATTGTGCTTATCATCTAATTTGTGTCTATTCTGGGCCTTTTATTTGATTACAGTTTGTGTATACTATTGCTAACCATGTCAGTAGACTTTGTTTGTAAAGTAATTCTCAAGCACTCATGTTGACATTACAGACTGTGTAATTGAGTTTCAATTTTATATTGCAATATTTGTATTAAAAGCTCATGCAATAATCACAAATCAAATAGCAGCCAACCCTAGTACAGTGGTCAGTGGAATCCCTCAAAAACGACACCCTGAAAAATGGACACCTTGGTAATCACACTTGTCGCTAGTCCCATTTATAGTACATACATACATACATTTACATCACTGAAATCAGCACACCTCTATGGTTCAAAGGCGTAGCCAATCCTCCTATTAATACACTGCCAATCAAAAGTGCAGTGAGCATGTATCCATGAAAATTTTTTTTATAAGAATCCTTAGAGCCATTAATTAGTAACACTATTGAACTTTTACTATATTTGCACAATGATTATTTTTGGTCAGACATGCATTCCATGCTGTAGTAAAAGTTCATGACGAACATAATATGTATGAATGCCTTACTTTAGCTCCTTGTGTATTTTCATATAGTCTGGTGCCCAGTCGAGCCCTCCCATAGCTGCTCCCAGTGTCACACCATATCAGCCACAGCCTGCGAAGGTTAGTGTGTGGTTATGTAGTTGTTACCATGGTGAATTGGTGTACAGGAAGGAGTTGATAAGGTTGCTTACTATCAGGGACAAGTACAGGAACTCACAAAATTGTTAAACGTTAGTGCCTCTGTGTGTGTGTGTGTGCACACGCATTAAATACAGTGGAACCGAATGCCAGTTATCCAAACTATTAAGTTAACCTGAATGCTAAACATGATTGTTCTATTAGAGTAGTGAGATTATAACTCAAAAATTCATCTTTGTTTACAAACATGTCAACTTCAGAGTATAAAGTCTGAACACCAGGATTTCGAATAACTTATATCTCTGTATGTATGTTTGCCTGGATATACTGTACTAGTGCTGAAACATTTATTCGAATGTTTTACTAACAAGACTTTTTTTATTCATTTCGGTAACTTACTGTTCAAGTATTCTTTAGTACTATAGTAAGCTGCGATCAGATAGATGAAGCCAACTTAGAAGCTTGTGATTGTGAACAAAGTAAAGAATAGTCGAATAATTGGTCATTTTGTTACAACTATTTGGATAGTAGAAATTGCTGTTTTGTTTCAGCACTATATTGTACACATTATCACTGCAATATTGCTGTATAACTACGACCTAATTCTGCATAAAGAGAACATGCATGGCAGGTATAATGCAATATATCCATATAGGAACAACGTTCATATAGCGCATCACTGAGATTTGAACTAGAGAGTATAGAGACCAACCATAAAGGGTCTGGAATGGAAACTAGAGAGGTTAGTTGGATGTAGCCTTACAGTGTTGTGTATTGTACATGTTGAAATTCAAAAGTTCATAATTTAAATTTAGGAGTTGAGAGCTGTGACACAAATGTTTCAACAGTCAGAAGAGACGAGAAGTACAAGTAAATGAATTTATATTGTTTTTTGTGCATATACCACCTTTTTATGTGATGTCATATTTGAGATTCAACTTTCCTAGTGGCGGTTGAAATCACACGCTTGCAAACTGAATTGTCTTCTGCTAAGAGTGAGAAAGACACCATTTCAAAATCTCATGATAAGCTACAACAGAAAGCTGGCCAACAAGTACAATTTTGTGTGACTGTCATTAAATGTACACTATATTGTTACAATTTCTAGGCACAAGAGATCGCAAGCCTTCAGTCTAAACTAGATGAGTCTTCAGGGAAAATTCATAGTTTACAAGGACAGGTTATTAAGATACAGGTTAGTGTGTGTGTGCGTGCGTGCGTGCGTGTGTGCGTGCGTGCGTGCGTGCGTGCGTGCGTGCGTGCGTGCGTGCGTGCGTGCGTGCGTGCGTGCGTGCGTGCGTGCGTGCGTGAGTGTGTGTGTACAAATTCATATGCATAATAAATATTAGAATGAGCTAAAAGAGCAAGAACTTAGAAATGAAAGATTCTCAGTACAACTTCAGCAAAGGTTACTTGGCTATTTTGTGTGGATGTCCTTCATATGTTTTGAGTAGGCCTGAAGCCGATGATGTTAAAGCTTTACAGCAAGAACTATCATCATTACATATTGTAATGGAAAAATCGACATCTGAATATACCAAACAAATCGATGATTTGTCCAAAGCTAAAAGTTTGAGTGATGATGAAAAAACAAGGTCTAAGTTTGTTGTCCTTGATTTGTTCTACTGGCTTGTGTATTTGTGTGTAGGCTCAATCAGCAACTAGAGAGCTTAAGGGAAGAAATGAAGAAACTCCCCACAATGCAGGACCTGATGAAGTTGGTAAATGGAGTGTCCCCTGTGTAATCATGTGATAATTTAGGAAAGATGAGAAGGTCCGGTCTTTAGAGGAAGAAGTCAAGCAAGCAAACTCACAATTAAAAAGGTAATATCACTACTTGGTAGGTACAAGATAATTTGCTTACTCCTAATTTTTTTTGCAAAGGCACAATGGTAATTAGTGCAACTACATGATTGTAGCCAGAGTGCTCTTACATTTCATGATGTTAATTTTTAGTCTGTGATTTCTATCATCCCTGTAACGGTAAACCTTATCCCCAAGGCTCCTTTAGCAGTAGCTGGTATGAAAACTACCTGCTTATGTACTTTGCACTGATCCTCTTTATACGATCATGGATGCTTATGTGGGTTTGTGCTTGCCTTATTAAGAATTGTGCAACAGACTGTTAATGAATATAGTAAGCTTCTTCAGTGCATTTTCTGCACCAGCAAGTTCAACTGTATGCAGGATTTTGCAGCATTCTTGCAATCCAGAATTTTAGTGCATGCATATATTCATCACAGCTATAAACAGTCTATTAAGCACACCTATTTTGTATATTTTGATGTCCTGGATAGCCACAATTATCCAAAACAGTCACAGTGTTAGCAATACTTGAAAAATAGACTGTTTTCTCGATTCAAGTGCGTATGTACTTGAAATTTAAAGTTGCAAGAATCCCGTATGACAGAGACAAGGTGTACATGCCCATAATTTAGGCCACATTTTTAAACTACACAGTTATGGTATAAATAGTCGAAGTCACCACTGTCAGCTATTTACAAGCTCTCACTAAGACTCTGCTGATTTGTGTAGTATGTTTGTGTAGTACGAGGAGTCTAGGATGCAGATGATGTAAAGAGAATATGCGGAATTCTATATCACAAAAAAGTATGATTTTTGCAATGACTTCAGTTTTCCTGGGAGGTAACAGCATGGCTGAATTCAGATTCCAATTTTGTGTTTTGCATTATTTTTTGCATCGCCGCACCCTTTGTCATCTATGGTGTTGTAATCGTTTATTTGTACAAGCTGCATCCGGACAATGCCTCGCCCTTATATGTGCGGTTAAAGTATATACGCATGCGCGTGTTACGCAATTCATTGTGTAAAAACTGCTGAGACGGATTGTCTTGTTTAGTCCTGAATGAGCATAGTTGGGATGCGCTTTGTTGCCCTACTTGCAGTTGTGTTTGCTCTCTCGGAGGGGCGAGAGTTTCTGGGAAGGCTAACTGAACGTCAACATGAAGTCCGCGGGAACGTCTACGCGATCTCTTGCAGCGAGTTGGTGATCGAAAACTTCTACTACGATGGATTTGGCCCTGCGGTATATGCGTTTGTTGGAAAGAATCCCTCGAATGGCCCTGATCGTAATTCTGGAGGTGTAGATGCTACAGTGACGTTTGGGAGCCAAACGTTCGTACGGTTTCCTCGTAGTAGGCACACCAATACAGTGATACAAATAAAGCTCCCAGATTCATACAATATCAACGAAGCAAACTGGTTATCCATTTGGTGTAGATCATTCAGTGCGAATTTCGGCCACATAACTTTTGGGAACATCAGACAGCAAACCCAGAAGATTTGTGCGCGCAAGCCAGTGCATTGTCAGAATCTCAGAGATGGCTATGATGTGTGCTGGAGCATCAATAACACCACAGGAACGCCAGCAAGTGCTGAGATAACACTGTGTTCTAACAACCGCCTTGATAACTATTTTATGGGATTTGGAATTAGTAAATCTCCAACTGTTACATCCATGTTTAATGCTGATCCTACCCTGTGCTGGAGAGATGGCGATGGAAAATGGACGGTCCAAGATTATTACATTTCAGCTTATGCTCAGTGTGGTGCATCACAAGGAACGGTGTTGGGAGTTTGTATGGACACGAGATACAATGGTGGAGTTGATAATCTTGCCATGACTAGTGGAGGAGAACTAGATGGAGTTTTTTGGTGTACTTATACAAGACCCCTGCAGAGCTCAAACCCTGATCATGATAACAATATCACTTTAACTGGTCCACAAGCAGTGGTATGGGCTATGGGACCTGTTAACCAAGGAGTGATTCTTCGACACCCAGTAGGGTTTCGTGCCATTCCCAATGTTTTAGTTGATTTTGGTGATGGCACAGGTGCAGACGAGTGTGATAAATTATCAACCCAGGAATGTTGCAAAGATCGCTATCGTATTACTGGGCCTCCACCACTACCAACCACCCCACCACCCCCCTGTAAGCCGTGTAGAAACAGAAGAAACAAAGTTGGAAGACGTCGTCGATTTGTGTTTACCATTGGTTCATCTGAGGGAAGGTGTGGCTATGAAGCACTTGCAAATTCAACTGGTGGCTGGGGCATTGCGTGGTATGTAGACGGATGTCTTATTCCACACTTAAGGGTAAGGCGAGGAAGGAAATACACCTTCTGTGTTCAAGGCGGTAACAACTCTGCTGACCCTTCAAACTATCATCCACTATACATCACCAGCAGTCCAGTAGGGGGATATTTTCAGAATCGGAATATGAACGAGACTGTGTATGCTGGAATAGATGAAAATGACAATGCTTTGTTTACTGGTCCCCTTGTTTATCATGATGATGATGACGTCAAGAGATGTTGTACACGTAAGAAGACAGTATGTCCTGATGGGGCAACAATGTATACCTGGAGACCAACAAGAGACACTCCAGATTTGGTGTACTATCAATGTGCTACACACTTCTTTTTGGGATGGAAAATATCTGTGAGAAATTGATAGTCCTTGTATATAGAAACATTTGAATTAGAGACTTGTGTAGAATCATTGTGATTATTGTACTTGTGAGAATTTATGTCTTATGGAGTTCTACAGTACATTCCAATACATTTACGTGTCATTTTGACAATATAATGGCATGCATCTATATTATATATACAAATGGTGCTACATTGTGCACTAGTTCTCACACAATCAGTGTAACTATGTTGTAGTGCATGAACAGTGCTGCATGCATAGTATAATGGCATCATCTATGTGCATGTGAAAAGTGCTTGAGTACTACTGTATGTGTGTCATCTGTTTGTGTTATGATCTTTTATGTCTTCAGGCATGCAGTACCGCTGAAACGCAATGTCATCTTGCGAGAGTGCGAGTAATTAAAAACACTCACAAATTAAAGGGCGTGGCACCCATTTTGCTCACAAATATTCATCCCAAACAAAACAGGATGAATACTCGCAAGCAAAACAGTGCCTTTATTTGCTCGCACTCTCAGCAGTATGTATCAGTCTTTCTGATTAAGTGAAAATGTTGCATCAGTGTCAAACCACCTATATGATCACATGTAAATTGTAATTCTTGTACTATACACTGTATCAACTTTATGAAGTTTATTGTAACAATTATTTTTGTGGTAGTTTATAAATATCAATTTCCATAGCATATACATAAGTAATTAAGCTGGCCATGTACCAAACATGCAGCCCACTAAATTTTCTGTATGAAAGTTCGTGCAAGATTTTACAATAGCATTATAACAACATTGTCTCAATTGGCCTGCATGCAAGAAGTATGTAATCAGCAATTTTCTGACATCTAATATAAGTATATTTTCAGTGAGGAAACCAATTAATAGCAAACAGAAATCATTGCTTATTAAAATAGGACATTTTCTAATAATAATTTCTGCGCTCCAGCATAGATAATTAACGGCTCTAGTCTCAATGCGCTACCAAGTATAAGCATATATCGTTAATATATATATATATATATTTTAATAATTGACTGTGTAGTCCCAATTTCCTGTTTCTTGTGTTGCTTTAAAAACTTGCAATATGCATGCCCACATACAAAAGTACATGTGCTCACTAAAAATGTGGTTCATGACCTCACTAATGATCTCACCTTGTGTACCATCCCTGAACTATAATAATATTGCATGAGCATTATTAGCTATTAAACTAATAAGATAAATAAAAAATTTCAAGTGGGGAATAGGGATCGCTAAAAAAAAGCCACCAAACAAGAAAGGATCGCTGGGGTGGTAATGTAAACCACAAATTTTTTTCGACTTAACTAATGTAGCTAAAATGTTGCCGTGACAGAGTCAATGTTTTGCACATAATTAGCGAGCTGGAGATCACTTGATAAAATATAATTATGTTGGCAGTGACGATCAACTGTTCATGAAATGATTTTGTTTGGCCTGACAGCAGTCCAGTCATCAAAGGATGCAAAGATCTACAAACCACACGCTACCTGCTTGCCATGCTGTCACTTTTATTCAGTAAGAATTATAAATGATTGGAATGGACTCCCACATGATTCAGTTAATGTTAATTCAACCAATTTGTTTAAGACACACCTAGATAGATTTTATTATGATTACCAGTATGATATTGTATAGTTATTTTTTGAAGTAGTTTGATTGTTTAGATCAGGTTATTACAGGCTTTGCCTTCTTACCTGTACCCCCAATAATAATAATAATAATAAGCTTAACATCAGTTGTTATCAAAACTATGGAACGTATTATACATTCTGAGCTAACTGTGGTATTAGAGTCTCATAATTTAATTAGCACTCACCAATTTGGCTTCCGTAAGAATCACTCAGCTACTCACCTCTTACTTGAGGCTGTACATGATTGGACCAAAGCATTGGAGGGCCGTGACAGTATTCACTGTTTATTCCTTGATTTTGCAAAGGCGTTTGACAGTGTGCCTCACCATCGGCTTTTGTTGAAACTGCAGTCCTTGGGTGTTTCTGGTGAATTACTTGACTGGACTAAATGTTTTCTAACTACAAAATCTCAGCGAGTTGTTGTAAATGGGCAGTTCTCTAAATGGCTTCCTGTAGCCTCTGGCGTTCCTCAGGGTTCCATTTTGGGCCCGCTTCTGTTCATTTTATATATTGATGATATTAGACATGTTGTTGAGGATTCGTCTATCAAATATTTTGCTGACGATCTCTCCCTTTATCTTCAGGTGTCATGTTATGAAGATTGTCTCAAGTTACAGAATGATCTAATACGTGTCCATGTTTGGTCTCTTAAGTGGCACCCTAAGCTAAACCCAAAAAAGTGTGAAGCTGTTAACATCAGCAATAAGCGCTCTCCTATCACTTTTGCCTACTCCATTGGATCCCATACAATCTCGTGGTCCCAGAAGGTGAAGTATCTTGGTGTTATTATTAACTCGAAACTTAAGTGGAATGATCATTGTCAATATGTTGTCAGTAAGGCTACCAAGTGTCTGAATCGTATACGTCGTGCTATGTTTGGTTGTACACAAGCTGCTAAAATTTGTGCCTACAAAGCTCTAGTTAGACCTCATTTAGAGTACGCTTGTGCCATATGGTCTCCATACGCGGCTCAAGATATTAGTTTACTGGAGTCTGTACAACATAGGGCTGCACGCTGGATCAAAAGTTTTTGGGATTCATCTACTAATAAATGGTCCAAATCTTCAATTATTTGTGTCAATGAACTGGGATGGCCCTCACTCAAAGCACATCGTGACTATATATCTATTTGGACTCTGTATTCCATCTTCCATAAGAGAACAGCCATTGATTTCTCTAAATATTTTCAATTTAACACACTATCTACTAGATCTCATTCCTTAACTTTAAACCTTGTGTATTCTACGATCAACGCATTTAGGCACTCATTCTTTGTGGCTGTGCTATTTCTATGGAACTTCTTACCTCCAACAATTTTGTCACAGCCAACTGCAGGCAGTTTTAAGCATAAGCTTAAACATTTTCTGTTTTGTAAATAGCTATATCATTTCTTATTTGTAATTTGTTTTGAGTGTATATGTATGTATGTTCTGTGTATGTATGTATGTATGTAGTCTCGCGCAGCCAGACCACTATTTCTTCCCACGGCGCTTATCGATTAGAGATTATAAGCGCCTGCTCGAAATAGCGAGCAGGCGCTTTTAATCTCTAATCGATAAGCGCCGTGGGAAGAAATAGTGGTCTGGCTGCGCGAGACTAGTATGTATGTATGCTCTGTATGTGTATATGTATGTATGTTCTGTGTTGGGGACCATCTAGTACAGGCTAACTAGCCTTTTGTGGAACCCTTCTTTGGAAAAATTGATAATAAATAAATAAAAATAATAAATCTATCAATTTTTGTTCAGCGGTTATTTGTACACATGCGCAAATGACGTAATCTATTCTTCCCCTTACGTAAAACCGCTAGAAAATATTATTCAGCCTGTTGTTGAGCGAGTTAGCTGTAATGCGCTTTGTTCTTGTGCTAGTTCTATTTGCACTCTCAGAGGGACGAGAGTTCCTGGGAGAACTTAGTAGACTCGCTCACGACGTCAGTGGAAAGGTCTACGCCATTTCCTGCAACCATTTAGTGATCGATAACTTCTACTACGATGGACTTGGCCCTGCGGTATTTGCTTATCTTGGCAACAATCCACAAACCGGTCCTGACGCTAGCTCAGTTGGTGTAGATGCTACGGTGATGCATGGAGATCGAACGTTTTTGCAGTTTGTTCGAGGGATTACCTATGACAATCAAACGATACACCTAAAATTACCGGACTCGTATGGTATCAATGAAATAAACTGGCTGTCAATTTGGTGTAAAAGCGTCACTGCAAATTTTGGACACATAACGTTTGGTAACATCAGGAAGCAAACCCAGAAGATTTGCGAGCGAAAAGTGTACTGTCAGAACCTCAGAGAAGGCTACGATGTGTGCTGGAGTGTCAACAGTACTGCAGCAAATGCTGAGATAACACTGTGTTCGAATAACCGTCCTGATAACTATTTTATGGGATTTGGAATTAGCAAATCTCCATCTGTTACATCCATGTTAAATGCTGACCCTACCCTGTGCTGGAGAGATGGCGATGGAAAATGGACAGTCCAAGATTACTACATTTCAGCTTATGCTCAGTGTGGTGCATCACAGGAAATGGTGTCGGGAGTGTGTATGGACACAAGATACAATGGTGGAGTTGATAATCTTGCCATGACTAGTGGAGGAGAACTAGATGGAGTTTTTTGGTGTACTTATACAAGACCCCTGCAGAGCCCAAACCCTGATCATGATAATAATATCATTTTAACTGATCCACAGGCGGTGGTATGGGCTATGGGACCTGTTAACCAAGGAATTATATTTCGACACCCAACAGGGTTTCATGCTGTTCCCCATGTTTTTGTTGATTTTGCGAACGGCACAGGTGCAGATGAGTGTGATAAAGCATTTACCCAGGATTGTTGTAGAGATCGTTATCGTGTTGATGGTACTCCACCAACAATGCCACCAACCACCCCACCACCTCCCTGTGAGCCATGTAGAAACAGAAGAAACAAAGTTGGAAAACGTCGTCGATTTGTATTTACCATTGGTGAAACTGGAGAACCGTGTGGCTATGAAGCACTCACTAATTTAACTTTTAGCTGGGGAATTGCTTGGTATGTAGATGGATGTCTTGTTCCACATCTTACAGTAAAACGAGGAAAGAGATACACCTTCTGTGTTCTAGGTGGTAATGACTCTGCTGATCCTTCAAACTATCATCCACTGTACATCACTGATAGTCCAGAAGGGGGATATTTTCAAAAACTATTTGCTGGGATGGGTATCAATGAGACGGTGTTTGCTGGAGTAGATGAAAATAACAATGCTTTGTTTACTGGTCCACTTGTTTATCACAATTATGATGACATCAAGAGATGTTGTACTCGTAGACGTAGAAAACCGAAGTGTCCTGATGGGGCAACAATGTATACCTGGAGACCAACAAGAAACACACCAAATTTAGTGTACTATCAATGTGGCACACACATCCATTTGGGCTGGAAAATAACTGTGACAGATTGACAATACAATAATATTTGAAATGCTGTGTAATATGTAGTAGACATTGCTTATGTATGTTGTTGTAAAGTATTCCAATACATTTGTTTGTTACATTGAAGTAGTTGTAAATAATAATCGCCTCGAATAGCATGAACAGAATTTGATACTAGTCGTATGTGTATTATTACATGTAGCAAAGACTCTCAATTAAAATTGACAGAGGAGAAATATTCAACTTATCCTACTCCAGATCAATACCAACAGTTAGTGTTACTATAACTGACTACCCATTACTATTGCTATTATAATATAGTTGTAAAAGTGAAAATGAAAGATTACAAGGTGAACTCTCTGAGCAAAAGAAACTATATGTTGAGTAAGTATTACTATGCTACTTGTAACATGCTACCATTATACAATGCAGACAAGGTAACACTGTTCAATCTCTCCAATCTGAGCTACGGTCAGCTCCAAAGCAAGAATATGTAAATCGGTAGGTTAAATGCCTGTTCTTTGCAACTAACAACAAGTAATGTTATCTATTAGGCTTGAGACAGAGTTGCAACAGCTTAAAGATGAAGCACAGAGAAGATCTGAAGAATTGCGGAGGTGATTTGTATTTTAAAGAGTAAAAAAAATGATGCCAACGTTTTATAGGAGTAGCAGTCAATGTCAACAGCTGGAAAGTGAATTACAGAGAGCTCCCAAAGCAGAAGAACTGGAAGAGTAAGCGAAAGCTCTTTGCTCTTTTCATTTTAAATGTCATCTTTACTAGCCGGGAAGCAAAAATCAGACAGTTGGAATTAGATATTGCTGCAGCACCAAAACCAGAAAGAATTGAGAAGTATGTAATCATCCTCACAGTAAATGTGTTTTGGTATAATTGAAACTAGACAGTGGTTGAATAGCAAATGTGTTAGATAGTAAAGTTTGGTGGATTTTTTTGGTAACAAATCCACAGTGTTTGTCCCCCTTAAGTTTTGAGCACTTCTATGTTTGTAGGTTACAGTTTCAAGTTTTAACATTATATATTAAACTTTTCAAGGCTTGAGTCTCAAGTACGAACACTTCAAGAGCAACTGAACACTGCTCCAAAACCACAGCAGCTGGAAAGGTACCCATAACCTACCAAACTCTAGCTAGCTAACTATTGTAACTTGACTAGCCTGCAAACAGCCTTGACAGCAGTGCAGTCCCTGATGGGTCAGTCGAAGGAACAGCTGCAGAATAAGGAAAGAGATTACCAAAACTTACAAGAAGAAATCACAAAAGTTAGCCATCTCCCTTCCTATTAGTGTATCATAATTGACAACTCTACGCATTGGGCAGGTCCAGAATGAGCTGAGGGAGAAAGATAATCATGTTACCTTATTAGGACAACAGCTGGAGCAGACACAAACAGAGAAAACTGAACTGGTATGAAACATGTAGTAGCCATATGTACTGCACTAGGAAGGTTTTCTCTACATGATCACATAGATCATAATGCATTTTATTAAAACATTTTTTTATCTTGCAATTGTAGAATTCACGATTGTCAGACACCTTGCGAGATGCCAAGCAGGCAAAGAAACAAATTGAGCAATTAGAAAATGAAGCTGGCACAAGGTAGTAGTAGTAGTAGCACACAGATTATGTGTTAAATGTCACTGGTAGGGAAGCACATGTTAAGTCTATTGAAGCTCAATTGACTGATCTCCAGGAGAACATCACTCACCTACAACAAGAGAGAACTGAACTGTTCACCAAGGTATGTACTAAAGCTATAACAGGTATATATTGAAATTTACCACAATAGATTAAAAATGGTGAGGGTACTTCTACTGCCATTGCACAGCTGGAAGAAGAAAAGGTTTGTATTATTTATATAGTCAATTTGTATAACAGTAATGGGGGGGTTCAAACCTGCAGAAAAGCTTGCAAGAGAAGTTGGACTCGGCTTTACTGACTGCCAAACAAAACTATGTCAAATATGATGACAAAGTTGCTGAGTTGAATCAGAAAATTGACAAAGTAGGTTCAAAAATCTATGTAATCGTATTATTAAAAGTTTCAACCATTAATTGCTAGATGGAAGAAGAAGTTGAGGCTGCCAAGGAACAGAACCAACAGATACAAGATCAGTTAGTGAAGGAAACATCATCTTTGGCTAACGCCAACACTCAAATCCAAAAGTTTACAACTGAAATTTCAACAAAAGTAAACAGTTTCACATTTATTTACAATGTAATTTTGTGTTATCATTGGTGTCGTATGACAGAGAGCAGCTTGGGCTGAAAAAGAAAAAGAAATGGAGAGGGTACAAGAAGATTTAGAGCAGCAACTTGAGACTGCCCAGGATATGCTAAAAGCAGTGAAGGGAGAGAAAGAATCTCTTCAAGCTCAAATTGTTACTGTAAGATGCCTACATGTGTTTCACTGATTTGTATGTCTCCACAGATCCAACAACAGAATCTGGAGCAGGAAACTACGCTACAGGAAAGCATCAAGACAGTACAGGAGCAAGCCCAACATCAAGTCAATAATATTACCTCTCAGCTGAAGGCCAAGGTGAACTGGAGCTAGTCATTATGTTGTTACTGATATAGTATGGTTAGAGTGAGGCTCTGGTCAAGCTAGAGATGACCAGTTCTGAACAACAACTGCAACTACAGAATGAGCTGGCTAGTTTACAGCATAAGAATGAAAATCAAGTTGCTGAGCTCAGCAAGAAAGATCAACAACTCACTGAGGTATTAATTAGTTTTAATTGACAACATCTGTTGGTGGAATAATTGTCACATTTGCTATAATCAGTTACTGCAACAAACCAATTGCTCATTTTATTGTCTTGTAGTTGAGAAATTCTTTTAATGAAGTGGACGAAAAGTTGAGGGTGGAAACAGAAGGCAAAGTGGCCAGCGAATCTTCTGTATCTCAACTACAGTCAGAATCAAAGACAAAGGTAACATTAATGTTTTTTGATCCATACACTCATGTGTCTACTGCATAGGACAATACTATAGCAGAACTTGAAGCAGAGAAGAATTCCTTACAGTCAAATTTGGATTCAGCTGATAATAAACTCTCCAGTCAAGACAAAGTACATATACACATGTGTACACACACAATGTGTACTAATCCAACTACTCTGTTGATAGCAAATCGAAACACTAACAAGAGAGGTCTCAGAGCTGAAGGACACCTCAGCAAAGAATGAGGTATATATTGTACAGTCAAATGTATTATTCCAGTTTTGTGTATATGCAGGAGTCACTAAACTCAACTGTGGAAGGTTTGAATACACAGCTAACAGCAGAGAAGGAAAGGGTAGCTTCCCTGACTGATGAAATAGCTAGAACCAAGGTAAATTACCACAGAAATTTGTCTTGGCTTAAGTCACTAGTCAATTGCTTGTTACTACCCTGCGACAAGAGAAATAGCATGGTAGTTAAACCATGGGAATGGTCTGTAACTTTCAAGTAAAATTTACCAGTAGAAACGGTATTTCTGTTCTATTATTTGCAACAATTTTTCAATATTCAGGAAAACATGACCAAACTAGAATCAGAGATGAACAACAAGGTAGGGTCAGTTTATAGCAGTTCTGTATTGAGCAATCTGTCTGTGTAGCTAAGTGGACGACAGGATAACATCACTTCGTTAGAGCAACAATTGAGCACTACACAACAAGAACTTGCTGAACTAACAAAGACCAAAGAGAAAGAGTGTAACACACTACAGGAAAAGGTACTGCACATACAAAATGGATGGTAGTAGGAACATTATTATACTGACCATACACCATAGATTAACACTTTGGAGAATGAACTGACATCAAAAACTGAGCTCTTAAGTGTAAGCCAGTACAGCCAATATACTCCACATCAATCATATTATAGTCGGAGAAAGATCACCATTCTAAGACAAGACAACAGCTGGAGAACAAGTTAACAAATGAAATGAAACTCACTGAAGAGGTACACACCATATAGAACTAGTACTCATTGTGAGTGTGTATCATACAGCTGGGGTCACTCAAGATTAGACTGGAGCAGTCGGAAAGTGATTTACAGGTGAGAAGAACTGCATAATTACATTGATGACAACTGGTATGAAATAGACGGAGAAAGAGAAAAACAAGTCACTTGAGAACCAACAAGCTCTACTGGAATCAAACTTAGCGGAACAGGTAACTGGATGTTTCTGGTATCTGTTTATTCACATTTTCATATTTTGCAGACAAAGCATGCTACTAGTACTGAAAATGAGTTATCAGTGAAAGCTGAAATGTTATCTGCATTGCAGCGAGATTTAGAGGTGCGGATTTATTTATAGTAGTAATTCACAAAATCTCTTCTTATTTCTCTAGTCAGGGCAAAAATCATTTGATGAGAATCAACAAGAATATGATCGTAAGATAAAAGGGTTAGACTTACAACTAAAGGTTTGTCATATTGCTAGTTGAAATGAAGCAAGTGTATACCTACTAATTGATAGGCTGAGAAAGAGAAATCATCTGCACTAGAATTAGAACTAGATGGTGCCAGAATAGACTTCCAAGTAGGGTCTTTGACTAAATATTTTTTTATGGATTTCATAATGAATTGTATAGGATTTGAATCAACAACTTGACAAGGCAGAGGAGGAATTGAAATCATTTAGGGAGAAGGCAGCCACCAAGGAAGATCAACTTACAAACACTGTTGAACAGTTAACGGAGGTGTGCATCAACCCTGTAGTAGCTGTATGTGTGACATTGTTCTTCCTTTAGGTCAAGGTGACACTTGGCAATCAAATAGTAACCTTGGACCAGCAACTGAAGGAGACACATGGACAGTGTGAAACCCTACAAACTGAGAAGGTAATTAGTTATATTTATCCTGCTACTACCATACTAAATTCTGACCAATTTGTTACACATTTTGGGTGCTTCAGCAAATGTAATTACACAATATATTTTCACTTATTAGAATTCACTTCAGAAGATGTTAAGAGAAAATGAGTCTTCCATTGTGGAACTAACAAGTGCAAGGTGTGTTTGTTCAAATAGAGTGCTCACTGTGTGTTAAACATGACACCACAGGGATCTTGCTCTTCAGCAAGTTGAGCAATGGAAAGAGAAATACAATACAGAGACCACAGCTCGAGAGGAAGTACACACAAGCTAACTTTTAGTAGGTATAAACTTTATTAATGCTTTTAATAGGAAGCAAATCAATTTGAAGAGGAGAGAAGAGATTTGTGCACTCAAAATGAACAACTTCAAGTACAAGTTTCTTCCACAAAAGAGCACATTGTTAAGGTAGAATAAGAGCTAAACTTGTCTCATTATAATAATATTCAACTCACAGCTCCAACTGCAACTAAAGAAACTCGAAGAAGATAGAGACTTGGAGAAAGCTAAACTGTTAACTAATATTGCTACTACTGAAGAAAAATTGGTAAATACCTTTGTACACTAAACAAGCAGATACACAAGAGTTTCACTAGTCGTCTGCTGAGCAACAGTTTGCAAAACAACAAGCAGAAAGCAAGCAGGTGCTACAGCAGCGTGATAGTCAGATTTCAGCCCTCAGTGACAACCTGGTGTTGGTGCGTACAGAGCTTGATAAGTCTAGCAGGCGAAATGAGGAAATGGAGGACCTGGCAAAGTCACTCAATCAACAAATTGAAGGTAAACCGTCGTCTCTTTCTCTGCCACGGCCTGCTCATAATCAATGTTTGCAGGTCACAAAGCACAAGTCAAATCACTTGGAGAGGAGCACCACACATTGTTAGAAAAGTATGCATGTGTGTGTGTGTGTGTGTGTGTGTGTGTGTGTGTGTGTGTGTGTGTGTGTGTGTGTGTGTGGTGGTGGTGGTGGTGGTGCGTGCATGTGTGGTCTGTCATAGTATTATACTTCTACACTTGTGTATCAGATGTGTGGCAGCAGAGGAGAGTATATCAACACTACAGTCAGAGAAAGAGGTCATGAAGCAAAAGAACCAGGAGATGATCACTGCTCTACAAGACTTAGGAAGAGAGAACCAAACACTTCAGGTACAGTTCAACAAATACAACTTCCTGACCCAAACCAGCAGTTACATAGTATCACATGGATTCTCTTAGCTCTTTTAACCCAATAAAATTCTCAGAGTATTGGATAGATTATCAAATTATTCTGAATTTTCCACTGGAGAAGAGACAATTACCATTAAAAAATACTTGTTATATGCTTTAGATGTTCCATACTCGTCAAAATGAGAGGAAATGGGAGAAAGATGACGAGGTGAAAGTTTGTAAAATGTGTAATAAAAAGTTCACCATCAACAACAGAAGAGTAAGTTTTGCTTGACTTCAACTTTGTAATTTACTTATTGTCTTTTTTCTTTACTTTGTAGCATCACTGTAGAAATTGTGGGTAAGTAGTATTTTACAAGCCGCCATTTTAGTTATTGATTTTTGTTATCTTAACCATATTTATTGTGTATTATTTCATCATTATTTCAGCTATATAGTTATTGTGAATTATGTCATTGCAAATTCCATTATATTTTTGTTGTTTCAGCCATATTTATTGTGGACAATGTGCAAGCCAGAATTACCAGCTTCCATCATCCAAGAAACCTGTTCGAGTATGCAACACCTGTTTTAGGGAGCTCTCAAGCAGATCATAGGCAACAATTTGTGTATTACGAATTACATGAGCTGCAGGTACAATGAACTGACACCCTTAGCCAGCATAATATAAATATTTTCTTTGTATTAAACTGTATGAACATGAAGTGATACTGTGTTGTTGTGTTAACTTGTATTATCAACTGTTGTTCTACAAAATGGACAACATTTTTTAGTCAGTAACTGCATTTCATAGTCATCCATGTGAAACATCTGTAGAGAAAAAAATACTGTAAAAACTCCTTTAGGTCAGCAAACCCAAACCATGAGTATACATATACTCTTGATAAAGTTAATTGCACTATGGCTAACCTGTTGGCACTCCTTGCATAAAGCTATCGGCACCTCGGGAAGTAAGACTTTGTAGTACTGGTTTTTAGCTCGGTGTCCCCACTGTTTAATAATCACCTCACTCTTTGGAAGTGACTTCAATATGTCTCTGTCTACTGTCACTGGAAAGAAGTCTCCTCCCTCCTATAAGAAATGATATATAATACAAGTGTCACTCTCTACTGCTTGTGTATGCCTCAAATTCCAGTAGTTTGTTGGTGAAGGGGTCGATGGAATCATCAACAGTACTGGTTGTTAGGCGCTCTAGAGTTAATACCTGTGCCCCTAGTAACAAAATATACACACAATGATAAGGAGATGTGTGTGACATGACAACAAACAAGCACAATATACAATCATGCATTCTTTAATGCACAAATAGTTTGGTACTCAGGTATCCTTTATAACACAGTACAAAGCTTGTTGGAAATTGGGGACATTACCAGTGAAAGGTAAACCACATACCTCCGGTGTTGGTTTCCTTCCAGTCATCATTTGTTTTGTGTACAGGACCACCTGATCTTATCAACTTCACTGCTTCCTCGTCGCTACAGTGGGATTATTACAACACAATGAGTACATATGTTCTAAGTGATTCTTTCAAGGAATTAACACAATATCAACATACCTAATGTCACTATCCAAGAAGAACTCTACTACTGGTAGAACTTCTGTACAGTACACCAAGGTGGAAACCTGACTATATTTCATCATTGACTAACCAAATGATGCAAAGGACAGCACAAATGGCTGCTTGCAGTTGATGCAGCAGTTTCCCTGGCTCTTCAGTAATGGATTAGTAGCTGAACATCGATAACATAACGGTAGTAGGTCCTGGTCACAAGGAAATGACCTAACTGTGTGAGGACTATGTTGCCTCTCACCTCCTTGTCTTGAAATGGTTTAGATTGGATGGTGATGGCACCAAGATCAACAATCTCTTGGAAGCGTTGGGGAACATGCAGTGTTTGCAACTGATCGTAAGCATATCTGGCAACCTTGTATGCCCCTAGGACCTTCCCCTGTTTAGCTAATGTGTACAGCACTGCCCTGTATCAACCTGTTAAGTGATCACAATGTCTCACTGTTCACATGCAAGTTGTTTTTCATTCATAAAGGATACACTTTGGACACTCCCCTGTATTTTTTTGAATTGTTCTTATTGTCCAAGTGAGTAAGAAACAGTGCCATGTTGAACAATGCCTCAGGGTGTCGATAGGTGAATGGCTGATCCTGCAAATTATTACGTGCTTGAAAACTTTTAAAGATAATAATGACGGTACTCACAGTAAACCTCTGGATGGAGTGGAACACATGATAAACCTCTGCTGATCGGTAATATGATTTGAACGCTGATATCAGTTGCTCTACCTCAGAATCTTTACTACCTGCACACCCCATGTGGCATCACATGATATCTCTGATATGATGCAACAACCTTTGGGTATCTTGTTGGCAGCATCAAGACATGACTTGGCTAGCAACCAGTAGTAGTAGCCTGTATCATTGAACCTGAAGAGGAGCGTGTAGGGTACACACACAAAGTAGTCACATACACATGTGCAGTTTGGACAAACACACATACATACACACCTGTTTTCAGTGATAGAGTTATCTGCCAATTGTCTAAGAATGTTGAGAGCTTCATGCTGCCTGCCCCCCTTGACCAGAGCTGAAAGAAAGTAGTAAAAGAATGTGTGTGCATGCATGCGTGTAGTGTGTGCACATGCACGTGTATGGAAAGTGAGTATTACTGCGTGGCACAGTGCACTGTACCTTCTTGAGCTTCATTGAATCGATCATTTTCCACCAACCAAGTGGCATATGGCAAATACACATCATCCTAAATGTGGCAACAGCATACACTGTGGAGTGTGCAGCTCCTAACAACTGTACCTTGAATGACGGATGTTTCTTGATAATATTGAATGCCTGTATGTAGGTCATATGGTAAGAGGATTTGCTTTATATATCAATACTTACTTCATCCCAATGGCATCCTTCCACATATAGTCTCACCAGTGAAGCTGCATCATCTAGTTTCTCATATACTATGGCTGCTTGCATGTACTGTGGGTTGAATGGACATCACCAGATAAGGAATGTCCCATCCTATCATGTATGTGATGTAGATTACCTGTCCAAGTCTCTTCAACCAGACAGCACACTGGAGCAGCACCTCTTTGCGAGATGAATCTAGTTGGTGGATAGTATCTACTAGTCTGTAGGATGTGTATTTGAACAATAGAAGTATTTATGAAAGGAAAGAACCAACTTATCAATCCATCCATTTTCTCCCATGATTTCAACAGCCTTTGGATACTCCCCAGCTGCAGTATACATGGCACTGTAGGAATAAGTATGTAGGTGTCAAACAACACATGTACACTATACAGTACACACACACACACACACACACACACACACACACACACACACACACACACACACACACACACACACACACACACACACACACACACACACACACACACACACACACACACACAAACACACTACAAGTATACCGGGTCACACTACCACACTACACTGAAGTACATACACAGCAGCTGATGGATCATTACTAGTCTTGCACCAGTCAGCTTGTTTGGTGATGAACTGCTTAACATCCTGTGTGTCTGATTCCATCATGAACTCTTTGGCCAAATCAAACTCTCTCAGGTCAGTGTACATCTCTACTGCCTGAACGACAACAAAATACAAACAACATGTAGCCAAGATTATTCTCAAGAGCGCACACCACACCTTTGATGGCACACCAGCTTTCTTGTACAGTTTTGCTGCTTCTTGAAACTTTCCCTAACAAGAAAACAATGAACAGGTGTGCATGTGTGTTACTAGTAGCAACAGTCTACAACAGAATATGGACTATTGCTAACAGCCTATATATCCACCTCATAGGCATAGATGTCTGCTTGGAAAATGGTAATGTCATTGATGCCTTGCTTCATTCTTTCCTGTTGGAAGAGATATAGAAGATGACATTTTAACAATTATATATTATTCACCTCAATACTATGTATTAGCTCAAGATAGCGAAGATCACGTATTCTAATGAAAGCCTAAAAATACATAAACACACAAGTTCGCATATGCACACGTGCACACACTCATGCTAACCTTCTTAGCAGTATCATAGTCCAGGCCCTATATGAAGCAGAAATATTATGCAACGTATTTTGTGGATAGGGCCAATCACATGTTACCTCAAGAGCCTCCAGTCCTAAGATACGCCAGTCGTTATCGGTTACACCCAGACAGGCTATAATATAGGCATCCCTGGGATCATGTGTTGGATTAGCAGTATAAGGAATAGAGATTAACTCACTTATACATCTTCCGTTCCAGGTATTGCAGCATAGCAGTTGACTACAGTAAACAATTACATATTGTATATAGTAATTCAGAATCATGGTTGAAAGTTTCTGCTGCAAACTATGAGTGTAACTCTGTTCTGGGCAGAAGCTGCTGAATACAAAGGACAAAATTTTTGAGAATTGCTATTTTTTAGTGCTAAATATAGCCATGTGCCAAAAAAGCCTTTGATTTACTTGTTTAGCACTACATATGTACCTATGAACCAACAACACATGTCATGCAATACAGTGTAGTGGGTTTATGTATGAGCTCCACATTTGGCGAAGAAGCCAAAATGTTTCTAGCAGAAATTTCACTGCTCAAAATATATTGCATTCAATTTTAACTATGAAAGAAATTTGGACCTAGTATTAGTTATATTTCATCACCTGTGGGACATCCACAGTGTACATTGATGAGGCAGACAGGCAGAATATCTTGGAGCCAGTGTAGCCCACCACAAACCCCTAGCAGGGGAACAGTCATCACAAATCATTTGGTACAAGAGATGGTTACCGGATGTTTCTGTGTGTGCACTGGGAAATTGGATGCCTTGATGTGAATGTGTCCACCATAGGAGAAACATAACATTTCCTGTTGAGAAAGAATACATATAGCCATAGCGTGAATAAGTCACACATCTTATATGTCAATACAAATTTACAAGCAGGATTAGAAAGTAACTGTCCTGTATGTCAATAAATCTAAGGGTAAAGTTCTTATAAAAATTACCATTGACAGCTCTAAGGAGTCAAGTAACCACCATTGATATGATACACATGTGTTCAATGGGAGAATAGGGCCCTGCCTGGTGTGGTACACATCACACAGTCTATTGTTGGACTTACGTCACAGTGGTTGTTCCATGTTACACTGGTTGCTTGCGGCTCCTACATAGTGACAATAATAAAGGTGGCAAACAAGTAACTGAACCTGGAAGAGAAGCTCCTTCGTTCTGATATCATACACTAACAGAGCATAGTTCTCATCAACCACTGCCAATTTGGAGTTACTAATTAAACAATTAAACATAAGTAGTATTCTAAGGTACATAGAAGAAGGTGGTCATGTATCATAACCCTATACTGCATTGGTTCATGTGATTGTTCAACCAAACGTGGCACTAGGTACCAAAAAAAATTTTTTTTTCGCCACATTCACAAGTGAATTACTTTGTAGTGCCCAGAGCACAACTACAGTAAACTTAGCTTTCCTAGCTAGAGGTGTATTAAGTGGATCTATAGCCCACATTTTTTAAATACTTGGTATCAATATCAAGGTGAATAACTTGAGACCACTAAATGATTGATAATGACACATGACCAATGTGAAGGATGTTTACTTGGCACTGATGTCAAGGCAACGGATGGCACTTTGTTGCTGTAGCAACACACTAGGAAATGGATTATCCACCAATACACTGAGAATCTGCAACAATGATGTCATATTTCTTAGTAATATTTTTATAGTATTATGAAATACTTGTCCATTTTTCAGGCCTACTAGAAGCACTTCATGGTCTACTGGACCTCCCACTACTTTGATGTAACGAATGTATGACTCTACCTCCCATTCCCTAGGAACCATACTGTGTACTCTAATACATTAGAGCAGGTAACTAGGTATACCTCTCTAGGTCTCCATTAAAAGCAAAACACTGTAGTTTTCTCTCCTAACATAATAATGTACAGAATTATAGTAAATGAACGATATACCATGTTCCTTACCTGGCAGAGAATAATGCGAGTAGAACAGACAACTAGTAGACTACAGTTGAACTGTTGCGGAATCTTTTCCTACACAGGACAAGTGCAACAATGTCCAGTAGGTAATCTGTCTTACTTGCTAGATTTTATCACTACCTGACTACAACACATACACACACCCACACACACTACAGTACCTTCTGATGGTACATCATATCATTAGGGTCATCACTGTCAATCTCATATATCACAACCTTATCTGGTAACTGCACCTGTGTTGTTACCATGGGTAACCACCACACATAGTATGCAAGTGATGTAACAGGTTATTTTTGAGGGGGAGAAAAATTTCATGGTTTGCTCTGAATTAATTGTCAGTTCCTAACTTGATAGTCTTGAGACTGTTTTTTTTTTCTCTAAAATAATTCCCTCTCAATACCACCACATTGAAACCATGATAAACTACCCTCATTAGAAAAGTGCTTTAAATTGGGGTTACATACAAATGGGATCACAAACAAATACCCTGTTTCCCCAGGGTATCCCATTTGACTGTACAGAATGATAGACCATAAAGCCAAAAACGCTAAAGCAGTGTGACTACATTGCTAATGTAACTTACTGCCAATTTGTGTTTGTACACTGCAATCTTCTTCACTAAATCCTTGCACTTGATCCGAACTGAAACATTACATAAAGACTTTTAATATGGAACACTATGGGGATTACCCTTTTCATCTGTCAGCAGGTGCTGTACTATGACATCAGTCATGTGATCCCGATAAGCATACCTATATAAGGATTAAAATATATAGCACAAGAACCTACAATAGTGGCCTATTATCATTGTAATACAAAGGTTTCTTCTTTCAGAGCTATGAATAGGCTTGGGAGGGCTTATTAAGAGAGGTTCTACTGTAAATCCCTGATGTATTATATCAAACACTCTAACAAAACACACATTACAAACACACACAGTTACCTGTCTCTGTGCAGGCCATGCACAGTACTCATGCTAATGTCATAGTATATTAATGTACCATCTTGAGCAGCTGTTATCTAATGGGTAGTAAACACATAATGACTTGTGACATTGTATAGAACACCATACAATATGTATTTGGTCTGGTGTAAGTTTTGCTGCCATGACCCAAGCATTGCCTTTTTGCTGTTCAACAGGAAACAACATTGTCCCTTCCTTCGTGTACACAGAAACCTACAGCAACAATGGTTATTCTTATACAGTACCCAGGAGAGAAGAGGTACCATCCAGCTTACCTGCTTGTTGGAGCCACCTATTAACATGTACTCGCCATCCAGAAAGTAGTCAAGGAAGCAGGGATCATAGCCAAGTGTTCTCTCTTTACCAACCTGAAGGGAAGGTGGGTAAGAAGATATCCAGTCATTGTTTGTAAGTAATTCACCTGTCTGCCACTTGGCTGAAAGAAGGATAGCTTCTGGTTCCAATCGCAAACAGTTAGTATGTCTGAATGGTCCCTGTACATGTGTACAATGACTGCAATGCTTCTCACGACATATTATGAATACATACTTTGAAGGGTTCCATGACACTTCCCACACTGGCTGACCTCCAGGCCTCTCTATTTTCACTTTCTCATCACAATTCTAATTATAAGAGCATCAAATATGAAAAATACTACTAAATCCTTGTACCTTAGTTCTGATGCTTATGGATCCATTAAACATACCAATAGCAAAGTAGTGGCCATCACTGGTCCAACTAATAGAACATAATGGGTGCATCATGTATGGTGACCTACAGACATCATACCCACAACATGTAGCCCGTGAAGTGATCCGATGTCTAGTAACAGTAGACTGTTCCCCATACCATAGCCCTATGTGGGTGGTTATGTACAATATAGACAGACAGAGATTGGGATACCACAAGCATGTATATGCATCTTGTACACACACATGCACATGTGAGCAAACACCACATACACACACACGCACGTGCACGTGCACACACTACATACACATATGCACACAAAGGAAAAAAAATCTTTGGCTACTGTGCTCACGCCTAACCAGTGAACCAGTACTGGGGCATCTGTACGCTACGAGTCGGCACAAGCAAATCCTCCTGGGGCAAGACTGGTGGTGACCCATAGGAGGCTGTACCATGTCTCACAGGTGAAGGTATGTGCACCTGAAGTTCTACCTAAACCTTCACCCTTTATGTGAGACATGGTGTTTGTTTCCCCAATTAACACCAGGTACCCATTAATGTTACAGCTGGGTCCTCAGTTGACACCAGGTCCCCATTTAACAGCTGGATAGACTGGAGTAATTCTTGCTCAAGGAAACAACAATAGCAACTGGGCACAATCGGGCATCAAACTTTGCAATTACCAGGCTGGTGCTCTAACCACTTGGCAGTGCACACATACGTACACGCACGCACGTATGTGCACACACACACACACGTGCACACACACACACACACACACACACACACACACACACACACACACACACACACACCGATGTCCACAGAAGAGCAACTCAGTAGATGATGGGTAACTGGGTTAAATGCCATACATTGAATGGAGTCCCCAAGTCTGTTGTGGCAATAATTAATCACATACACCAGCACACTGGTGCTGTCTTACGTAAACTTCAGTAATCCAATCAGATCTAAACTCCAAATAATCACTGTCTTATCTGACCCACCAGATGCCATTCTCTGCCCTAGGACACAATGAGATTGGTAAGCTGGTATATTTGATGTTAGCCACATTTAATTTACCATCTCTTAAAATTGCAAGACAGTAGACAGTTTCCTTGTGAGCTTTCACAGCTTTCTCAAACACTCCATTTGATGCATGATAGAGCTGCAAATCAAATAGTATAAAACACACAAGGCAAACACAGGCTGACCAAGATTTTGCCTCCAGATGCTACATACAGTTTCTGGCCATCAGGCCTAACAGCAACATCACATAAACTGCAGAAATACAACCGCAGTTAACACCTGTATTGAATTGACTATAATTAGCACACAATAGGGTCATTCTCTATGTGCACATAAAGATATTCATGCTAGCGCAGTAATTGGCGCTATTTTACCATTGTCCAGTTTTGGTCTTGTCTGTGACTTGTGTGATCCAGACCCGACTAAATCTCATCGTGTACACATTGATCACCGTGACATTTTTCTAACTTGGCGGGGTTGTTTATTTTCGTCACCAGTGACAGCAGCCTTGCCTTCCAATAAGCCACACTCCTCTACTTAACGCACTTGGTTTAAATTACTAATGCAATATGCGTTTTAGCTGTTGAGAGGGTTTCATGTTCGCATAACGTTGACTTATAGCCTGGCCAGGTTAGTTTTGTAAGCTATTTGGTAGATGTACAGGGTAAATAAGTGCCTCGCTTAGTTGATTCTAATAAAAGCCCACCACACGCTGCATTCACTTCCTAATCACCACTTAATTGTAGACAAGGTATGTATTAATACAATATGGATTGCCGCATGACACACCACCTATGTGACTGGAGTTATAGTTACTACTGTTCTGAGTATAAGCTGTATTTCAATAATTACTGTGATTGAGAACCATAAGAGCAAATGAAAGCACAGCTAACAAATTATTGTATTTCTATATGGTAACATACTTTGTTTGAACTAGTCAATTGATGTCGATGACTCGATATAGATATAATTGTAAAAATGTGTCATGGTTATGTTTGTTGTTTCTATTTTGATGGTTACTGTTGATAAGAACACATTTCTTTGTGTGTTTCTATATTCCATAGTAACAATTTTGTACTACAGAATAATTCACAGCAATGTTAGGTAGGGTAATTTACAACCTCGAAGGAACACAATGGTCTAGGTATTCACTTTTCATGGTCATCCTTGATTCCCATATATTGAAAGTATGCAAACTGGATGTATTTTGTATTGTAGTAAAAAAAGAACCTGGTGTTTTGAGGCTATATGCTAGGGACTGTTTATGCTTAGGATATTGTGTTACCAGATGGTTTTTAGGGACTTTTTTCTTAAAATTTAATAAGAAGTATAGTATGTGTCCTCTGGTTAGAGAGATGACTTCTGAAAGAGATACTTCTGTTAACACTGCACATCATGGCAAACACCGAATGGACACCAATAAGAACCAATCACGTTTAATTGAGGACTCATCCCAAACCCAATTCTCCACCTCTCCAATATCAAGCAAACTAACACCAGTGTTTGATAGGGAGGAGAATTTCAAACAGTCGGATATAAGTTCTAGTTACAATGGAGCATCAAGTTCTGAAGAGTCTGACTATAACCAGACATCAGTGATATTTAGTCTCGATGAGTTACAGAGTTCAATGACGGCTTCGTCACCAGATACTGGAACGGGCTACCACAGGACAACTACTGGTGACAAACAGAACTCAGGAATGCTGTTCCCAGGATTGGTACAAGATGAAAACACTTCAGAAAGTGGTAGAGATGAAGAAGAAATCAAACAAGAAGATGAGGGAGAAGAAAAGGATCACGGCGCTGACCATTTTAATTTGACTATCACTCCACCAACTGTTGACATCACTCCATTGAAGAGTAATGACAGTTTTAGTGATATTCTGGTAGACGTCACAGGTGCTGTCACACAACTGAAAGTTGATGCTACTAATGCAACTGATTCTAATGGTTCAAATATTGTTATTGATACTTCACCAGCAAATACCCAGCCAACCATTATTCGTGCACTTGAGTTGAATAGTACTCCTATTGGGGCTCAACCCAGCACTTCCGCTGCTCTTACTGATGTTAAACTTGATCTTTCCCCAAGTCCCTTTGTTAGTGGTGAACTAAGCCCCATTGTTACTCCACATATTGATACACCAGTTAGTAATGCTAGTCCAAGTATTGTTGGTATGATGGCAGTTACAAACTCTAGCTTAATTTCCAAGGTACCACACACAGGTAATGTTTCTGTTGACTCTGAGAGAGTGACTGATGCTAGCATTAGCTCAGTTACTACTAGTCTTTCCGAAAAATTGAAGCCAACACAAAATGCATTTGAATCACCAGGACTGTTGTTTGCTCATCCAGTGAAGAAGCCCAAGCAGAGAGAAACTTTTGAACCAGCTGAGGCAGCGACTGAGGCCCTTCTGGCCGAGGAGAAATCACCAATTGTCATACCACACAAAGCAAGTCACCATCATGTAAAAGCTAAAGCAGACCAAAGAGGAGAAGTGTTTATTGATCAGTCACAGATTGCCACCTTCAAGCACAGACACAAAGGTGGTAAGTTAAGTTGTGTTTATTTAATGGTGAGCTCACCATGAGGTATCAATTGTTGTCAATGGTTTTGTAAATGCATAATAATCTGGCATCCTCCCAGTGAGATGTTTAACAGTTACGGTTCATTTGTGACCGTCTCATTGCACAAATGTATCCATTTTGCTTGTATTAACTACTTAATTTGTTTCTTTGTAGGAATACCACTGTTTTATCCACCTGAAAGGGGGGCTTGCACTGTAAGTTATTACTGATAGAGTATAATGTATTAGGCACTGGTTGTTGGATAGGCTGCAATTGATGAGGTTCTACTGGATAACTCAGCACTTAGAGATATCGAGAAGAATGCCAAGAAAGTTGCTGAAGCTCTCGACTATATGATGGACAATCTCAAATACAGTTTACATGCTGTAAGCTAAAATTATATTTGCTATTACATGATGTTGTTTCGTAGATGGCTACGTGTACTAAGCTGTCTGTTTCGCTACACAAGGAAGCTGTGGATGACATGCACACTACAGTTGATGAGTGTATCAAGGTATGCTATGGATTTAAATCAACAACAGTTTACTGTTTATCATAGACAACATATGCCTTCCTGGCTAAGTTTGAAGAGTTGATTCAAAACATGAAGCCTGTTGAAGAGCTGGCTGCACAAATGTATCCTACCACTGAATTGTGGATGAATAGTTTGCTATGGTAAATTCCTTAACGTAGTAACAGCAAGGATGTCAGCGAATCCTTGAAGGTGCTTGAAAAAGCAGTCAGATAGCAGGAAATTTCTCATAATTTAATACAAACATGCATCTTATTTGTAATTGTTTACACTGTGAAATTTTACATTTGATTTTGTACAGAGAATGCAAAGGAAATGAATGGTACATATGACACATTCAAGTTGCAAGTCATTGTTGGTCAGAAGGTGAACTGGATGAAGAAGGTGATGGTGCTCCATAACTTGGATCAGGTGTAGGTGAGATGAAAACAATCTGTGGCACTGCTGGAACCACTAGAGAATCCTTCCTCCCTCTGGCAGCTGGTGCTTTCACTGGCTTTTTGAAAGAAGGAGAATCCGCATTTTGTATGTCGCATAACCTGGGACTTTCAAGCATGATGGTCCCGTATCGTCTTTTGCTTGTCGGTCTTTCTACTGGCTCTTCAATAATAGCAACTGGTGGGCCACTGTTTGCTACCACTTTGCCATCATCCACAGAAGTTATTGATATTTTATGAACTGATCTTCTTTGTCCAGTATCACTGGCATAACTAGTAACGGAAGGTCTTCCGTTTAAGTTCTGACTGGTTATGCTCAGTCGGCTCGCTGTGGCTGCAAGGTTGTTCTCTTTTTCTGGGTGAGCTTTGCAGTTAAAACTGTTCCTTTGTGGCCTGGTAGCACTGGCAGTTGCCTCTTTGTGGTGTTCATCCAATGGTGGCAGACTTGCAATAGATGCCCTGTTAGTTAGGGAGGGCTTCTTAGAGTAGGCGTCAGATGATTTCCGATATCTCATTCCAGGTTCCCGTACTTCAATGCTAGTTCGACCCAAAGCAGACGAAAAGCTGTACTCACGGTTGTGTACTTTAACTACACGTCTGCAAAGGTAATGGATACACAAAATGAAATAATAGAAAAGGCTTACGGTTTCCTGTTTGATGCTGCATGTGAAAGGGATATGGGATCTGAACCTCTAAATTGTTTGTTAGGTAATTGTCTACAAAATAAAACAGTCTACAGTGATACATGCACTACAACAGTATAGACATAACTCACGTGATTGTCATAGGCATAAAAGAGTACATTGACGATTGTGAAGGACGAGGTGGTACACTACATGTAGATGCTGCACTGATTTTGTGACGTGACATTTGACTACGTAATACCTATGTAGAGGTAGCAAATGACACATGGATAGCAGTGAAAATAAAACTCCATACCCAACTACTGGACTCATCCCTTGATCTCCTACAGCTTGATACACTCCACTTTTTAGCTGTGAGCGGGGAAGTGTCCGGACTGCTTTTCTGAATATCAGAATCTGAGCCATACATGTTTGAGTGAACAGGAACTGGTGGTAGGCTAGTTTCTATCACACTATTTCTTGTGCTGTTTGGCATACTGCCATAGCCAGAGCTGTATGAAATAACACTGGCTACTTACAAAGGAATAACAAACAACTAGTTACCTTGCTACTGACTTGGCTGAAGCACAGTTCAGGTTTTGTGCACCAGCAATTATTGGTGGGAGCATATTATGAAAAGACCTACACAATATGCAAAAACAATACATTATTATAGTTTTAGGTATGTATAGGAAAAACAGTAATAGGTTTACTAAAATATATACACTTACCCTGAACTAGCAGTACCAGCAAGATTCACTGCAGAACCTGTCAACAAAAGAAAAACACTGTTATCTGCAACACCCTAAGTGTATGAATGACTGAGATAGTTAGTTTATGCTGTTAAGTAGGTGAAAAGTCAGTGGTATCAGATTACTATGCCATGGGTGTGTAACCAGTATGGGCAGCCCATGGGGACCAAAACTTGATGTACACATCAGATGGAATGACACTCTAGTGCCAACAGAACACACAAGTTTACACAAATGTGGTTCTGCACAGGAGATGTAAACCAAGCTGTGGTTAACAAAGCCCCAAAAAATGCCCTTGGCATTGTAAGTGATTAAACCACAAGCAGACCTCCTTGAAGCAATGATTTGATCCATGTAACCACACATGGTATGAAATAATGCATCAACAATAAACCTACCTTGGCTGCTCTGTGTTCCAGTGCTGGTTTGATCATCTGCTTTAGCTGGAAGCTTCTCGCTGCTGGAGCTTTTCCAGAATATTGTCTGTGTGAACAACAATGGTTTATGGAATAAAATTATAGAAGGTCCTTCTACTTACTCCTTTTAGCCCTCTAGGCCAGAGTTTGTCTAATAGTGGACCAGAGCTTGATGCCTATAGCAAATATTAATATTTTATCATGGCAAATATTAGCTGTCTGGCCAACTTACATTACTACGAATTGTTTTCTGAGCTTTGGACTTCTTAGTTTTACCCATTTTCATAGTCCACATCAACTACTATCCTCCGATTAGCAACTACCTATTTTCAAAAGCAGACAGATGACACCACATAACAGCTTATATCTATCACTACATTAACAGTGAAGTGGTTGACAATAAAACATCTTACTATGGGAAATAGTGGTGAAACAAGTGATGATCTGGAAAAGTTGTACATATTGAAAAGTTCCCATTTTTTCCACCATGTGTTAAAAGCTACATTCACAAACATAGGTATAAATGACATCAGCCATCTCGTCATTATAATGACCAGGTCCAACTATGAAACACTCAATAGTGGCTGACAGCATGACGCCATAAGTTTTGGTCCCAGCCCTATTAATGAGGTTTTGCTGTAATTAGAGCTGATCAAAACATATAACCAATCTGGCCAACATAGTCTCTCCTCCCCATAACCTTTGTATCCTCTATTGCCGTGCCTACACATGCCAGGTGCATTTTTTGTTGTGAATTTTAAGCCACTAAACACACATATTGTATGTTTTAGGCAAGCATTAATTTTGATAGGGTTAGAAATATGTCAAAATATTAATTGTCCTTTGAATACTTCTCAAGCCTCACATACTAGCATTAAGGTGTTGATTGGTTCATGACTGGGTCTGGCAGTGCATTTTTCAATTTACAGTATTAGATGTATAGTATTGCTCAGTCACCATTGGGTCTGGGATTTTTTCTGGATTCTTGTTACATGTTTTTGACTCCCTGTATTCACAGGCTTTAAGTCTTCTCACAGGTCCCTAATGGTAGCATAAATGATTTACAAATAGTCAAAACATTGTCACCCAAGCACTTGCATGAGCAGGAAATATGAACGGGATGTTTACTTGCTGAGGGAATGGCAAAGTTTGCCGCTGCTGCACCGATCAGCTTTTTTACCCAACCTTATAGTAGAACATTGATTGCCCGAGGTGCAAACGATACTAATCGATAACATAAAAGTGCTAGCCCGCACCCTCAAGGAATGTAGCGATGTGATGGGATTTATAGGGCATGACTATATCCGCTTAACCCGTCACTATAGCCACAGGTGTGATACAGATCAATACAAGTGTAGCTAACAACAGCTTAAGCTCTGTACTTCTGATATGTGTTTGCTTGCCACATACACGAATGTAGCTACACCCCCATCTGTCGTGCAAACATTCCCGTAAGCAGCCGGGTTTTTGTTAACAAGCCATACGGTCCACAGCCATTATTTCACGCTAAAATCCATGTACATTATTAGCGTTGTGAAGAGAGTAAACAAGGAGACTATTTCAGTAAATGCAATCAACACGCGACGCGATCAGTACTCAAATTCAATGATAATATATACCAATTTTACAATGCTAACGTTATTTACTGCTTACCAAATCTTTGTGCTTCTTGTACGATACCAGGTCGCCCAGAAATTCATCGTTGTCCAATACAATTCAGCGGGGGGTAAAGCAGTAAAGAATACGAATTTCCGTTTTCTATCGCAACTTTAATATATCACCATAGCAACATAACAACTATACAGGAGGCATTAAATAAAATCCAGTGCAGTTGAAATGTCAACAGAACTCGCTACAGAAGTTAACCGGGATCCATACCCGTTTCCAAGATTAGAAAATGATGAGAAGTTTGGACCCACAATGGTAAAATGTTTGAAGATTAAGTTAAATCAGTACTGTTATATTTGTGTATTTTTACTAGTCGCCTCCACCAACAGAAAAAGTTACTTTGAAGCAAGGAGAGCTAGACCCATGGCAGAGGCTAAATCTAACACCAACTCTAGCAAGCATGAGAAGAGAGGTTTATCATTACGATTCAAAAGTAATCCACATCATTGTTAATCGGTTGTATATTGTCTCCAACTCTCCAGGCGCCAAATGACAAGCTAGATTTTGTCATGAAATCCAAGTATGACCACCACAACGAGTTTATGAAATCTACAGCAGAAAGCTTATTGCAGTCAGAAACACTAGGCTTACCCCATGGGTATGCTATAAAACAATTCTATGTAGTATGTTGATGTTGTGTACATGTACAGACGGATACTGAAGAACAGGCCTGTTGCAGTTAAACCAGTCACTCTTGAGGATAAGCCACTAGTGGAATACACAGACAAACACAAGAAAACCATCAGCTCTGAAAAGGGACTTGCAATTGGTATGTAAAAATACACCCAGGCTTGTATGTTTACCTTGTGTCCCACACACAGAGGGACATCACAGTGAAACAACCAACAGAGGCTACTCAAGAAAACACGATGGTGGATTTTACGCGTGTTGACATTTAATATGCACGTCTTCCTATGTAGCATAATAATCAATTTCATAATATTTTTCAGATCAGTGAACTTGCAGTACAAATAATAGAATTGTAGAAAAAGATTGAATACAAAAAAAATGAGAATGGATAAGTATAAAAATGATTGGACTGCATATGTACATAATATCAACAAGCAGAGAAATCCCACAGTTTTACAGTCTTGTCATAAGACCCTGATACAATTGTAGTGTCGTTAAACTGTAGACATGTTACACCATCAGTATGTGATTGTAGAGTAACCAGTCTATTGCCTGAATCCAAACCCCACACCTACACATGTAGATAACATTAAACTATGAACAAAAACAATCATCACATTAATTTTATATGACACAAATGATTTCCATTATATCCTCCTCTACCAAAATTGCACACAACACAGCATCCTCTCACCTTCAGTGTTCGGTCATCTGCAGCACTGACCATCTTCCACCGATCAACTTGTAACTGCCTGAAATATAACAAGAATAAAATAATAGCAAAGAAAGAACCAAACAACATCTACCTGATTACTCCTGTGTGCCCTTCGGCCTTAATCCAGTCCAGATTCCTGATACACTATCCACAAGATTACACTTGTGTGGACATGGATTAGTTCATACGTACCTGGCCAGAATTTATACTCCAGATCTTGATGAACCGATCTAGAGATCCGCTGATAATTCTACTCTGGTCAAATTGCACACAAGTGACTGCAGCCTGGTGGCCATGTAAAGTCATCTTGCATTGACCTTGTGGAAGACTCCACACCTAAACCAAGTTAATAAAATGAAAGACAACAGCAACACCCTTACTTTTATTGTTTGATCACTTGAGCCTGACACCAGAGTATCCCCAACAAACTGTAAGCACAGCACAGCATCTGTGTGGCCCCTGTTAGTAATACATCTGTTATCGCAGTCAGCAAAAGAGTGGTAGCACACACCTTAGTGTAACCCTGCACTGGCCACATTTGACATCCCATACTTTCAACGAGTGGTCATAGGAGCCACTTATCACCTTTTCTCCATCAGACTATAACAACAAGCCACAAACCACAAGATGGGAAACTAACACCACATGCCAAACAGTTAAATGTGTTGACACTAATGTTGCATGTAATGAGGTACAACTGCATATGGGCAATTAAGTGTCAATTGCAGACAACCTGGTAACTTGATGGGTTTCAAACATATTGGGCCTATACACTTTATTTGCAGTAAACAGTTTATAAACAATTTATTAATCTATTGAGATGTTTCAGCTGTTGTACACACCTGCAGACACCTGACTGTGTGACTATGGCCAACCATTGTAGCTCTACAAGTTGCTCCCACCCAATCAACTTTATCAGTTGCCAGATCCCAAACCTAAACAAAACATTTATATCTCTCATATGAATAGAAGCTCACTTTAATTGTCCGGTCTGTAGAACCACTGACTAGCCTGTTACCATAGAGATGGAGGCAGCGGACGGGTCCTGAATGTCCGGCAAGTGTCAGCGCAGCCCATGGTGTATTGGTACGTATGTTCCATACCTGAATAAAATGTAGCACTCTAAAAAACAGTACATGATGCATGTCATAGCACTTTGATAGTCTTGTCTGATGAGCCACTGACTATTCTTGTGTCATCAAACTGGATACACATGATGCCTATATAAGGAGGTATCACTCAATACAACCATATGCCACTCATACATATTTGATATCATTTGCCTCCAGCACAAACAATACAATGAGGGAAGCTGTACAAGTGTGGGTTTTACATTGTAAAGACAAATACTTGACCTACAAGGTATGCATGTACCTTGTGTGTGACCCGCGAAAGTCCTAACAGTGCATCTCCCCTTCATCCAGTTAGAGAACAGTCTGTAGCGCTCAGTAAATATCGCCTTCCACTATTAGAATAGGAGATTAATGTGTAACTTTCCTTGATCAACAAAAATACCTGTACTCTGCCATCTGGTAATGTATAAGAAGTTAGTTGTTTGAGCTGTGAAGCTGGGGACAACTGCCACTTGTCCACTCTTAATGGAAGCAATACAATGTTAACTTTTCTTGACAGTGTCCATCATTACTCACCTACACAAGTTCATCCACAGCTTAGGATCATTGGCCATGTTAAACCAACTAAAACTGACTTGGCTGCACCTACACAGACTCACTGTGTGGCAAGAAATTAACTACATTAAACAATCTTGTGGATACAACCACAGTCCTATTAAAACATCATTAAATACTATAAACAAACTTAGTTATTATGGTAGGGAGGCAGTAAACAGTAATAACCACAAGACTTAGCTCATACCTGGGTCAAGGTAGGAGAGTATGTGAAATGCAAGTCCAGGAGGTAGCCATGAGAGAAAGTCTTCACAGTTGTGTGGACAACTAACATGTAGTATTGGTTCCATGTATACCGACAGCAAATGCATTTGAGCACAGTTACAGTTACCCTGTAGAAGACGTTACATGACAGTGTGTGTGTGTACATGTGTGTATCACTTGCCAACAATTTGGTGAACATGATGTTTCTTTGTTGATCATTAAACTCATTGAACCACAGTAGCACTTTCTACAAATCAATTTAAGACTTCATAAACTCATAGTGACACACAACATAAATCAGTCTCAGATATGAAATCACAATAATTATGTAAAACATATGATACACTTCCACATGTAACACATTGGGATGAAAGGACTAGTTCAGAGAAATCATAAACTGCTTGCATTTGATATATGGATAGTATGTCAGTGCTATAAGTTTTCTCAGTCACACAATTCCAATTTTGGAAAGGGCCTAAAACAGAAACTTACTGAAAGATGAAACAGAGAATCATTAGAGACAAGGCCACAGATGTACACATTCTAAACATGGTTAAAACATTCTTTTATCTGTTTAGACTGGGTAACTGGACCACCCTACTCATTTGCAAGTTGTACTGATTTAAATTAAGGATATTACTAATTCACGAGTTCTTTAGACACAGCTAATTGTAACATATACTAATTTTGAATTATCATCTACAAATTTGTGCATGCCATATATTTACTAGGTTAAACGCTGTGGCTAAAATCAGTGCAGTCACAAGGTGACCACTATTATAGGGCGGTGTTTATAGCATAAGCAGGTCTTAAAGTACAGCAACTATAGTTACAAGAAGAGTATTAGCTTACTTTAGTAGCTCTCAAAATAGCTCTAGTACATTTCACTGTGATATGCACTAAAAGGAATCAGCAAATGAATGGTATATGGCCTCTAGATACATGAAGAATGACTATTGCTCTTTTCCTTGCTGAGAAAACTTCTACATGTAAATAATACTGTAGGATATTCTACTTCACCTTCTTCCTAACCCAGTATGGATTCAAATAATAGCCGTGGTGTTTATTCAAGAGCGGAGTTTATGATCATCATTAAGGATACAGTGTGGCCACCATCCAAATGTGGTGACTATTAAAGGTGCGGCATTTAAACAAGAAAATACGGTCCTCAGAATTTCTATTACCAAACAAGAGTAAAATCATGCATGTGTGTGTGTGTTAGTGTATTTGGTCACTGGAGTGACTGATGGGTAGTCATTCTGGTAAAAATAAAATTGATATTGCATTTTACTAAGGGTACTTTCAACGATACTTTTAAACTGTCACCACCACAAAGTGAACATTATTTTCTCACTTTGTGATCACACTAACAATTAATGTCGTATTGTAAATAGTACACACAACATACACTATAGGTTACTACTACTGGGGCCTCCAGTGTGATCATTGTATGGCATGTAAGTAGCCAAGTGGATGCATGTGTGCTAAGGATATAGTACATCATTGTAACTTCTAACTTTTCCCTCTTTAATAGCAGACTTTCCTGCTAGCCACATTTCTTTTTAACCATAAGCTTTAGGAAACATGGAGAGGAAATCAAAACATTTTATATCATTTCTGATCGTCATCTGTAAAACCATCGACACAAATATGGAATTAAACAGAATACCAATGTATGACATAAACCCAAACACCAATAAAAATAGGGAAGCTATGGTGAACAGCAAGCTAAATCGCATTTGGCAAAATAAACTTTGGCGAACTCAAGCTTAATCTATAGCTATAAAGATGCTAATCTCAGGCGCTATGAGTAATTGGCGGGTTAGACTTTGGCAAATTTGTAGCGAATCGCCAAATTTGCCAAAGTTTTCCTCTGCCAAAATTTCCCTCTTTACAGTAGAAGGGACCAGCACATGTATATAGGGACCAGCACAAGTACCTACAGTGAAACCTCATTAATAGGGCCATCAAAAATTCTGTGGACTTAATAATGAGGTGGCCTTATTAACAAGGTCATGAAGTACGTATTAGCTGTATTTGGGACCCACGAAGTGTCCACTATAACAAGGTGGTCTTATTTCAGAGGTGGCTGCTAAGTGAGGTTTCACTGTACTAAGCAATGAAATAAAATATTTCATACCTCCATCCTTTCCTTGAACACATTTCCAGATACACCTTTAGAGTAGCTGGCATGCAGCCGGTCACAGCAATGAGACCCTGTTCTGCTACGTACACTACTGCAGCGACTACGCAAGCTCCACAATGATCCATGTTCACTCAGTTGACCTGCCTCTAGTCTTTTCTGGGTATTACTTATTATACTCTGAAGACTGTAAGTGGAGCCAGTGTCTTCTTCACTCCTGGTAACTGCTCCATCACACTCTTCTTGGGATGCTCTATCCACAGTTAGTTCCGGTACCTGAGTAAGTGGGTCGCTGACCTTGCGGCCAAATCCCTTCTTGTGCTGTTTATAAAATGGAGAAGGAATGTTGTCATCTCTAGTAGGCTCATGAAGTCGTTTCATCAGATCTTGGTTGGGATGGCTGCTTTGTCTGATGTGAACTACATCTGGACTATTGCACTGAAGCTGGTTATAGCTGCTCACCCTAAGTGGATAATCACCACCACCTCTTTCATGTGAACAATAGTGACTGTCAATTCTTGCACCCAGAATTGGACTGTAGCTGTGTACGTTGTGTGGTACACTCATTGCTCTTTGAACTAAGCAACTATGCCCCAATTCATTCAATTTTCCAGGCAGAGACTCAGCATCTATACTGTTACAGCTGCTGCACTGAGACAAGTTCTTCAAAGACCCCAAATTGGGTGACCCAGAATGTAATGGCAATGAAATGTGATGTCTCATTAAAGGAGCAGAATGTGGAGGCGTAGCAACCCTACGTATGGCTAAAGTAGAATGATCACCCGAAATCGAAGATGTTTTCTGAGATAAGACTGGCTCTTTAGCAAACTCACACATGACAGTTGGATTAGGAGGTTCACTACTGGTTACCAGTGTTCCAGCTACAGGTTGTGATAGTTCAGCATCACTACACGCAGTATGTTCTGACTCATAGACAGTGGAGTCAAACTGCACGCTAACCGAATACTGGTTATTGTCAGCAGCTGGTGGTTCACTGTCATACGGACCATCCACATCATCTGTGCTGACAAAATCTTCATCAGCAGTAAAAGCACCACTCAATTCTCCCCCATTTAAAAATTCCCTGCATGCTTCTGAAAAATCTTTGAACGTATCCTGCAACTCTGTTTCATAATCAACAGTGTATGAGTTGCTTTCATTTGATTGTTCAATATTATCACTAGTGACTTTGCCAGCATCAGTAGTTGTTCTAGTTTGATTTGGTTTTACTTGTTCACCAGTGAACATTGCCCGGGCACGGCTAACACATCCTTTCAGCTGCAAATCTAATGGACGTTTGGCCTGTATGCTATTAGTAGCATCTGTTTCTGTCAGCCAATGGTCATCTCTGGACAGCACATCTAAGCTATCGTCTGAACTCCAAATGTGGTTGGTACTGCGAAGTTGGTCTAGTGACTCAGTTGAGTCTATGTAGCCATGGCCATTTTGAAAACTGCCAGTATTACTGTGCTGCATAGCTAAGTCTGAATTCCTTGTCTTGCGACTAAACCAAGCAACCTTTGTCCACACCTTTGATCTTGGCTTTGATGTGATGTCTTTATAATCATTATGTGATAAAGAATCCTCTATGGAACAAGTTCCAGTTTGTGTAGACGCGTTAGGTAAACTTTCCATGCTTGCCCTATACAATTTTACCGCACCAATACATTAGAACCCAAACACGATTTTCATTCAAAAACTTACGTGGAAATCCGCGTAAGAGATCTAAAGGAGTAAATGCATAGTTACACTTGGCGCTCTGACCAAGGTACCATTGTATAGAACCTAGCTACACGCTACACCGTAGTCTGTGTAATCTGGAACTAGCGAAGGAACTCTTATTAAAGTGCATTAGCATGATATAAATAGTAACATAAATTCTTCCGAAAATGGTTTGAAATTGTAGCTAAATATAGATTGTGCTAAAAATAGTAGTAAACCTGCGGTACATAAAAATAGAACCTATCTGACATTCGGTCAGGTTACTCCACCCAGTGTTCTCGGTTCAAATTGTAAGTCTCTCGTTGGTAGTTTGTCAAGTGACTCTCGCTCTAGTACTCTTCCATAAGAAGGTGAGTAGCAGTGATGCGTTAGTTTGTACCAGTGAAATAGAAGTATATTCGTGTTGGAATCAATTTCTATTCAGGCTCGATTAGAGCTGCTAATTTGCCAAGCAGTACTTAGTAATTGTCTATCACTTTGATAGGAAAATGCGTGAATATAAGTTGGTAGTGCTTGGATCTGGAGGTGTCGGAAAGAGTGCTCTGGTGAGAATTAAACATTTAATCTACTTTCCTCCACATAACATTAAATGTACTATTTCGTAGACCGTACAGTTTGTACAAGGAATATTTGTGGAGAAGTATGATCCCACTATCGAGGATTCCTACAGAAAGGTCAGCTATCAGACGTTGTGTTGTGTTGTGTTGTTTTGAATAAGAGGTAGTGTTAATTCAGTGTTGATGTGTTTATGTACAGCAAGTAGAAGTTGATGCTGCTCAATGCATGTTGGAGATCCTAGACACTGCTGGGACAGTAAGTGTTATATGTGTGGTCACCGTGTTTGTGTTCTGTCAACTACAATGTGTATGCTTCCTTGCCACTACATTATCTCTACCCTACTGTGGCTTCTGAATTTATACTCAAATAGTGTGTTATGTTATTGTATGTTTGTGTTAGGAACAATTCACGGCCATGCGTGATCTTTACATGAAGAATGGACAAGGATTTGTATTAGTGTATTCCATAACAGCACAGTCCACTTTTAACGATCTCACTGATCTTAGGGAGCAGATTCTCAGAGTGAAAGACCAGGATAATGTGGGTAGTGTAGTTTAGTGGTCGCATAATAATGACCTGAACTCTGCTGCTGTAGGTTCCAATGGTATTAGTTGGTAACAAGTGTGATTTGGAAGATGAAAGAGTAGTGGGAAAAGACCAAGGACAGATGCTTGCTAGACAATGGAGTAGTTGGTATGTGCTCGAAGAAACCATTACATTTGATGTTTGCAATTTTTTTCTCCATTTCAGTACATTCATGGAGTCATCTGCAAAGTTAAAGATTAACGTTGCTGAGGTATGTTGTTGTCGTGTGTGACTTGGAGCAGATGATAACCTGTGCATTTGCTGTTTAGATCTTTTATGACTTGGTGCGACAAATAAACTCAATTACACCAGAGCCTAAGGAGAAGAAGAAGAAGGGAAGATGTACGGTCTTGTAAAAGTATTTAAACTGCCAACACATTACAACACACACTGTATACTTGGGACTTGTTTTGTGTGCATGCTATATCTATATGTACAGAATTACTTTTGAACAAATTAAAGAATTAGAATATATGACCTCCATGGCTTGTGCGAGACGAAAGAAATTCAGTAAGAAGCGATTGGAGAGTGAATTGTCTAAGGTTCTTGACTTTACAAAACCTGTCGTTAGTTTTGAGCAGTACATGACTCCGCCAGATCTTACAGCAGAGATACTGTTGCGTATTGAAGGTGATATTAATGGGAAGATGGTGGCCGATCTTGGCTGTGGGACTGGTATGCTGAGTATAGGCTGTGCGTTGATGGGAGCCGATTTTGTATTAGGGTTCGAAATCGATGCAGACGCGGTCCAGTGCGCAGCAGAAAACATCTCTGACATTTTTGAACTTCAGGACACAGTAGATGTGATCACGTGCGACATATCATCATTGAATACTAATACTCTCACCAAACGGTTCGATACGGTAATCATGAACCCGCCGTTTGGCACTAAGACGGGTGTCAAGGACATAAAAATTCAACACTACAAATACAAGCACAAACAGAAAGGGATGGCTAATGTGGTACGACTGGATGACAATGTACATCAAGCGACTGATATAGACTTTCTTAAAATTGCTTGCAAGGTGGCAAGAAACTGTTTATTCTCTCCACAAGGCAGCAACGTTGCATTATATTGAGAAGAACTGCAAGGAATGGGGTGTAAAATTGGATGTCGTTGAAATGATAGACTACAGATTAAATGGACATGTATACAAGCATCAGTCTAGAGGTAGTAAGTCAATTGAAGTCTGCCTGGTACGATTATCAAATCTTGACCATGTAATTGATACTTAAATAGTTAATGAGTTGATTGTTATCATGTTAATACCATAATGAGGCTACATGTACTAGCGAATCATTAACTTCTGTCTTGTGCAGTTATAATTTAAGTTAACATTCCACTGGTTAGAGGATACAAGATCCCTGCAATTTTAGGCTGAAATTACATACCATCAGTTATAGTTACTTGGCTGTAACACCATCAATTACTGGAGCAGTAGTGAATGTCAAGAATCTGAGTCTCTATAAGATATACAACTCACTAGTATACCGACCACAAACCAGGTGTTCAATGTGACCATAGATCTATGATGCGACAAACAACTACTTGACTTTATCAATGCAACTTAGTGTATTAGTTTGGTATATGGATAAATGTAGGTTTTGAAATTGTCAGTTAACCCACTAGCTTGTCAAATACAATGCACAGTTGATAACATGCAAACAAAGCTATGAATGTTGTTAGTTGGATTCCTAAGTGGCAGGAATAATACAATATTGTACTAACTGGTGTGATTCTGTTTGGTATTACTGGTATTCACTGTCAGTGTACAAGGTAACTGAGGGATGTTTTCAGCAGGTAATTTGCAGCTCCTAGTGGAATAGTCGGTAAACAAGGACTAGTCAATGGGACAATTAATATAGTGAAGGCACACACAGTAAGACCACACATACATGTAGAGACAGAACAGCCACTTATGCCAATGAGGTGGTTTTAATTTCAAAGCAGTAGCAAACTTAATACCTCATGAAATCTACCTGGCAGTGCACAGTGGAAAACATGTTAACAACATTTTGAATTGATTGATTCCATAAAATTGATATGTATTAGTCTATACAAGTGTTAACAACATTTTAAATTGATTGATTCCATAAAACTGATATGTATTATTAATATATACAAGTGTAATCAAGTAGCTGAATAGATTGGTTCAATCATATATTTACATTCGTTGAATTACAATGAAATTAGCCAGGAAGTGAAGAGGCTTTCTGGTACCTACCAGGAATTGAGTTACTAACAGAATTCTTCGTGGTATTTCGTAGTGCAATCTCTCTGGTAACCATTTCATCTTTGAGATTCACTGAAATACCAATACTGCTGGCTTCATACAGATCCAATGATAGCCTGTTGCCGACCGTGTCCCTATCAGCAGAGACCACAGTTAGATAAACAAAATAATTACGAAGACCTACCTTTCTATAATATGAGCTGCAAATGCTTTGTCCTTCACCATCTCCAAAACTTCTTCCCTACAGCAACAATAGTTGAATTGAAACCTTATGATATCAGGAAACCATTTCTGAGTAGTACTATAAATATATTCAGTGAATCCACTAACATTGCCCAATTAAAGTCCACATCTTCATTAAGCTTCATTCCATCAAGTGTGCATTCCACTGCTTGAATGGGTAAATGTAAGAACTTTGAATGTAGACGGCGTATGTTGGTCTCTTTAATCCATGCTGTGTCACCGAAATCAACAAATGCTACCTGATATGTTGTAAAAAATAACAGTGAAGTATGATAGAGTGAACCCACCAAAACACTATTAGTATTATCATCATAGTCCTTCAGTACTGCTCTATACCAACATCTATCTTCAGGCGACATGGCAGCTACTAGTTCACCATGAGCAATGATATCTGATTCTCTTCCCTTGAACACAGACCGAGAACATTCCTTGCTAACATTGAAACAGTTTGAATAACATAATGGCAAGGACAGACAGCTTACTTCATCTCCTCACAAAGTTGACTCAAAGTTATTCCACAAACATTCCTATCATCGACCTCATCTGTATATAGATATTGAGTACATGTACACTACGCACACACATACCAGGGTTGGTAATGGAAGGAAACAGTTGAACCCAGAACCTCACAGGGCTATAAATGCCTGTGATTACTACTGGAACACAAGTATTCTCAGCTGGCAATGGGACCGTCTGCATTTTCCATGACTTAGATATTGCTGTACCGTCACTAAAACCAGCCTCTGCAGACGGAAAGATTTCAATTCAGAGAGAGCATATCATCTTACGAACCTTGTTTTCCCCCTCTTGTTCTAAACAAAGATCCTACAATAATAAGTGAATATAATACTTTCATTACTTTTAGTTACCATTGTAGCAATACCTCTGCCAGCTGATGTATGGTCACCAGTGTTCTGATAGAGATTCCAGTTAGACAGGAAATGGCTTTCCATTGGATTCCAGGCATCCATGACAACCTCAGTAGGACTTGACAGTGTATCAGAATCAACCTTGGGGGTTGAAGTGTTATCAGCATGTAACACAGCAGATGGTGACAGCTCATTAACTGGGTTAACTTGATCTAGGTGTGGAATTTCGGTACCTATAAAACAAGCATATCATATTACACAGAATACATTCAATTGCTTCAGTATTATATGACACTCTAATCATACTTGTACAGTGCATACAGTAGGGCTTCGGTAGTACACATACTCTCACTGCTGTTGCCTTTGCTTGCTGGCATCTTTTTGGCATTGTACTTAGCAAGTCCCTTAGACACCAAGTCTTCTGCAATGCTAACATCAATGGATCCATTTGTGTCAATCAGTTTTACTTGTAAGGAGTCATCCCAGCTCAGCATCATAACTTGTAATAAAAGTGTATAGTCACAATAACAAGGTGTAGATATTTTGTACCTTCCTCGGTCAGTGTAGCAACCAACATCTTGCCTGTCAGCTGAGTAAACCAATCCAAAGCTTCTTGAGACCATGCTTCACCATCTTCCGTCTTTCTGGTTGGCTCCGAAAACTGTTGTCTGTCTGTAGTGGACAGGTCATCACATTCTTCTAGGAAATCATCTTCAGCTCCAGCAGCAGTCATCAGCACCTTTGATGACAATCTTGTTTTCTTCCGCCGCTGCCTTCTATCATTACATGGAACAACACCAACCAGAGTACAGCGGACAGTAAGAGCAGGCTGGGAGAGGAATTCTTCCTTAAGAGGTTGAATGTCTTTAACAGCTACCCACTGGTAATTTCCGAAGTCAACATACTGAATTAAATATTTGTTTACGCTGTCGCTACTTTCTTTCGGTTTAATGTCACGGACTATTGCTCTGTTCCATGTACCATCGGTGAACTTTGCACAACAAATGAGTCCCACAGACAAAAGTGTACTCAAATCATCACCTGCTTCTTTTTCTTCATTAAGCAAATAATGTTCATTTAGTAACTTCTGAAAGGAATCAAAAGGTTTAATCTCTTCAACATCTGATAAAAAGTTGAGGTAAAATTCTGAAGGGCTAACAACATGAGAAATAATCACATTATGGTCATGGCATTCATCAGAAATCACACTGGATAATATCGGCAGTGCGGCTATGTTGTGGAACTTGGGGGAAGCATGTATGCTCACAACAGTAGTAGGAGACGAGTGATGCGACTCCATCACAGCTACAGAAGGTGAGCTAAATGTTACTGTACTGTTATCTGCTTTCGGTGATTCACTAGTAGTTGGCACACTTGAAATAGAACTGTTTCTAGATGATAGTAGTGGAGAAGTAGTTGATGTGGGCACTGCTGTTGCAACCTGTGATAGGGTTGTGACATCTATTGATATTGTAGAACTACTCAAGTTTGAATTGCTATGCTCTGATGACAGCGAAGGTATCAACAAAGACTGGTCTGATAATTCAGTATCTAGCTCACTAGTGACATGTGTCCCTGATGGAGGAGAAATACGCTCAGTTGACGACTTCCCTTCTGAACTGGACAACTTTTTAACTTTTGTTTTATTACTACCAAGTTGTTGTACATCATCTGAGAAATCTGAAAGAGTCAAAGCAGCTGCTGCTGTGAGAGAAGCCGATCGTTTCTTAGGAGTCTGACAGTTCCGGGAATCGTCATTATTTTCTGATTGACAACGTCGCTCAATAGTGTCAACAAATTCAAAGCTAGAAGATGGAGGGGGAGAAACGACTGGTTGAATAAACCCAGGTGAAAATAGTGGTTGTGGAGGGTTTGGATGTACCATGAAAGGAAACAATGAATACTGCGGCATAGTGGGAAACTGACGCAGAAATACAGAACCAGAAGGTGTCGGTGTTGGAAAAGGAAAGACAGAGGAACCAGAAAAGGAATGGCTTGCAGAAAACGGCATCACAGTAGTCTTGTTGGACAAAGGTTTCTCACCATTTGCAACTGCCAACTTCACTGCACACATAAACTTTGAAACACCACACAATGCATAGAGTGGACTAAGCTGAGTTGATTGTAAGAACTGCTTGATTCCTTCACCAATGGAAAGAACACCATGTAGACATGAGAGCGATGATAGAAAATTTTCTCTGGTAACAGCAATGTCAACTTGAGCATGGTTGCTAGTTGCAGTTGTCAGAAACAACACCGTAGCATGCTTCCCCATCAATAAACTTTTTAACCATTTCTTTGTATGCTTGGGCCATAGTGGAATATTGACAACTGAATCCTTCAACATAGGTGCAGAAATCTCAACTGCAGGTCTGACTTTCAAACTACACTTTATTGCCTGGCAGGGCAAGATGACAAATCGGTAATCAAGTGGACGTAAAGAAGACAAAGGGACTTCTTCCTTATTGCCATAGTCAACATACAAAACCTCCACCCTATCTGTAACAAACATAACAGATTATCATTCTGACTACCATAAAGCTCACCATGAATGAATGACAGTACTCTAGCCCGGTACCATCTCATGTCCTGAGAAAATCGGGCACAACAGAAATCCCCAACCCTTGGTGGTTCCTTGAGACCACCATAATCACCATCCTTTTCAAGCCACTTATAGTAAGACCTTTATAACACACATCCATCATACTAACCCCTATACAAAGTCTATTAGCTCACCCCATACTGTTCATCAGGCTGATTAGCTCATACCCAACTGGTTGTACCCAAAACTCCGAGGGACTCACGACCTCTGTAATGACACACTCCAACTCGTCACCTTGTTTGAGATCAAATATGTAACCAATTGTAGCATTGTTGGTTGATCGGTGACCTGAAGAAATAAGTAAAGCTGCAGTAGCAACCTTTGTAATAAGTAAATGCTTACAATTGGTGCTGACAGCACTGTTATCACTGAAACATTGTGGTAGTGAGTAAACTGTAACTTACTTGATTTTATTGTGACAACTGCTGAAGATGCTGATGATGTCGTTTTAGTTTTTCTGCTGCTAGCCTTTTTAGGTGGTGTCGTTTTGATAGTGGATGATGTATTTGCCACAGTTGAAACTGCACAAGTAGTTTGCATGGCAGAACCTTGACTAGATGTGGTGATTGGAGTCCAAACAGCAGTACATGTCTTTGTGACATTGCCTGAATGTGACAGAGTATATTCTGATGGCAAAGCTTTAGCTACACTGGCAACAACTGGCAATGAAATACTATTTGGCACAGTTGTACTTTGCATGATAGCAATTGTACTGAAAGCAGAGCTGGCCTGCGTAACCAAACTAGACGAAGAACATACAACTGAGAAGGGATCAAATTCCTCTGTTGTAACACTAATCTTCAGATCAGTTGTGGGAGCTGCAAGTGGAGAACTAATATTGGCAGTAATATTAGAGTTGTGGGCAGAAGTCGAAACTGTGCTTGCTGGTAAAGAAAATAGACTGGAGTCTACTGAAACAGGACACAGATGAGAATGTGGAGCAGCCATAAAGGTGAATGGAGCCTGCACAGACACAGGAATGTTAGCAAAAGACACACACACTGCAGCAATTGAGTTTTCTGAATCAGAAGTTGCACGATCACGTGAAACAAACGTGTCGTCATCTGTGTGAGAACAAGAGGAAGCTAGAGATGGTACAGAAGTGACTGAAGCACTATATTGTGATGCAGCATGACCAGTTGTACTGTCTACTGTCTTGTCAGAATTCACATCAACAGGAGTATTAAGGGATGGGATTTCTGGAAACACTGTTTGCTTGGAAACCTGATTCTCTCTCTCATTATCATCACCTGCTGTAACATCACTACTAGGTACCATGCCTGTCAATATAGAAGTGACAATTAAAGTTATTTGTTTCAGGGTTTATTATAAGGAAGTCAGAGGGCTTTGTCCCTCTTGAAATTTAAGAGTTTACAGTAGTTCTAATATTTCTTTTAGTCAGCCATATTATCATTTCCAGGTGTAATCATAGCTAGCTATCAATAACAAAAGTGGCACCCCTCCCCCAAGATCCCTCCAATTCACACTTATGATAACCCCATCAACCACCGCTAAAAGATTTCTTGATTGTAGCTCCCTAATTTGTCACAAACCTCCTCTTGCACTACTTATTTAAGATGGCTACAAATACATGGAGCAGGATAGAAATCCAAACTACCTATATATGCAGTTTTTTTTTTTTTTGGAGAAAGCATTCCTGCAAAAATGGTCCCAGGAACTCTGGGTGTAAACGGTGAGAGGTAACCCAAAAACAGCAGGGAAGACACCAAACAGTCACACACGCTATATCAAGAGTACATAATAATAGTACATAATAATACATAATCCCTACTCTATTATTATGTACTATTGGCTATATGTACACATATAATTTACATATATTCAGAAACCTTTGGGTCCTTGTTAGATTGCCAATTAAAAACTGTTAATAATCTTGTCCTGAAATTAAGTGTATAGCTAACCTTTTTAAAACTGTATCATGAGAACTCAAGTACTGCATACATAGCAAGGGTGAATGGTTTATTAGAGAGTTTTTAATAGCCAGCTGCTTGCTAAGAAAACCCAAACACTTGACTAAAAATACAACCAGTGATTTATGGGTGTGGTTATACACACTAAGGTAAGTATTAAACCATTGACAAGAAACGGTCTTACCAGCTGACAGTAAACAGTCCTCTGTCATCAAAGAAAATTCTCTAAAACATCTTTCAAGGTGCTCCATATTGATGACATCACTGCTGCAAGAATCAGTCTCTTCAAGCATAAGTAGTTCAACGAAACATTCCTCCAACTGTTGACTGACTTTGTTGTGAGTAGCAAGGAAAGTAGTTTTGTTGTCTTCCTTCAGCAACTTATTAGCTTCATCACATGCCTAACAACGTACACAAGGGTACATGTGACATGGTGTGAAACAAACATCATCTTGAATGGGTTAAATGATTAATTGTTGGCTTTTCTCTCATCAATAATACTAAAATACAAAGACCCAGATAAATGGGCACCGTGCACATATAAATATCAACTAGAATTGCAACCTTGCCATGTGGTTTGCAAATGCATCGCATGTGATAAGTTGCATGCATGTTCCAACAAATTAAATGTCCTGATACAAGACATGTGCATCCCTCTATATTAACACTAGCATTGCTATGTGAGCTACATGCAGGACATGTTACACACTTTCTCAATTTCTACACTATAACCACAATTAATGTATTGCAAAAAAATATCAACCCCTTTCATGTTGTAACATGCATGGTGATACCACTTTTAAAGTACATGAACCTTAGGCCATTACTATTCAGTGGACTGGACTATTGGACTGACATATTTTTGATTTCTATGATTGGATTTACCAAGCTAAGGACTCTTTGAGAACCTGCAGCCTGCAACTGAACACTGAATATGAACAGTGAAATAAGCAAAAACTGTCTTAATACTTTTGCTACGGTTTGTCATGTCATGCACTCATGTGTAGCTGACAACACTTACTCCTTTCCTTACCCCGGTGTATAGTAATTTTGCAGGGAATTAAGTGACCATGATAGTTAACTAGCAATCGACTTACCAGTTGATGATATCTTTAACAATATCCTTAGACCAAGCACAAGAAGGGTAGTATGTAATCACTGGACTGAACTACTGGACTGAATTATAATTTTTTCTAAAATGCATAGCGTTTAAGCTTTTTTTCAAACTCGATTTACAATGTCAGGACTCTTTTGCTTGCATGATGGTATTACAAGACTTTAGACCACCTATAATATGTGACTAGACAGTGAAAACCAGGACACAAACTACATTCATGCCAAATATTGGTGAAACTAATATTGGAGATTTGCTATAAAATTGCAGTTGGCAAAATTTAATTTACCGAAATGCTGTAACAGGTTATCATATCATTACACTTCATTTTCAGCTATGTTCAGTCCACAACACAACGTTACAAATAAAGAACAGTATGAGAAACACCTCTTCAACCAATCCAGTCACTATAGAAACTATGGATAATTCCTGTTACAAACATCATGCGCCATACCACAAATCAACACCTTGAATTGTCAGCAAAGAGAAATGGGACACATCGGCAGTTTGTTTGTGGAAGTTTAATACGGAGCTTCCAATTCTTACACCCTGGCTGCTTCTCACCATTTTAAACATTGCTCACATGGGTACGTACGGATAATCAAACATAGATAGGTACACACACGTTTTTACGAAAAAATTTCAGTAAACCAGATCCATAGCTCAATTAAGTAAAGTAAGTAAGTAAGTAAGTAAGTAGGTCGGTAAGTAATAGTATGTTGTCTGCATAGCTGATTAATTCAAGGGATAGTATTAACTGGGTGCTTGCTTTTTAAAAGTAGCATATTGTTTTCCAAGGTTCAGGTTTACAGTTGTAGAACACACTGAACAACTTATTATTTGACCAACTCACTTTCTTTATGCCACCAAAGGGGAATCCCCTACTTCCATACTAAAACACATCAATTAGTAATCTCTAAATTATTGCACCACAGCCACTAACACTCGTGAGAATACACAGGATAATCGACATGTAACTCACATGGATATAATACAAAACTCGCTCACCTTGTCCACACTGGCCAGGCAATCACGACAGTTAGAGTTCTGCTGCGTAAACATTCGTCTTCCTTCGGCAATCATCTTATCTACCTTATTAGTGAGTTCCTGTTTTCGTCGTTCAATCAACTCTTGCAAACGTGAGAACGCTTGGTCAAGATCCACCTGTAACTTCTGCTTCCATCGGTCTAGACTGGTTTGTAGACGTGCTTGTTCGTCCAGGCGACTTTGTACCGTGGAAGCATCACGTTGTATCTCAGAGACCTTGTCTGTAAGTCTTTTCTTCAGCACTTCCATTCTTCATGATACACGTGGAAACCACGTTTACTCACGTGAGGTACTATATTGTGGAACGCTCTGCCAGCTGCTTTGTATCACGCATCAACTTTATTTCAATTCAGGAGTAGCTATTTAGAACAATATAATTGTAGTTAATATTAATTTGTAAATGTATGTAGTTTTATACATGTATGCTGTATACAGGGCGTAGCTGAAAAACAGCTTTGCTGATGCTACCTTCCCTGTTTAAATAAATTGAAAAAAAAAAAAAAAAAAAACTGAGGCGCGCATTATTTCAAAGCTTGGTCCATTACATTTTTGCTAAGAACTTGCTGCTATTGCAACCACCACGAAAATGCTTTGGTGATACTGGGCTTTGCAGAAGAGTAAGTCATCAATAACCGGACGATCCTTTTCCCGGACACCTGTAGTTGCCAAACGGATAAACCGATCAGTCTAAAATTTGGAGCGTATAGAGGTCTAGGCTAAAGTACTTTGAATACCAAATATCAGCCAGAACGCTTGAAGCAGCTAGGAATACGAAGCTAATATATCTGTCCGGAAAAACAACCAATAACCGGACAAAGCAATCAATAATCCGGACAGTAGTCCTCAAGTACAGCTCCGATTTCCGCCAAACTCTAGGGCATGTAACATCAGTCTATGGTCGTGTGTTGATAAAAATTTGGAGTCTAAGCTATGTCTGGTTTGGAAGATACGGCTTGTTGAAGTCAGCGTGTTTCGTTGACTACAATTTCCGGACACCTCTATTCTTTGGTTTTTGGGAAGTCAACGCATTTACAAGATCTCCACAGCCACTTAACTGATGGAAACAGTTACTGTGAACATTGTACTACTGCTGTTTGATCCAGGTATAGTCCGTTTTGTCTGCAATGTACAACTCCTTACATGCCATTAACTAATATTTTCGAGCAGATGGCATTAATATGTAGTCCAAATCTCTGCATGTATGATGGTTTTGAGGTGTCTTTTTATTGTTTAATGACTTAAAGGGTACAATATGAAATAACTTTCTTCAATTAGCGGGGTTGCTAGCCGGTTTATCCCACCATTATAGTCAAAATGCTCAACCCTGGCTCAACGTCTATAGAGTGGTACATCAACAACTGGATAATCTTTTTTCCAGACACCGGACCTGTTGTCAAATGACTGAACCAATCAGTCTGGCATTTGGAATGTATAAGGTCTTGGCTAAAGTACTTTAACGTTCCAAATTGCTGTGTATAATTTTGCAACCTAAGTCACTTGGAAAGAACCTGTCATTACCAGAAATTTGGTACATTTTTTGGTCGTGTGCATTAGTGTAGATAACCTGTGTAAAATATTCATATAATACAATCACTTTTGAATGCGATGTTTTTAAAGCTATGCATATGTTGGAATAAATGTCTAATGAATGAAACCAACACATTCCAAAGGGTTTGAAGCCATTTAGTCCCTAACCACAATATTATCTTGCACTAACCTCAAAATTTGCTTCCACTTAGTAGTACACTTTCAAAGCCATACTGTCTGTGTCTATGTGTGCATGGTTTAATCATGGCACATTTATACCTCATAAATTAGAGTGTTAACCACATCAAAGGTATACTCGAAATAACTGTTTGTGTGCTTAAACTTTCTCAGTTAAGGAACATGGTGTGAGATATAAACTGTTTGTTTCTCTTTTTTTTTTTCCAATTTCTGTTGTAATTTACAAGTACATGTTCCTTTATAGCCTGCAGCTCGTCTATACAAAACCATTCATCCGGAAGCCACAAGTCACCGACTAAACTGATGATTGTTTATAATGTGCATGCATGTGTGCGTGTTATTGCATTTTTAAATTAATTGAGTTGATTGACTATAATGTAGTCTGTATCACAACATGTATGCCATAAGTGTCTTGTCCTGTAGGAAGCTGGTCTATCACATCATATTTCAGTCGTTTTACTTTGTTATTATCGCTAGCATAACTAGTCGAGCAATTTTTGGTCCAAATTTACACCAGATTTAACCTTAGATGGGTAAATTCTCAAAAAATCTTCTGTGGGGGCATGCCCCCAGACCCCCCTAGACGAAAGCATGCTCTAGGTTTTGCACTGTGTACGTGCATATATGCTCAAAACTCCTTAGTTTAAAAAAAGAACACCCATCATAATCTGCTGATTTTATTACACTAGTTCGATGTACGTGATCTTGAAAAGTAGACTATCTCATTTGGCGCCGGTTTCAGCTAGCTACTACTTTCGTAGTTTACGTGCTGGAGAAAACAGAACACCTATAATTAGTTGGATTGAGCTTTCTAAGTAAGGTCAGTGCTGGATTTGCCTATTAATGACGAATGACGTAGGCAATACGTCAAAGACTGAAGCAGTTTCTAATTTGTTGGAGCATCGCTGGACATTTATGGACGGCCTGGAACCACAAGTAGATGGCTGTATTTAGCGAAGGTTTTAGCCTACACGTTAATAATAAGGTGAAAATGATTGGTTACATACAGATTCAACCTACTTCGTAGGGTGAGTGAGTTTATTGTATGTTAAACCCATACATTTGGGCCTACTGAACCATAGTCTGTATTGCCACATGTAGACGGACTTCAATCCTACCAAATGGGTCATTTAGCCTCTATTTATACATATTTCATTACCTTCACTACAGAGCGGACATTGTACACCGCTATTTGAGATGTATTGCCAATACAACACTGTATGTCAATTTAATTTTTAATTAGTAGGCCCATGACCTCAAATTTCTGGTATTGTGGAGATCATGAACACCTAACTATAGATCAAGGTCAGATATCGAATAAGGTAACAAGAGTAGATGGATAAATAAGTATATAAATTTGTAGCCAGTGCAGGGGTGGAGAGCAGTACTCAAAAGAGGAAGGGGGCCCTGGGGGGAGTCATGTGGGGCACTGGCTGTAAGTTACAAAATGTTTTTAAAATCAGTAACTGTACCTTAGTGTGTGAAGCATGTCAATGCTTAGGGGGGGTCTGGTGGCATTCCCCCACAGGAGATTTGAATGCTTTGAAATTGAATCTGAGAGTATTTTCAGTGGTACATGTGCACTCAAATAGCGGGATACTTCTATAACAATGACTATCAATAAGATACTGTAAATGAAGGCATTTCAGACAGACTCATGCTCTTGATTATGTATAGATATAATGTGTTAATGGAGAAAGATTGAATTAATTGCATAGCAGAACCAACTCATACGATTTCACTGAATGTTCTATTAGAGTAGTTAAGTGACTGCTCTATTAGGGTATCTTAATCTCCTGCATTCCCAGCACTGATTTCATGCAGTATTCCATTCTTGCATAACCTTTAGCACAAATTAATGCAAAATAAGTTGGCTAATGACTGCAACAATTGCTTTACTTTAGCAACTGGGCATTGGAAAAAGTGAGAGGGCACTGCCCCTCCACTTTTGCCCCCCAAATTTCTCTGCCCTTGCCCATTCATTTATATACAGAGCCCTGCTCAAATACTCTATCCATCTTAGATAAAATACTCTAATAGAGCAGTCATTTCTACTGCTCGGATAACCAAGTTTTCGGATAATAGAGGTTCAAATGATCAAGGGAGCACTGTATGTAGTTGGTATAAATATAAGTATTGTGGAAGTTACTTCTTGTGGCACTTTCAATATTTAGAAGGCGGAACCACTAAAACCAAAGCTACAAGTACAACTACTTACAAGAAGAACAGGTATATACTATGGTGGATATCGTAAGTGAATGTGTATACATCCCATTATAACCACTGTCAGTGCAAGTAGTATATATGTAGCACAAGCAATGAAGATATATCTTAATTAAACTCCATTTTGGTGTGTAGACATCTGTACACCGGAACCTTGTGTTATTGATCAATTCAAGTCAGACTCTGGATGGATTGCTTGTGATGTTTGCTCACTTGGTATCACAAATATTGCTGTGGTCTTAATGAAATAGCTACTACAGTTTTACTTTGAGCCATCATGTATACATTCTGAGTACAGTGAAAACAAAATTAGATAAGCAGTGAATTTGAGGATTTTATGATAGAGTGAATCCTTACTATAATTATTTTAATGTCTATTCATTGCAGTTGTATGCATAAGTACGTAGTACCCAAATATTTAGCTAAGAGAAAAGTAGTTTTCTTTAGTTTTGTCCTTTTCCTATCTTATAATAAAACAGTGCATGTGATGTTCTCCCTTGGCTAAGTGACAGTGCTATAATCGCTATAACTTCACAAAGAAGTTTGTAGCATTAAATTCTGTAACAACTTTAAACTGGCTGTAGGACCAGGAGTTCTACAGACCTTCAGCACTTGTGCTGTAAAGTCCTAACAAATAAATAAATGTTGGAAAATCACCCATATGACATAAAATAATCAACGATTAAGTAATATTCTTGGTACAAATCCACTTGTTAATGATTTTCAATTCCTTGGATTACAATTGAAATATTTTTAAAGCTGGATCCTGCACTAAACAGCATCACCATAAACATTTAAAATTCTAACTAAATCACACGTGACATGGGTGATTTCCAAAATTCAGTCACAAATTGAGTGAAGAAGTTTGCATCAGGTAATAAATTATAGATGGGCTTTTTAATTTAAATATTTTGTGGGAGAGTTCAGTGGCATCTTTATTTAGGAATGATTTGAAGTACGGCTTAGCTGTTGGTAATTGCTTCAAGTAATTGGTTGTTTGTTGACTGCTTGTCTGCCTTTTAAGTACGCTATGCATCAGAGTATTTACTTATAGCAGTATTTACTTATAGCAGCTCTAAAATCCTACTGAAGTGGACTAATAAAGTCTATGGACTTATAACTTCAGTCTGTTATGTAAACAAAAGGCTCTATATATTAGCTGAGTACCAGATGGCAGATGTATACCTACTGCTAATCTGGAAATCACCTGTATTTTCAATTTGACACAATTGCAGGATCTTACAGCAACTTAGTTGATGTAAATTCCTAGCATGGGCATGTGCAGCACTGTTACAGTTTGATTTATGATAATTAACTTTGCACCGCTGATATAATACATCTAGATCTACATATCCTCAGGAACAAGATGCATTAAACAATAAGGCAACAGACCGTGCAGAAATTTAATATGATAAACACACGTTAATACACTGCACGACAGGGGGGGTCAGGGGGAGCTCTTGACCCTCCTCCAAAAATTTTAGTATACGAAGATCGAGATACTCTAATAGAACAGTCACTCTAATAAAGCAGTCACAGTATTAGAGGGAACTATTTAAGGATTTTTATGTACTTTATCAGCGATAAATGCATAGTTGGTGAGGTGGGCAGCTATTGTCAGCTGGCTGTGACCTTTTTTATCTTTTATTTTTGGTCTCACCTTAGTGCCTCAGTTCATTTTGACCCCCCCCTTTCCATAAGTCTGGATCCGCTCCTGCTGTAGGACAATCTGCTTGAAAATAATACTTAACATAGTTCCTGCAGAAAAATGCACTATACAGATTTTCAGGTGCTATAGTATATTCCATGCAACATTTCAGTGACATTGTAATGTTCATTAGGTGGCTGTAGAGATCATGGAAATGCATTATTCCAAAGAATAGCAGTGCCCAGAAATAGTATATGAAACATGTTAAGTTTAGCATGCTGCATCTTCCAAACGATTCATATTTGAGACTCCAGACTTTTGTCAATATACGACCATAACGATGTTACATGCCCTAGAGTTTCAGGGAAATCAGAGCTTTTTTCACAGAATTCAGGGATTATTGATCATTTTGTCCAGTTCAGTTATTGGTTGTTTTTCCGGACACACGTGTGCTTCCTAGCTGTTTCAAATGTGTTAGTACTTTAGCCAAGACCTTATACTTTCCAAATGCCAGACTGGTCGGTTCAGCCATTCGACAACAGGTGTCCAGAAAAAGGATATTCAGTTATTTATGTATCACTCTATAGAGGTTGAGCACTTTGACTACAATGATGGGATAAAACGGCTAGCAACCCCGCTAATTGAAGAAAGTTATTTCATATTGTACCCTTTAAATCATTAAACGATAAAAAAAACATCTCAAAACCATCATACATGCAGAGATTTGGACTACATGTTAATGCACTGTTGGTCCATCTGCTCGAAAATATTAGTTATGCACTTGTCAATTTCATGCCCCACCCCCCGAGGGGGTGGGAGAATACAGGGAGTTTGACAAATTGTGGTGTCAAATTCTCCACTACTGGGGCAAAATCGGCTGTCAAATCCCCACTATGTCCCCACCCCCATACTAGGGGATTTGACAACACCTCAAGGATGACTAAGCGCATATTTCATGCATGCGACTAGTGCCCTGTAGCTAGTAAAATTATAGCAAGTGCAATTTTATTATTTAAAAAATGCAACTACCGAAAATCCGTCAGTGAATTGGACAACTGTCAATTACCCCAGGGGTGGGGCAAGAAGCAATGTCAAATCCCCACCTGGGATGTGGGGACGCCGGTTAGGGGGGGGGGGACATGAAATTGACAAGTGCATTAATGGCATGTAAGGAGTTGCTGCAGACAAAACGGACTATACCTGGATCAAACAGCAGTAGTACAATGTTCACAGTAACTGTTTCCATCAGTTAAGTGGCTGTGGAGATCTTGTAAATGCGTTGACTTCCCAAAAACCAAAGAATAGAGGTGTCCGGAAATTGTAGTCAACGAAACACACTGACTTTAACAAGCCGTATCTTCCAAACCAGACATAGCTTAGACTCCAAATTTTTATTAACACACGACCATAGACTGATGTTACATGCCCTTGAGTTTGGCGGAAATCGGAGCTGTAGTTGCTGAGTTCAGGACCACTGTCCGGATTATTGATTGTTTTGTCCGGTTATTGGTTGTTTTTCCAGACAGATATATTAGCTTCGTATTCCTAGCTGCTTCAAGCGTTCTGGCTGATATTTGGTATTCAAAGTACTTTAGCCTAGACCTCTATACGCTCCAAATTTTAGACTGATCGGTTTATCCGTTTGGCAACTACAGGTGTCCGGGAAAAGAATCATCCGGTTATTGATGACTTACTCTACTATGCCGGCTATGCATAGCAAGTGTCATCAGAGGGGTCAGTCACTTCGTGAAATTACAAAGTGCAGAAGTGCTGTAAAAAAATTATATAAAACCAGGAGCGGATCTAGAATTTTTAGAAGTGGTAGTAGGACTCAGATGTGGGGGTCTGCGACAAGGTTTTGATTTTACAATGCTTGAAATTTAATGAAACTTACTGTTTAAAACCTCAGAGTTTCTATCTACTGATGCAGGTGTGATGCTCACTAGCATTTAATATGTCATATTTTACCAGAACACTGCTTAGCTAAGTTGGGGAAGGGGGAGCAAAAGTCATGAAGTGGTTAACATTCAGGAAGTATCTAAGAATCATTAACTGCACCTAGTCCTTAGTGCACAAATCACAATATTAGGGCATATATGCCTCACAGGAAAATTTTGATTGAATTAGAGAACAATTTCAGTGGTGCACGCATACATCAATACACTACAGTATTCCTCAATGACTGTCATTAAGTACTGTACAAGTAGATACCAATAAATTAAAGGCCTTTGAAATACACACATAAATTCTCTAATTGCAGATAGGTTTGGATAAATTGCATCCTTGAACATAAATTGTGATGCTTCAACTGAATGTTCTATTAGAATAGGTGACTGTTCTATTAGAGTATCTCGATCTTATGCTCTGAGAAGGCTAAGCCTGTATGTTCTTGTGATCCTTGAGTTTTACTGCAAAAGTATATCAGTTAGCAGATGAGCCGGCATTAGTGAGTATGATTCGTTTGTTATGTCCTATGGGTTTATAGTTGTAGTTAAGGAAGAGTCAGTATAATAAGGGCTGGACAGCTGTTTTGAAGTAATCCCAGCCCCAAAGGGGTTTCTGGAAACCCCCCTAAAACCACCCCACCACCACCCCCCCCCCCCCCCCTGTAAAAGTATAAAACCTAATACTTTCTGCTAACTTAGTTTAAGTGTCATCACGTGATGAGCAATGTATTTTGTGGCTTTCTAAGTAACTTACGTAAAGTGAACTTTGCAATGAAATTTTGAGTTTGGAATGAAATTTGACGTAGCCAAGTTTTGAATAATACCATCAAGTTTTTTAGAGTGACCGATCACTCAGTTTATAGCTATATTTTAACCTTGTATGTACCAACTTGTTTTAGTGTATACTCAGGAATGTATGCATAGAAATGCAAACTATTAAGGAAACTAATGCCTTCAATTAAAGGGAACAATTACGAATAAAATTGTGAGTAGACAAACGTAACATATCACATATAATAAACGACTCTTATTATAAATGTGTGTCTATATCATCATTCGCACCGAGATTTTGCTTCACCAAAGAGTCACCTGTTTCTGTTTTATATGGCTCAGGCTCATTAGATGCCATCTCTTGTATATTGCTGGCCTGTAATTCTTGTTTACTGACGTAAGAAATATTCACAGCTGTTCTGTTTGAAATGTAATCGGTGCTGCCATACACACGTTGTTTCACAGATCCCTTGATTTCAAATTTTGCAGTATTTTTGCTTCTGTACACAAGAAGACCAACAATAACTGCAACTAGTACTATCACAGTGAGCACCACAAGTATCACAATCAATGCTATGATTCCTCCACTCAACTCATCATCATCATCATCCTCGTTGTCTCCAGGGGTAGGTGTTGGAGTACTAATAATATCATTTCGCAATTGTTCTAAATCCTCTGATAGTCCTCCAGTTATATCCACCAAACTGTCTGCCCCAACCTGTAGATATAGTAATATGTGCACATGTATCTTATCACAATCACCATAATTCTCTAATAGAACAATCATTACAGTTGCCACATTAGTCAAATTAAAAATGTTGTTTATAATAAATATGGTACAACAGAACACATGTACCAATACTGAGAGTTACATCATCATTGTTGAGATCAGTAGTCCAACTAGAGTGACAAAAATGGCCTCAATATCAGTGATGTTTTTGTCTCAGTCTAGGGTCCACTTTTAAAAAAGATGTAAGTTGGCATTTGGTACATGGTATATGCTGTATGGTGATTAGAAACAACTTCAGAAATATGAGCATTGCATTACTGTGCAGCAATGTACAACATGCACTCAGGAATTTGCAAGCCACCAAATCAGTGCTTTATAAGCCCTCACTACACTATTCTACAGGTACATGAATGATATTAAAAAGTGGCAGCAGCAACCGAAACAAGTTGAGCTTCACAACGCCAGGGTTTATTGATTAGAGATTATAAGCATGAGTGCTTATAACTTCAAATTGAGTAAACAAAGGCGTAGCCACACAAGACTAGCCAGTTACATTACTGTATTTATCCCTTAGCAATCAACAGTAGCCCTAATGTGGTAACACTGTCAAGTGAAACAATATTTCAGGTGCTTGATACATTGTTAACAAGCAATCTTGCAGTGAGGGTTCCCATAAAACTAACTGTGGGATGATTCAGCAATGAACAATACACATGCTTGCAATGACCAGGAGCCTATGATGCAGAAGCTCCGGTCAAATAATTAGTTTGGTCTTCTAGTACATAATGCACATGGTAAAACAAAAATAGTAGGAATTTCTTATATTATGGAACTCTGAAGACAGTAATCTGGAACTTGTAAGCAAGGACTTACAGATAGAAGATACAGTAATGTAGTGTCATGATGGTAATCAGGTTAAACTAGATCAGTTGGGTGGCCTGGCCACATTTATTTGGATTTGTTCATTTGTTCATGGTAAGTCAATGTATGCCAGTTTCGCTGTATGCACATAGAAAAATTTGGAGGGAAAGTAGAAGGATAGAGACCTTATACAAGCAGTCCAAGAAGCATATTTTGTCTAAATCTAATATATGTGCTGTTAGCTTTGTCATCTTCATAGCTTTTGTCTGTAGCCTATTGTGATAGAACAAACCTCTAGTGTGGGATTTCTGTAATTGAGGCAACACTCCTGCATGGAAGTTCACCTAGCTTACATTCTCAGAGTGGTCTCAACAGTACGAGAATTGTAGTCATTATAACATTGATTAATTATGTCCCCATATACACTTTCAATGAGCCTCATGCAATAATAAGTCTTGTTACAGGTGAGCTTGTAAAAGCTGGAAAACTGCAATCCGTATAATAGTTTTCTGCATTTGAAAATGGCACTTCAACATTGTGCAAGTATTGAAATAACAATAAATACCTTTTGTTAATACATGTGTCTGTATTTTGGTTGACTGGTTACAGTAATTTTCTGGTCCGTTGTCAAAAATAAACTTCGTGCATGCTCACCAGCAATGTTGCACATTATGCAAATATGTTCTAGATATCGTAGTAGACACTAATAATCTGAGGGTGAGTCATTAAATCAACCGAATATGACAGAAGAGTCCCTTTAGTTTACTGATATTTTTATCTGCCTAAATTTTTACAAGCAGTTTGAATTTTTATTGCACATGCACATATTGCATTTCCATTTGTGACAACGAACTGGAAAACCACTGTAACAGAATACAGTGGAACCTCTCTATTATGGACATTTTGGGACCCAGAAGTTTTGGCCATTTTTTGCTGTAATATAGAGGTTTTCCTCTTTCAGAGGTAAAAAATGTACTAACCAGACCTGTTGGAACCAAAATTTTTGTCCTTATTATGGAGGATTTTTCTATTGTGTCCTTAATTCGGGGAGTTTGTTAAGAGAGGTTTCACTGTATTATCAAATAAATGGCTGATAGATATTAAGCGTTACTATATAAATAAATATAACAGTTACTTACAACATTCAGTAGGTCATCTTCACTGTCTTGGATTTCTGATAAAAGGGCCATACCACTGAACACTCTTCCTTGGGAATTTATAACAATAAAAGAAACTTCAAGTGATCCATTATTTATCCTGGGGGTGGGGTCAATAAATACCACAACAAAATCAGATGAGATTTGTCTACGCTGCCTGACATTCACCACCAAGCTCAGGATGAAACTTGCAAATTCATCTTCATCGAACTCATCCACCTACATGTGGCAGCATGCTTGATAACAACCACATCACATAAATAGCCTAAAGTATTTTGCCACATGATGTCTAATACGTGGCTCATAGTTCCAGTAACTAGTGCAAAAGGCAAAATATGCATGTCTGTCTGCCATTTCTGTTTACTTAATTAATCATAAGTTACCGTGTCAAATCCACTAAATGATAAGGTGACAGCATTTTCAATTTGAGCTGGAGTTAGATCCTCAAGCTTCACTAGCTGTAACAGAATGCACAACATAACACTGGATATCAGCGGTTACCACTTACTGTTTCAACAGGTGTCACAGAAGCTGTCACACTGGTGGTGGTAGCACTTGACACACTTGTAGTAGTAGAAGTTATTGTTGTAGTAGCCAGTGTAGTTGTAGTGACTGTTGGGGTTGGAATAGTGGTAGTAGTTGTAGTAGTGGCCATTGAAATCATTGGTGTGACTGTTGAAATTGTAGTAATGGTTGGTACAGTAACAACTGTTGGGTTTGTAGTTACACTTATTACAGTAGCAAGTGTTGGAGTAGTTGTAACTGTAGGGACGGTATTAACTGTTCGGACTACCGTAGCTGTTACAGCAACCGTTTGCAGTGTTGGAGTACTAGTGACTATTGAAGTAGTAGCTGTTGCAACTGTAGTGGTTGTTGGAATCAATTCAGCATTGCAAGCAAACCTCTCATCAGACATCCTCCTCAAAATTATTCCTGTACCATTTATACTTAGTAAACCATTTCCACTGCACATGACACTGCCATCATTTATATATGTAGTGTTGTCTATAGTGCTAGATTCAAATGTCAGGCTGTTACTGGATTCATCAGTACACATGATATTACCACCTGTACGAATGCGAATATAAAGGTTGCCGGTTGCATTGAAGGTGAAATTACCACTAGCCTCACAATATTGTCTTGAATTATTACACTGGAAATCTGCACCCATCATATTAAAAATTATTCCAGTACCTGCAAATTCAAATGGATAGTTGAACTGACAGGAGAATACATCTCCAACTGATCCGTTGATATATAAGTTGTCTGCAACTGCATTTGTGTTTCTGTTTCTACAAGAAGCATTTCGTGAAGCAACAGTGAAATTGCCAATCCCTTCAACTACACCAAAACCATCACCAACACAAAACAATGGCACCAAAGGTGTAGCATCAATGCAATTAAAGAACCCATCATTGTCAACATTTATTTCAGAACTTCCCATACCCTCAAAGAAGAAAATACCAGTACCATTGCAAGAAAATGACTCTTCGTAACTGAAGTAAGTAGCTACATCTGAGGTGACCTCTTGAAGCGTTGAATCACAATTAAGCATTCCTAGAAGCCTACTAGTATTAAAAGGTCCAGTACCCCTTATGCTGTATGCACTACCATATCCAATACAAACTGGTTGTGGGGTTAATGGTGTACCTGAAAATATTGGTGGTGGGACAGCAAATCCAAATCCACTGCAATTGTTGTTGCCAGTAATATTCTCAATAACTCCTACACCATCAATATGAGCAAAGAGGTCACCAGCACAATAGAAACGTCCATTGGTGAAGTAGTAGTTGATTTCTCCTGGGCACAACACAGCATTACCATAACAATACAAACTGTCATCACCAATAATAGTGTACTCTCCATCTCCTACTACAGAGATACCACCATTTTCAGCAATGTTAAATGTAGCACAAAGAATTGGTTGAGGTCCTGTACAGGTATGACTTCCATTAGCAACATCAATAGTAGCATATCCATATCCACTTATGGTAAAGAAACCATTTCCATTACAAATATAATACCCACCAACATAGTATAATATATTAGCTTCATTGCTTTGATCTGAGAGTAAAGCTACTTGACCACTACAGGTAAGTTCATCCAAGGACACAATTGTGGCATTGGCAATACCAGACAAACGATAAACTCCAGATCCACTACATGATACAGGAGTGTCATCAACTAGAACATTAGTGCCAGTACAGTTAGTGTATCCAGTGCTGTTAACAAACACATCACCTATTCCCGTTATTTGAACAAAGCCATTCCCTGAACATATAAATTCACCCAGAAGAAGACGCGCATTAGAATCAGAACTGTTAATTAACAATTCACTGATGCAGTCAAATGGTCTAGATAATTGTGGGATAATACTAAGGACACCATTTCCAACAATTTCATATTGATCAGAAGCAAAACAAGAAATTTCAGTATCAGAAAAGAAGCAGTTATGGAAGTCTGCATCTACATTCAATACTCCCCCAGGCTGAATTCTTTCAACAGTAAAATTACCAAATCCATCACAGAAAAATGAACCATTTGTTACAAAGATATAACTAAATTCATTAAATGATGAAATAGCACCAACACATGATGGGTTACCATCAAACATCAGCCTAAAATAACCGGAGCCTAAAATAGTAATATTACGACTTCCACCATTGCAAGTAAAATTGGGTATTGGAGTTGGCGTAGGGGACATCGTGGGCAAGTAACAATTGTGATACTCTGCATATACACTCAAAGATCCACCATTTCCAAGATGTTCAATGGTGAAATTGCCATAAGCCCTGCAACTAAAGTTGCCATTAGAAGAGTGATAATAATAACTGTTGTTACCATAAGATGAAGAGTACCCATTGCCAGTACAATTAGGATAGTGTGAAAATATCAGATTGAAATCACCATATCCTTCAATAGTTGACAAATTCCCTCTTCCATTACAAACAAAATTTGGAACTGGTGTTGGAAAAACAGTAGTAAATGTACTTGTTGGTGTTGGAGTAGATATGGGAGACATTGTGGGCAAGTAGCAATTGTGATATTCTGCGTCAACATTCAAAGATCCACCATACCCAATACGTTCAATGGTGAAATTGCCATAAGCCCTGCAACTAAAGTTGCCGTTGGAAGAATGATAATAGTAACTATTGTTACGGTAAGTTGAAGAATATCCATTGCCGGTACAGTTGGGGTAGTGTGAAAATATCAGATTGAAATCACCATATCCTTCAATAGTTGACAAATTCCCTCTTCCATTACAAACAAAATTTGGAATTGGTGTTGGAAAAACAGTAGCAAATGTATTTGTTGGTATTGGAGTAGATATGGGAGACATCGTGGGCAAATAGCAATTGTGAAAATCTGCAAACACAGTCAAAGATCCACCGTTTCCAAGGCGTTCAATGGTGAAATTGCCATAAGCCCTGCAACTAAAGTTGCCATTAGAAGAATGATAATAGTAACTATTGTTACGGTAAGTTGAAGAATATCCATTGCCAGTACAGTTGGGGTAGTGTGAAAATATCAGATTGAAATCACCATATCCTTCAACAGTTGACAAATTCCCTCTTCCATTACAAACAAAATTTGGAACTGGTGTTGGAAAAACAGTAGTAAATGTACTTGTTGGTGTTGGAGTAGATATGGGAGACATTGTGGGCAAGTAGCAATTGTGATATTCTGCGTCAACATTCAAAGATCCACCATACCCAATACGTTCAATGGTGAAATTGCCATAAGCCCTGCAACTAAAGTTGCCGTTAGAAGAATGATAATAGTAACTATTGTTACGGTAAGTTGAAGAATATCCATTGCCGGTACAGTTGGGGTAGTGTGAAAATATCAGATTGAAATCACCATATCCTTCAATAGTTGACAAATTCCCTCTTCCATTACAAACAAAATTTGGAACTGGTGTTGGAAAAACAGTAGTAAATGTACTTGTTGGTGTTGGAGTAGATATGGGAGACATTGTGGGCAAGTAGCAATTGTGATATTCTGCGTCAACATTCAAAGATCCACCATACCCAATACGTTCAATGGTGAAATTGCCATAAGCCCTGCAACTAAAGTTGCCGTTAGAAGAATGATAATAGTAACTATTGTTACGGTAAGTTGAAGAATATCCATTGCCGGTACAGTTGGGGTAGTGTGAAAATATCAGATTGAAATCACCATATCCTTCAATAGTTGACAAATTCCCTCTTCCATTACAAACAAAATTTGGAATTGGTGTTGGAAAAACAGTAGTAAATGTACTTGTTGGTGTTGGAGTAGATATGGGAGAAATCGTGGGCAAGTAGCAATTGTGATATTCTGCGTCAACATTCAAGGATCCACCATACCCAATACGTTCAATGGTGAAATTGCCATAAGCCCTGCAACTAAAGTTGCCATTAGAAGAATGATAATAGTAACTATTGTTACGGTAAGTTGAAGAATATCCATTGCCGGTACAGTTGGGGTAGTGTGAAAATATCAGATTGAAATCACCATATCCTTCAATAGTTGACAAATTCCCTCTTCCATTACAAACAAAATTTGGAATTGGTGTTGGAAAAACAGTAGCAAATGTATTTGTTGGTATTGGAGTAGATATGGGAGACATCGTGGGCAAATAGCAATTGTGAAAATCTGCAAACACAGTCAAAGATCCACCGTTTCCAAGGCGTTCAATGGTGAAATTGCCATAAGCCCTGCAACTAAAGTTGCCATTAGAAGAATGATAATAGTAACTATTGTTACGGTAAGTTGAAGAATATCCATTGCCGGTACAGTTGGGGTAGTGTGAAAATATCAGATTGAAATCACCATATCCTTCAACAGTTGACAAATTCCCTCTTCCATTACAAACAAAATTTGGAACTGGTGTTGGAAAAACAGTAGTAAATGTACTTGTTGGTGTTGGAGTAGATATGGGAGACATTGTGGGCAAGTAGCAATTGTGATATTCTGCGTCAACATTCAAAGATCCACCATACCCAATACGTTCAATGGTGAAATTGCCATAAGCCCTGCAACTAAAGTTGCCGTTAGAAGAATGATAATAGTAACTATTGTTACGGTAAGTTGAAGAATATCCATTGCCGGTACAGTTGGGGTAGTGTGAAAATATCAGATTGAAATCACCATATCCTTCAATAGTTGACAAATTCCCTCTTCCATTACAAACAAAATTTGGAACTGGTGTTGGAAAAACAGTAGTAAATGTACTTGTTGGTGTTGGAGTAGATATGGGAGACATCGTGGGCAAATAGCAATTGTGAAAATCTGCATACACAGTCAAAGATCCACCATTTCCAAGGCGCTCAATGGTGAAATTGCCATAAGCCCTGCAACTAAAGTTGCCGTTAGAAGAATGATAATAGTAACTATTGTTACGGTAAGTTGAAGAATATCCATTGCCGGTACAGTTGGGGTAGTGTGAAAATATCAGATTGAAATCACCATATCCTTCAATAGTTGACAAATTCCCTCTTCCATTACAAACAAAATTTGGAATTGGTGTTGGAAAAACAGTAGTAAATGTACTTGTTGGTGTTGGAGTAGATATGGGAGAAATCGTGGGCAAGTAGCAATTGTGATATTCTGCGTCAACATTCAAGGATCCACCATACCCAATACGTTCAATGGTGAAATTGCCATAAGCCCTGCAACTAAAGTTGCCATTAGAAGAATGATAATAGTAACTATTGTTACGGTAAGTTGAAGAATATCCATTGCCGGTACAGTTGGGGTAGTGTGAAAATATCAGATTGAAATCACCATATCCTTCAACAGTTGACAAATTCCCTCTTCCATTACAAACAAAATTTGGAACTGGTGTTGGAAAAACAGTAGTAAATGTACTTGTTGGTGTTGGAGTAGATATGGGAGACATTGTGGGCAAGTAGCAATTGTGAAAATCTGCAAACACAGTCAAAGATCCACCGTTTCCAAGGCGTTCAATGGTGAAATTGCCATAAGCCCTGCAACTAAAGTTGCCATTAGAAGAATGATAATAGTAACTATTGTTACGGTAAGTTGAAGAATATCCATTGCCGGTACAGTTGGGGTAGTGTGAAAATATCAGATTGAAATCACCATATCCTTCAATAGTTGACAAATTCCCTCTTCCATTACAAACAAAATTTGGAACTGGTGTTGGAAAAACAGTAGTAAATGTACTTGTTGGTGTTGGAGTAGATATGGGAGACATTGTGGGCAAGTAGCAATTGTGATATTCTGCGTCAACATTCAAAGATCCACCATACCCAATACGTTCAATGGTGAAATTGCCATAAGCCCTGCAACTAAAGTTGCCGTTGGAAGAATGATAATAGTAACTATTGTTACGGTAAGTTGAAGAATATCCATTGCCGGTACAGTTGGGGTAGTGTGAAAATATCAGATTGAAATCACCATATCCTTCAATAGTTGACAAATTCCCTCTTCCATTACAAACAAAATTTGGAATTGGTGTTGGAAAAACAGTAGCAAATGTATTTGTTGGTATTGGAGTAGATATGGGAGACATCGTGGGCAAATAGCAATTGTGAAAATCTGCAAACACAGTCAAAGATCCACCGTTTCCAAGGCGTTCAATGGTGAAATTGCCATAAGCCCTGCAACTAAAGTTGCCATTAGAAGAATGATAATAGTAACTATTGTTACGGTAAGTTGAAGAATATCCATTGCCGGTACAGTTGGGGTAGTGTGAAAATATCAGATTGAAATCACCATATCCTTCAACAGTTGACAAATTCCCTCTTCCATTACAAACAAAATTTGGAACTGGTGTTGGAAAAACAGTAGTAAATGTACTTGTTGGTGTTGGAGTAGATATGGGAGACATTGTGGGCAAGTAGCAATTGTGATATTCTGCGTCAACATTCAAAGATCCACCATACCCAATACGTTCAATGGTGAAATTGCCATAAGCCCTGCAACTAAAGTTGCCGTTAGAAGAATGATAATAGTAACTATTGTTACGGTAAGTTGAAGAATATCCATTGCCGGTACAGTTGGGGTAGTGTGAAAATATCAGATTGAAATCACCATATCCTTCAATAGTTGACAAATTCCCTCTTCCATTACAAACAAAATTTGGAACTGGTGTTGGAAAAACAGTAGTAAATGTACTTGTTGGTGTTGGAGTAGATATGGGAGACATCGTGGGCAAATAGCAATTGTGAAAATCTGCATACACAGTCAAAGATCCACCATTTCCAAGGCGCTCAATGGTGAAATTGCCATAAGCCCTGCAACTAAAGTTGCCGTTAGAAGAATGATAATAGTAACTATTGTTACGGTAAGTTGAAGAATATCCATTGCCGGTACAGTTGGGGTAGTGTGAAAATATCAGATTGAAATCACCATATCCTTCAATAGTTGACAAATTCCCTCTTCCATTACAAACAAAATTTGGAATTGGTGTTGGAAAAACAGTAGTAAATGTACTTGTTGGTGTTGGAGTAGATATGGGAGAAATCGTGGGCAAGTAGCAATTGTGATATTCTGCGTCAACATTCAAGGATCCACCATACCCAATACGTTCAATGGTGAAATTGCCATAAGCCCTGCAACTAAAGTTGCCATTAGAAGAATGATAATAGTAACTATTGTTACGGTAAGTTGAAGAATATCCATTGCCGGTACAGTTGGGGTAGTGTGAAAATATCAGATTGAAATCACCATATCCTTCAACAGTTGACAAATTCCCTCTTCCATTACAAACAAAATTTGGAACTGGTGTTGGAAAAACAGTAGTAAATGTACTTGTTGGTGTTGGAGTAGATATGGGAGACATTGTGGGCAAGTAGCAATTGTGATATTCTGCGTCAACATTCAAAGATCCACCATACCCAATACGTTCAATGGTGAAATTGCCATAAGCCCTGCAACTAAAGTTGCCGTTAGAAGAATGATAATAGTAACTATTGTTACGGTAAGTTGAAGAATATCCATTGCCGGTACAGTTGGGGTAGTGTGAAAATATCAGATTGAAATCACCATATCCTTCAATAGTTGACAAATTCCCTCTTCCATTACAAACAAAATTTGGAACTGGTGTTGGAAAAACAGTAGTAAATGTACTTGTTGGTGTTGGAGTAGATATGGGAGACATCGTGGGCAAATAGCAATTGTGAAAATCTGCATACACAGTCAAAGATCCACCATTTCCAAGGCGCTCAATGGTGAAATTGCCATAAGCCCTGCAACTAAAGTTGCCGTTAGAAGAATGATAATAGTAACTATTGTTACGGTAAGTTGAAGAATATCCATTGCCGGTACAGTTGGGGTAGTGTGAAAATATCAGATTGAAATCACCATATCCTTCAATAGTTGACAAATTCCCTCTTCCATTACAAACAAAATTTGGAATTGGTGTTGGAAAAACAGTAGCAAATGTACTTGTTGGTATTGGAGTAGATATGGGAGACATCGTGGGCAAATAGCAATTGTGAAAATCTGCAAACACAGTCAAAGATCCACCGTTTCCAAGGCGTTCAATGGTGAAATTGCCATAAGCCCTGCAACTAAAGTTGCCATTAGAAGAATGATAATAGTAACTATTGTTACGGTAAGTTGAAGAATATCCATTGCCGGTACAGTTGGGGTAGTGTGAAAATATCAGATTGAAATCACCATATCCTTCAATAGTTGACAAATTCCCTCTTCCATTACAAACAAAATTTGGAACTGGTGTTGGAAAAACAGTAGTAAATGTACTTGTTGGTGTTGGAGTAGATATGGGAGACATTGTGGGCAAATAGCAATTGTGAAAATCTGCATACACAGTCAAAGATCCACCATTCCAAAGGCGCTCAATGGTGAAATTGCCATAAGCCCTGCAACTAAAGTTGCCGTTAGAAGAATGATAATAGTAACTATTGTTACGGTAAGTTGAAGAATATCCATTGCCGGTACAGTTGGGGTAGTGTGAAAATATCAGATTGAAATCACCATATCCTTCAATAGTTGACAAATTCCCTCTTCCATTACAAACAAAATTTGGAATTGGTGTTGGAAAAACAGTAGCAAATGTACTTGTTGGTGTTGGAGTAGATATGGGAGACATCGTGGGCAAATAGCAATTGTGAAAATCTGCAAACACAGTCAAAGATCCACCGTTTCCAAGGCGTTCAATGGTGAAATTGCCATAAGCCCTGCAACTAAAGTTGCCATTAGAAGAATGATAATAGTAACTATTGTTACGGTAAGTTGAAGAATATCCATTGCCGGTACAGTTGGGGTAGTGTGAAAATATCAGATTGAAATCACCATATCCTTCAATAGTTGACAAATTCCCTCTTCCATTACAAACAAAATTTGGAACTGGTGTTGGAAAAACAGTAGTAAATGTACTTGTTGGTGTTGGAGTAGATATGGGAGACATTGTGGGCAAGTAGCAATTGTGATATTCTGCGTCAACATTCAAAGATCCACCATACCCAATACGTTCAATGGTGAAATTGCCATAAGCCCTGCAACTAAAGTTGCCGTTGGAAGAATGATAATAGTAACTATTGTTACGGTAAGTTGAAGAATATCCATTGCCGGTACAGTTGGGGTAGTGTGAAAATATCAGATTGAAATCACCATATCCTTCAATAGTTGACAAATTCCCTCTTCCATTACAAACAAAATTTGGAATTGGTGTTGGAAAAACAGTAGCAAATGTACTTGTTGGTATTGGAGTAGATATGGGAGACATCGTGGGCAAATAGCAATTGTGAAAATCTGCAAACACAGTCAAAGATCCACCGTTTCCAAGGCGTTCAATGGTGAAATTGCCATAAGCCCTGCAACTAAAGTTGCCGTTAGAAGAATGATAATAGTAACTATTGTTACGGTAAGTTGAAGAATATCCATTGCCGGTACAGTTGGGGTAGTGTGAAAATATCAGATTGAAATCACCATATCCTTCAATAGTTGACAAATTCCCTCTTCCATTACAAACAAAATTTGGAATTGGTGTTGGAAAAACAGTAGTAAATGTACTTGTTGGTGTTGGAGTAGATATGGGAGACATCGTGGGCAAGTAGCAATTGTGATATTCTGCGTCAACATTCAAGGATCCACCATACCCAATACGTTCAATGGTGAAATTGCCATAAGCCCTGCAACTAAAGTTGCCGTTGGAAGAATGATAATAGTAACTATTGTTACGGTAAGTTGAAGAATATCCATTGCCGGTACAGTTGGGGTAGTGTGAAAATATCAGATTGAAATCACCATATCCTTCAACAGTTGACAAATTCCCTCTTCCATTACAAACAAAATTTGGAATTGGTGTTGGAAACACAGAGGTAAATGTACTTGTTGGTGTTGGAGTAGATATGGGAGACATCGTGGGCAAGTAGCAATTGTGATATTCTGCGTAAATATTCAAAGATCCACCATACCCAATACGTTCAATCCGAAAACTACCGTAAGCCCTGCAACTAAAGTTACCATAAGAAGAGTGATAAAAATAACTGTTATTACCATAAGATGAAGAGTACCCATTGCCAGTACAATTGGGATAGTGTAAAAATATCAGATTGAAATCACCATAACCATCAATGGTTGACTCATTTCCACTACCGTAACAGTTAAAATTTGGTGTAGGTGTTGGTATTGGAGTAGGGGACATCGTGGGTAAGTAACAATTGTGATATTCTGCGTAAACATTCAAAGATCCACCATACCCAATACGTTCAATAGTGAAATTTCCATAAGCTCTGCAACTAAAGTTGCCATAAGAAGAATGATAATAGTAACTATTGTTACTGTAAGATGAAGAGTATCCATTACCAGTACAATTGGGATAATGTGAAAATATCAGATTGAAATCACCATAACCTTCAATAGTTGACACATTTCCTCCTCCATAGCAAAAAAAAATTGGTGTTGGTGTCGGTAGTGGAGTAGACATTGTTGGACTGATAGATGTGCCTGCGGATGTAGGAGTTGGTACAACAGTAGTCGGGGGCTCTGAAGTCAGTGGCTCTGTTGTGGTACTAGCTGTACAGTTCCCTGAATTCGATGATATATACTGCAGTACTCCAGTGCCAGCTATAGTATATGGACCTGCCCCCGAACACGTAAAATTACTAGCAACGACAAACGACTGTGACATGGGCATTCTCATTACAGAATCACCATTGCATATTAGAGGATCGGCTGTAATGGTGTAATCTCCTGTTCCTGATACAGTAAAGGTACCGTTTCCCCCACAACGTGTTGTTATGATACGTGGAAACAATGGTTCTCCGTTGCACTGAAGCATACTACTACTTCCATTGGACCTTAGCAATTCAGTCTCACCATATCCGCAAAGCCGTACGCTGCTAGATGAGGTGCAAGAAAACCGACCATCACTAATGATTCTTGTATACAGTAGTGAACTCGCCGCTAAGCTTACTTCTCCATTACACAACAGGCTACCACTCTCACCATCTCTTATTATAGAGAATCTTCCATCTCCTTCAAACAGTAGCATTCCTGTTCCGTTGCATCGCAAAGAATCCTCGGTTTGTGCAGTCGCACAGCCCACAAGCAGCAACGTTAGTGATAAAACCGTCACTAACATTTTCATCCACGTCCAGCCGGCTTGCAGGTTTATACTTTAGGAAAGTTTCACTAGAGGGTTTCACTACCGATGTAAATAAATAAATAGAAGAAAACTACAAAGTAAGGGGCGGGGCGGGACTTGCGGTGCGAGTATCATGGGCCTTGGGCGGGAATTCCGCCGTATATGGTGCGTGTCGAAGTCAAATTCCGTAATTCAGAATTCGCACATGCGCGTTATCACACATGCAGTATATCAAAGATTCCGAGATATTACAGATGCGTTTTTCTGGCCAAAAATATCACCAGCGCCTTGGCAGTGTTGGTTAGGTATGACAGTATGACTCTAAACCGATGCTTCCAATAGTCGGATTGCTACAAAACTTTTAAAAAATTATATTCCGTGAATGGAATTTTCTACTGATTGAACTTCCAGGGGCGGATCATCCAGATTTCTACGCTGTGCCTAGAGTCACGGCACCAGCGTGGCTGGTGCTAAAGTCACGGCGCAGTCAACCAGAATTCACACAGTAGTTGTATGAAGGTAAGTTTTTGTTGAGTTTGAGGCGAGCTATGGTTGGCAGAGACTACTACCAACTGACACAATTGAAATTGCAGATACTGATCTATTTACAGCTAGACTCCAATCATATTATTGTACCTAATGTATTTGTTTATGTGATTCCTGAGCACACCAGCAGGCAGCGGCGGAGGAAGTAGTTGATATGAGGGGGGGCTCCGCTGGGGTGACCCAGACTTATTTCTATAGTTTGATAAGGTGAGACCAAAAAAAAAAAAAAAAAAAAAAAAAAAAAGGTCACAACCAACTGACAAGAGTTTTCCACCTCACCAGCTACCATTTCTAGCTGATAAACTACATAAAAATCCTTACTTAGCTCGCTACACACTGAATACTTTATTAGAGTGACTGCTCTATTAGAGTATCTCGATCTTTATCACGGTTTTCAGCCCCACTTCAAGAAAGATAATTTCGGTGTGATATCATTCTGAGGGGGGGCTAAGCCCCCCCTCAGCAGACCAAGGGGGGGCTTCAGCCCCCTAGCCCCCCCTTTCCGCCGCCTATGCCAGCAGGGCTGACTGCTCAGTAAACAATAATAATAATAGTATTCCCCGAGCATTCGACTTTAGGGCACGCGCCTAGTAGTATTCCCCTAGTCTCGCGTGGCCAGACCCTTTTTTCCCCACCCAATACACGGAAAAAAGCGGTCTGGCCACGCGAGACTAGTATTCCCCGAGCATGAGTCAACTTTAGGGGATGCGCCTGGTAGTATGTCCCGAGCATTCGACTTTAGGGGATGCGCCTTGTACTTTAGAGTTAGGGTAAGGGTTCAGGTTTAGTTTCTTCTTTATTGGTGTTATTTATATAGGCTTCTTCATGAATGACATATATAAGGTAGCTACAAACTAAGGGAGTAGGGTAGCTGGAACCGCAGTGATACACTGGTAGAGCGCTGGGCTAGAGTATGGGTAGCTACAAACTAAGGGAGTAGGGTAGCTGGAACCGCAGTGATACACTGGTAGAGCGCTGGGCTAGAGTATGGGACGTCCTCAGGGGCGGATCCAGAGTCTGGAAAGAGGGGGGGGCACCTTGCTGAAAAAAGTTGAAGACCAAAAAAAAAAAAAAAGGTCACAACAATAATAGCTAGTTATCCTTTACCAAATATATTATATCACGTATGTTATGTAAAATAAAATCCTATTTATAGCTTCATAAGTACGTTGCACTGCCTCATGAACATTGTGACTGCTTTATTAGAGTAATTGACTGCTCTATTAGAGTATCTCGATCTTGTATGCAATTTCTTGAAAGGGGGGGGGGGCATTTGCCCCAAATGCCCCATCCTGGATCCGCCATTGGTCCTGGGTTCGATCCTCGTTTTATCCAAACTTTTTTTTCTCGTTTTCTTAGGTTTTTTGTCTAAGTTTTTATTTATTCACGTGATTGCCGTGACTCTAGGCACAGCCTTTTTATAAACACAAATTCAGCCTAGCAGTAATATTTCATAACAAATAATCACTCTCCAGCAATGTCTCACCATTAAATTTTACTGACCATTTAGCTAGACCTTTAGAAATGCAACTAAAGTTTTTACACTGCTTGACTGGATAGCTTTAAATACCACCTAAACAATAATTATTTTAGAGGTGTCTGCTAGTATATTAATAAAGAACCTAGCTGTCAAAGTTAGTTACTTATTGATTACAGAGCAAAAAAACTATACTTATGACCCCTAGTTATGGATGAATAATTATTATTATTACTGATTAACAAATCTGAAGCATCTACATTGAGATAATCATGAATGCAGTTGTTCAAAAACTGCATATGCATGGTATAGATCATTATCATGTCCCCACATTGTCTCTGGTATTTCAGTGAAGGTAAGTCTAATTCAGCAAGGTGCACATGAGTATCATATGTGCAATCCCTAAGGTCTTGAACTATATATATATAGCTCTAATTCTCTGTATTTTCACAAATTATTGTTGATCCAAAAACGTTTTCCAACACAGGCCAAATGTAAGTTTTATAGCTATAAAGTATTTTTGTCAAAGTGTTGAAAAGCTTTCTGAATAGCTCTAATTGCCACGAGATGGTTGACTTTCTTAGTATAGTAGTAGTAGTTTGGTCATGAAACTTCAGTTGGCTATATTTATCAATAATCCCATGCAGATCTCTTACGACATTACAAGGACTTATAACAGCACCATCAATCATGTATTTGCATGCCAAATCCATGTGGTATATACCCACTGAGTTATAAATTAATATTTAACTTTAACTGCCATTTTTGGACCATTCATAAAATAAATTAATATCTTGCTGAAGTTGGAGGAAGTCACCAATCGTCACAATAGTTCTAAACATTTTTACATCATCAGCAAACTGGACAGTGGGACTGTTAACAATTAAGGGCATGTCACTTACATATACTGAAGAACCCTGTGGTACTCCACTGACAACATCTGACCATCTTGATTTGTGGTTGTTCAAAACAACCTTTTGCTTCCTTCCCACAAGGGAATTCTCAACACATTGCAGAGTGATATGAAGATGCTGGTGTAGCAGTTGGGTAGCAGTTCCAAGTGATTTGCAGTGAAGAAAGGTAAAATGAGTATTTTGTCACTAGTACTGTAGTGCATGTTTGCAATGAGCATGAGTACTTATTTCACTGATAAACTGATATTGCATGGTGTACTGAATTAAGAAAACTTGGCAGTAGCTCATCAAGTAATTATAAGGCTCTTCCAAAAGGGAGGTTCCATGGAACCCCCCTGGATTTGCCCCTGATTTAATGGTCTCATTATAAGGTATATGGCCAAGGCAGCCAATTTCATGTAATGGTCTATTTACCTAATGACAATGACACACCCCATTATTATTGGTCTACAGCTGTATTCATAATGCTAGCATAACGAAAATATGCCACACTCTCTGGTATGAAAGGCTGACTTGAGATACTCTAATACAGCAGCCACCCAGATAGAACGGTCATGCGTGCATGTATAGCTGTATGCTATAACAATAAACCAAACAAACTAGTAAAAATAAAAAGTAGTGAAACAAGAGATGAAACAGCATAGCTCAGTGTGAAAATCCCTACTTTGGCATTGCACAAAATGATTGTTATAACATGCCAATGTAGGGATATTCCCACTGAGCTATGCTGTAATACCATCATTCATCTCTTGTTTCACTATACTTTTTATTGCTTGGGCCCCTACTTCATTTAAAAACTAATAATTTTAGTAGCTATATACTAGCTATATATAGTCAAAATAAGCCGACCAATCATGTTGGAAGTTGAGATGGAAAACATCACCTGGATGTAACCCATCACATTGGCGGATCTAGGATTTTAAAAAGGGGTTTTCTGAAAGTTGGTGTAGCTGAATAAGGCATTTCTCCGGAAAATTTTGAGACTTTAGAAGTTCTGAGACTGGATTTTAGGCTATTTTTAGTTACCAATTGCAATAAATCCAATGCTTTAAATAAATGTTATATAGCTAACTATAGGGCAAAGATGGTGACTACAAGCTGTAGCTTTGATTGCTCTATTAGAGTAGTTACTTGACTGCTCTATTAGAGTATCTTGATCGTTTTTAATGCAGTGAGAGATGAAAAGTGAAGTGTTGCCGAGGGTTTAATAGCTATAAATGGTGTCAGTTAAGTGCAACTGCATGCATGCTACTGAAATACAATGGTATATAGTTGTTTGCTATGACAAATTGTCAGTGCAACAATGTTTATATATTTAAACTGCCACCGAGCTAAATTTAAAAGGGGGTTTCGACACCCGCCACTGCATCATCAGATGAAGCATGAGAACACTGTTTCTTGAGAACACCAGAATGGTCTAGTGAAGGGCACTATATGCAATGTTTACCAGAGCACAGTGACGATGAATTCTTATTTGGCCATGAAAGCAGTCTAACAGGTAGCTAGTCACCAAAGCTATTGATAGGAGAAAGAGGAAATAAATTGAGAAACTCTTAGCCAAAGTTGTACAAGTAGTGATGTACCGATACCACTTTTTCACTACCGATCCGAGTGAATTTTTTTTTTGGGGTCCACTTCTGACTTAGAAAAATTTTCACGTTTCGTGAACTAACCGTCTTTTGTTTGTTTTACGGAAAGTCACATTCCTCGAATAAGCGGGTTGACTAATGCACCTATCAATGTTAAGCCCCACTTCCCCCCCTCCCGGGCTTACTGGGGGATTAGTGGGGGATTTTGATCTGAAACTCTGCCCCACTAGTGGGGCATTTGACCGCTCGAAATTTTAGGCGTTTGTTTTAACTTGCAAACTAAAGGAATTGACCTGTTTCCTAAAGCACCTAATAGCCATACTACATGGAGATTTGACCACTAGTCGTTCCCCCATGGGTGGAGAATTTGATTTTTCAAAGTCAAATCCCCACCATTTCCCCCACTACACCCGGGAGGGGGTAGGTGGGGGATAACATTGATAGGTGCATAAACAGTTCATATCAAAACTTCTTCTCAGGCTGGGGTGGCCGCTGCTGTTGGTGAGATAGCTAAGGACAACCAATACCAGGACATTGTGAATGATAATGGAGGAGATTTTATCCCTCTTGTATGTGAGACCTTTGGTGTTTGGTCACCATATGCCCTATCAATTTTAGGATCCATAGCTGACAGAACAACTGTTAGAAACGGTTTACCTCGAAAGTTTGCTAGGCGCCAACTTCTCCAGCAACTGTCTGTGACTTTGTGGAGGTACAATGCAAAAATGATACTCCGCCAGTATTCGCTTACTGCTGAGGACGAATTTGACATTGGTTAAGTTAAGTACATATAGGTAGTAATAAGTAAGTAGTAGTATGTTGTAGTTTTCAGTATGTACGTGTGTTATGATCATCATAGTTTTCATTTCAAAAAAAAAAAAAAAAAATTATGTAAGATATTCCGGATTTCCGAATGGGTTACGCCCGTTTCGTATAAAATAACACCGTCCTCTAAACAAGGCGCCATAACTTCCGCGTACTTTGGTTGACAGACACAACGTTTGGTTTATCAGATTCCTTGATGAAAGGCGATTTGATTCATGTATAAGTTCTTTGTGTAGTAATGAAGGGGAAACTAGAAAGGAGCCTTGTACTGCGAAATTTACGTGTTCAGAATTCCCGTAAAAACACGTGTTTTTAAACATATTTCTATAAACTAACCTGTTTAACAATTTGTACGGTCGGAGTCTTATTAAGCATCCTTCGCTGCGTAGAATGATACCAAATTTAGCGAATTTGGTTGAGGATAACAACTTGTAAATTGGGATTTTCCCGGCGAGATAATTAAATTTTCCAATAGGTTAATGTATGGAGCGCGTATTATGTCATCATCAGCAGTAAATAACTGTCGCTATGGCGACATTTTCCCATTTGTACGGTCGGAATTGGATAGAGAAATTCAAGGGCTTTCTTTTATTGTATGATGTGCTGTAGAAATTTTGTGAGTTAAAGGTTGTAAATTAATGTTTTTGTGTGTAGTGTAAAATACATGTATTTTGTATTGGACAACAAATGACAAGGAATGATGAGATTTTATGATCAGCCTGTTTTACCAAGTTGAGGTTTCAAAAAGGATATTAAACAGATATTAGATTTATTTAATGCATAATTCTTAAATTTTAAAGGTTTAACCCAGTGTTTGAAAACTTTTAATGTTGACCACCTGAAAATGCTTGATTTGACAAATCCCATACATATGTTTTGATATGTCCTCGTCTTCTCAAGCGATGTTGTGCGGAATTCTACAGAGTACAGAGGTGAATACTTCCTTCTTCAACAATGCACGTCTTTTCGCAACTGACATAGCTACTGGATGACTGGGAATGACTCGAGCTGTGAGTGAAGTAATGACTGACTGACCCGCTGACTGACCCGCTGACTGACCTGCTGACTGACCCGCTGACTGACCCGCTGACTGACCCGCTGACTGACCCGCTGACTGAGTAAGAACACAGCGACACAAGTAATGGATACTGTGAAACATATAACTTATGGTGTGGAAGTTTAAACTGAAATTGTTGATTAGTTGTAAGCTCTGAAACTTCAGTTGCCGCGTGACCTCACTATAGTTAGTTCAGTTTCACGAGTTTGTTTCATGCCCGGCGGAAAGCATAGCTACTGAATCATGTCCATGAACTGAGTGGAATTAGTATCATTTACTGCAAGTGTTTGCATCAACTGGGTGAATGGGAAGTGAAGCACTCTGCTACATGGATACTGAACTGAAAAACTGTAATAAAGAAGTCAAAACTAATATTGACTGCCGGCCTGCCAACCTGCATAGTTTAACGCCATTAAAATAGAAATTCATTACAATTAACTTTGAAATAGTGCCATATCCTCAAATAGCATGGTACTCAGTCTCATCACACCTACCTTGATGTATGGGTATATTTAACTGTTTTACAGCTTCCAACCACTCTACTACCCTGGCTGCTACCTTTCGAAGACATGCATGAAAAGGAGAAACACCATGCATGCTTATGAGAAACATGTCCGAGAAGTGTAACATGGAAGTTTTACACCCCTTGTATTTTCCACATCTGGCAGTATGGGGAAGGCAACTACCACCACTTATAAACAGCTAGTCCACTTGCTCAGTAAGAAGTGAGGTTCCCCATATTCTGTGGTTATGGGCTGGCTCTGCTGTAGTTTGGGGTTCTCCTTGCTTCACTCATCAATAATGTACATTAGGGGATCACGTTCCCGATCTAAGCATCCCTGTGTGCCTCTGGCTGCTGACCTTGCTGTTGCTGAGGGGCACCTGCCTCTCCATTAATACAGATTAGAATCTGATCGATTTCTTGTGATTGTTTTTGTATGTTATGTATGATATACTTTTTTATCCATGAATTCACCTGGAAAATATGAAGGTCTAAATATTTCAAGGATAAAATTATCGCTGTTAACACCCAAAACCTCAAAAATCAGCAAAATTTTTCTCCCTTAGGCTATATGGTAGACGTTCACCATAAAAATTCTTGGGCATGCCGCTAATCTTATTTTATTGAGCATTTTTTGTTCAAATAATTATTATAGGAGGGGATTTGACCCAACTTTAAATCTTATTCCCCTACGCTTGCAAAAAAATTGTAGGTTTAATCTGTTCCTATCTCCATTTGAGTGGTGCTTTGTTGGCATGGTCTAAACACCCCACACCTGAGACATAAATTTTTATCTGATCCCCTTGTTGCACCCAATTGTGTCTGCTAGGTGGACAGGTAAAACTTTGATAGGTGCTTTTACTATGCAGAAGATTCAACACATCACTCGAGTACAGCTAATAGCACACAATTCATAGAGTAACAGAACAACTACTCTTGTGAGCACTGTATAAGTGGCATGCGCCCCTTCAATTCTAACTGAAGACCAGACTAGCATGTGCCATGAATTCTCTCTCTATATACGTTATAGTTTACATTAAGGTTGGTATATGTGTGTATGGCTCTGTGTACTGATAAGCATGAGTCCCTTAGTGATTAAAGATGCTGCTTCCCACTTTGAAATACTATGGAACAGACTGTTACTTGGATTTCATCCTGGCCAACTATCTTTCATCTTAAGGGCCTCCTCTGATACTCTTCCAGCCCTAGTGAACTTACAACACTGGCGAATTCAGACCAGTTCTAGTTGCTGACTTTGAAAGTCTATCGACCTACATCTGCACAAATTTTGAATGGCTGTCCCATTGCTCTTCAGCAAGGTAGATATACTACCAACATGATGAAGTCTTGTTGTGTTTATTATTGGGTATTGTGGTGATGCTATTGTTTTTGCTGATAATAACAATTATAGAGCTAGTGATTTTCCTCTGGCAACCATTTCACCATTTATCTTTTGACTACCTCTTATTTCCCTGATATATTAATCTACAGTGAGCAAAGGCGTGAGATTCAATACTTGAACTTACATATCCATTTAACTCTCCACGCTGCTCGTGAACGCAAGTCCAGCAAAATTGAATACCAACTATTAATCTCAGAGTTAGGCCACCTAGGCTTTGTATCAGTATACTGTACTATCAAAAATTGGTTGCTTGGGTCATTACCTTTTAAACTCTATTAGGGCCCTACAAACAGTGATTCAACAGTCTGCGACAATTTGTAGAAGTATACTGGATAATACTGCTCATAAACCCATCAGTTGCACTCAACTAATTTTTTTTGTCACACGATTGTGTTGATTGGAACACTTTAAGCATTTCATTTGTCTTGTTATTTTGTTCTTGTTCGATTTTTTTGTGTTGTACTGTACAGTAACTTATTATTTTTATAGCTTCCTTGCCATGGTTGTGTTTTTTTAACATCTTAATGATGGTTTACTCTCAGGCGCATTGTATACTGGAGCTGTAACGTTTCAGCTCCCAGGAATAATATCATCTATCCCTGTACGAAATCAATCAATCAATAAACTGTATGCTATCCTGGCTGCACAGGGAGCAAGTGCACTAGTCTCATCCTCTATTTCCTCAGGGGTAATGCTTATGTTAGAGATTATAAGTTCCCTTTTGGAAAGAAATTACCATTTTAAGTGCCCCTTCTGAGGGGCACTTGTAATTCTGTGGTCCCAAAGATGGGGGGCACAAGACCCACTCCCCGTGCATCCGTCAACAGAGGTGCAGCCAGAACCTGGACCCAGGCATCAATAATGTTATTGTATACTATCATAAGCATCAAGATTGAGATACTCTAGTAGAACAGTCACTCTAATATAGCAGTCAGGCAAATGGTTTTATGAGCAATAGTAGCTACTTATAATGTTTAAAATTTCCTAGGTGGTATGTAGTTAGCAAAAGCCAATTGAGATACTCTAATAGAACAGTCACCTAATGCAGCAGTCACCATACTAATTATACTGTTGAAATCACACAGAGATTCATTTCAGATGGTCTAATTTTCTGGGGGAACATGATCCCAGTGCACTGAGGTATGTCTTCCCTATATTGACTTGCTATAGTTAGGCACTGGCTAGCCCTAGCATCACCAAAAGTCTGGCTATATACAGCCCTGCCTGTCAAATATTTCATACAAGATTGAGATACTCTAATGGAACAGTCATAACTAACAGGTAAATTGTCAGGCTGTACACAGCTTGTTACACTTGATCAACAGGTAAAAAAATGTACAACAAAACTAATTACATAGCTACATACATACTATACATAATGTTAAGTGAATAAATCATCTGTTGACACTGCACTAACTACTTCTTTGGGTAGGTTATTCCATGGTCCTTGTAACAAAATGACATGAGTTCTTGAATGATATTTGAATAACTGAAATGGGTGACCTCTGGTATAGGTAATGATTGAGAAAGTTAAAACAGCTAATTAACATACTGTAGACAGCATCATGTCTCCTCTATAACATCTATAATGCAGTGATGGTAAGTTAAGTACTTTCAATTGCTCCTCGTAGTCAAGATGTCTTATAGATTCTGATGGCTTTCCTAATTTTAGGGTATCTGTTTTATGAAGTCCCAAGTTACCATATTAATAAACATGTCAGGGCCGGTGTAAGCACTACGGCCACTGCCGTAGCAGATTTTCACAGCCCAAGCCAGTCATGTGAGCGCATGCCTAGCTAAGCTAATATAGCTACACACTAATAAGGTAGCTCCGTATAGTAGTTACGTCATCATGACATACACTAATTTATATGTTTCTAGACAGACACCAACCATTCTAACCTTTAATGCAGTAAAAGGATGTGCAACCGACTTCACGTTACCACTTGCTTATCCTCTATTATATTCGTGTGTCTAATGATCGAAGCACGTGATGACCAGTGAGGTGGACGTTCTTCCAGCTCTGCTGAAAGGTAGGTTATTATTATTATTGGGGGTACAGGTAAGAAGGCAAAACCTGTAAAAACTTGATCAATTCTATAAACGAAATTAGACTTTACAATATATAGAAAGGTAGTGTGACAGCTAGGGAAGTTACAAAAGTCAGTGTATGTATGAAGCAATATCTTAAAATCAATTCTTGTAAAGTGCTAAAATTGCTTCAGAATGTGGTTTACAAACACTAAAAATTCGAAATTTTCCTGGGGGGGGGGCATGCCCCCAGACCCCCTTAGAGGGGCATGCTTTGCATGCCAGAGTGCTTCGCGGCACACTCATCACAATCCCTGAATCAAAACCTGGCTTGTTGCCTGACCAGCCACTAAAAGCTTCCACCGGCCCTGCATGTGAATATGACTGTTGAAATATTTAGGAAGGTCCATTTAATTAAGCCATGAAGTCTATTTGCTATTCACCACAGCTGAACACTAGGCTGACTATGGAACTTGAGATTACCATCAATAAACACCCCCTAATCCTTTTCTTCACAATGTATGTCTATCCCCTCCAGTCTATAAAATACCTTAGATTAAACTGACCTATATGGAATTTTTTACATTTAGAAATATTGAACAGTATAACTGCCACATTGCCAACCAAGTGTTGATTTGATGTCTTCTTGTAGGGAGGATATTAGGAGAGTAAATCTTTGGCATTTTGTTAGAACCAGAAAATGAACCATTCACTAAAACTCTATATTATGATCAGCTGGGGTAATTTTTTCAAGTACAATTATACAATTACATAATTATTGTTTATAATTTTTAAAAAATCTGCATGAACAGTGTCTAATTGTCCAATGCATGGCAACCAGTTCCATTCAGGATTGGTTTAATTTTGCCAGGTGATGTACTGGTAATTGTTAGTAAACTGTGATTGTTTAAGTCATACCAGTTTTGATACCACCTTTTTGACATTAAGTCAGTATGGTCTTTTGAAGGCTGTACTTTCATGGCAAGTGTTCATGGAAAAAGGAAATATTAAAAACAATCTGTAGTTGGCTGATAATGTAGGAACTCCATGTCATTTCTTGATCTGGTGGTGATGGAGTTAAAAGATAAATAGTTGGATATAGTTGATTATATTGTAGAGTAAAATTAAACGAGTGCTCTCCCCATTAAGTGATAGCAGCAATGAACTAATATACCATTCCTAACATTTCTTCTCCATGTTTGATTTAATACAAAGTGAGCTGCTCTATGTTGGATCATTTCAAGTTTGTTGATTTGATTTTGGTGGTAAGGATCCCAAATAGATGAAGCATAATCTAGTACTGGTAACACACACTTTAGTTTTTGAGCAAGTCTGTAACCAAATTTCATTGCTTTGCCATATACGTAGTCAATTTGTTGTTTCCATGAGAGTTAGTGATCAATGAAATAGGGACTTGGTCTGACATTGACTATAAAAATTCACTTTATGCATGGTGGTGTTTGGACAATTACATGATACAGAATTTATCCATTTATCAGTCCACTCAGAAAGCTTTTGCAGATTTTCTTGAAGTATTTGGTGGTCAGCAGGAGTAAAAATGGGACAATACATCAAACAGTCATCAGCAAATAATCGAACAGTGCTTTGAATGTCTGTGCATGACCAGGTCATCAAGATGGGCCCAAGACCTAAGCCCTGGGGGACACCTAGCTGATCAGCGTGCTTTTGCATAGGGTGGAATATGAGCCTTCAACTACAACTTGCTGTGATCTGTTAGACAGAAACAATTTGATCCATTGCAGTGGCTTCTCTCTTATTTCATGGCTAGAATTCTAGCTTTTGTAGTCTTGACTGTACATCTGGGCCATGTGAATTTCAATAGTGGACACTGGAAACTACATAAGAATAATGACAATTTAAGGCATTACCAATATATATGTGGAGGCTAGGCAGATTCAGCTCAAATTTGGAATGGAAAGCGCTCCACCCTGAGGGAAATTTCCACGACAAAATTGGACAAATATAGAGCTATAAGGATGTGTGAAAAAAGCACTTTTTTGGATACGCACTTATCTGTCATGTGCCCATACCAGCTGTACTTGGCCACACGACACACTAACATGTGACTTGATGTTTTCTGCATTAGTGGTCTTCATTAAACACGAGTCATAAGGATAAGTGACAGTGGTGGTTTCCATGAATTACTAGTTTATAGTATGATCCCAAAGTTGATTCACAGTTTATTGCCAAGACTTTTTCAACAAATAGCATGAAGGCAGGTGGTCATTTTTCATTATGGGGGTTAAAATGTTTAATATTTCAGAAGTCATTGCTGAGCTACATTTCAGCTAGTTTACTCACCAAAAGCTTTATGATCTATATTATGATAACTTTGGCAGCTGTCATTTACAATTAATAGTATAATAGATGGAGCATCATTGTCATACTTAATTGCATGGTCACTCTCTATAGGAATACTTGCTGACAACTCATAACATGCAGCCACTTTACAAACAAGAGCATTGTTGTAATTTGTTGAACAGTGTGTATGAGAAATATCCTTTGTGCAATGCCAACCATTTTGGTAGCTATACCAGCTCCAGGATAACAAATCAACAATCTCTCAATTAAGTAATGCTGTTGGAAATTCCTTAACTAGCTAACGTATTCAAATCAGCCATAGAATAATAATATTTTCATTTTGTAGTTAGTTTTGATTGTTGCATTTATTATGACAGTAGCAGATATAGACAAGTTTTTGTGTGTGATTTCGGTAGAAACCTCTAGATCAGCAGTCTATACCAATATTTGGAGTCCAGTTTCTGCACAAATCCTTCATGAGGAGAATAAGTTTCGTAAGCAGAAGACCATTTCGCTCCAATGGTAAGCATAGCCGTTGTGAAATCCATGTTATTATTGGCCATGTAGAGGTCTAGCTACCACATGAATTATTGATCCTTGCATATTCATGCTGATTTAGCAAACCTTAGCATTTCCTCTCTTGTATAGCTGTACTTCATGTGTTTATCAACCATGATCGATTACAAAGGGCTAAGCGAGTTCTTACTATAATACTAGCTATCCTGCAATTATTGAGCAATTACTAGTACGTTTACAACTTAATTGTCATTGATATAATATAGTGTGCCACTTAACAAATTGCTGGTTGTTGGGGAGCATAACCCAACAACCAGCAATGTTGGGGTCCCTTGCTTTTCTTGGTGTTTATTAATGACTTATCGTCTGCTATTAAATTCCAGTTATTTTTCTAGTATTGTGATGATGCAAAATGCTACCAGAAAATCACCTTTTCATCTGATATTCAACAGCTTCAAAAGGATTTTGACTTATTTTATTCAACTTCGTGTTCATGAACTTTCACCACAAGTTTGATTACCATCAGCAGTCATTCAATATCCTTATCGTCCAGCTTCAAAAATCTGGGAATTGTATTTACCAATACCTTGTCATAGAGGGAAAGCTTATAAATCATTTGTTTTACTAATTAAAACAAGGGAATATAGAAATTGCTGAAAAAAGTAAAGAAACAAGAGTCAAACAAGCCAGCATGTTAAACACACAGAAATCTCTATTTGGACTCAATTGATATGGTAGAAACTAAGGGAAAAACAGTAGTTTCTTCTTAAATCAGGGGCAAATAAGTACTGAGAATGCTTCTGTATAAATTTTTATTTGAGTCCAAATAGAGATCTCTGTGTGTTTATCATGCTGGCTTGTTTGACTCTTGTTTCTCTTTTTTCAGCAATCTCTATTCCCCTTGTTTTAATTTTAAAATTATTTTTACACTAGTTTGTTTACCTTTTATCATGGATAGCTGACATGATAATAAGAGGTGCTGCATGGTGGTGTTTGATATTATTCAGTATCAAGTCAGTCATCAAGCAGTTAGCTAATACTATCAGTGTTATCAATGTATTGTTTCCTTATACTATTGAATGTATACTTTGTACTACACAGCTTTGATGTGTCCAACTATAGGCAACGTATAGCATGCTGTGGGTAGCAGTAGTAGTATGGCTTCAGTTAGGTGACCACCGTAAGTCAAGTACCCAGTTGTACACAACAACATTGCTGCTCTGGTATGAACTTAATACACTGTCGTTAATAAAATGTAGGTAATGATAAGGTTTCCAGATGAGCATGTGGGAAAAAAAAAATAATAAGATGAACAAAATAGCTCAAAATGGCAGATTTCAGTCAGTTCTTTAAAAAAGCACTTTTATCAGATCCTTTTGACTTCATCTTTGCTAGTGGATCTAAACTTATTCCAAAGTAACTTCTAAGGCAGATGGTGTTTAGTTGAGTGTTCTATTAGGATTTTAGAAAAAACATAGGCAATCTCTAATATGAACCACTACCGTGGTTCATGATGCATTGGCTATAGTTGGATATATCAAAGCTCTATAGTACAATGAATGTACTTTGTACTATGCAGCTTTGGTATATCCAGCTATAGGCAATGTATAGCAAGCAGCAGTAGTAGTATGACTTCAGCTAGGTGATCACAATAAGTCAAGTACCTAGTGGTACACAACATATTGCTACTCTGGTATGACCTTAATATACTGTGGTTAAAATATGAGTAATGATATAAGGTTTCCAAATGAACATGCTAATGTGAAAAGATTGGATGCTTATTAACACATATTAACACATTGGTTTCTCTAGCGGAGACTAAGTCAGAAGATGAATGGCAAAGAAACAAATTTGCTTGAAAGTGGATGTTAACATTGCAAAATGCATTTTAAAATAGGTCATGGACATGAAGAAAGACATAGGAGGGAAAGTTGTGTAGTTTTTATTCTCCAAAAGTACTCACATTTGCTGTAGCCCTGTAAGATGAGCAAAATGGCTCAAAATAGCAGATTTCAGTTCTTTAAAAAAGTACTTTCAGCACGTCCTTTTGACTTCATCTTTGCTAGTGGACCTAAACTTCTTCCAAATTAACTTCTAAGGCTTCTTTTGAGGTTGGAAGGAATTTCTAAGGTGGTGTTTAGCTGAGTGTTCTATTAGGATTTTGGAAAAAACAGGGGTGACCTCTATTGTGGTTATACATATATACATAAGTAACTAAGATAGCTAGCCTTATATAAGTAATCTTCAGGTTACTAGTGCAAATCACTGCAGGATAGATCACATGTCAATCACACAACCCCACACATTTACTGCAAAGCAGTTAATCTTGCACCATGATTAAGCACAAGAAACGAGCATGCGCTAATATAATATGTGCACTTAATAACCAAACTCTATACACCTGCAGTACTCTAATAGAGCAACCAAAGGACAACACTTTTGCCCAAGTTTTATTTCACAGTTTAAAGTACACATTTACTGAAAGTAGTAAATCTCAGTCTCAAAATTTTCAAGGAGAATTTCTCCAGACCCCCTCATTTTTAAATTTCTCAATGCATGCAAGTTGGCAGCATAGTTTACTATTTGAGACTCCCCTGTTTATACCACACTACTGCTGATGATAGCAATTACTTTACTGTACCTATCATCAACAGGGTTTCCCCACTTACTGTATAAGAGTTCTTTTGGATCTCTTGGACCCTGGACCACAACTCCATGGGATGGAGATTTTGTGGAGGAGAAAAAGGGCCAGTAGAGTTACTTGACAAGATCAAATCAACCGCTAGTGAAAATGGGCCAGGATTGGTCCCTCCTTCCTTAGCTATCACCAATGAATAGGCCCAAGTCAAATATGTTCAAAATTTTGCCCAAAATGCTTTCAAGAATTTCCCAAAATTTTCACCTATTATGTTGTTCAGTGCTTTCATTATACTCCTAGGTTTAATAACTTTAATTAGTGAATGCTCTATTAAAGTGTTTAAGCGATTGTTCCTCTATTACAGTTTGCATTTTCCTCTGATTGCTCTATTATGGAGTATTGATCTATTTTCAATACATAAATTAAAATATCCACTAGTATCATGCTAGCATAACACTTTAGTCTATTATTATGCTGGCATATTTGACACAGGCCTACTTAGAATTAAATTTTTCAGAGCCTCCAAGTTGCAGTTGTCATCCAGTGAAAGCCCCTTAACATCACCAGCATCAGTCAAGTCAAAAAATCTTTCCATTCACCACAACTGCAGTTCGAATCCTGGGATTGGAGGGATTTTTTCCCTTACTTTGGCCCCTTTTCTGTTACACCTTTTCAGCTATAAGCCATTAAGTCTAAGTTCTTGAAATTAGGTTAGGTTAGGTAATCCTAAGGCTGCAGCACATGTTGCTGTCAGACCTTCAGTGCTGGTCACTGTAATGTGTTAATGACAATGACAACCATTTTGTTCTGTTCTAAAGATTAAAACCTATCAACTAACGGCAATCCAAGGCTACTATCCCTGCAGTACTGTCACAAAAGTGACTTCCACCATACCACACTCATTCTATGATAACTGTGCTAATGTTTTAGTTATCTTTTAGTATGTGAGTGGGAATTCTTTTTTCTCCACTCACACACTCAAGAAAATGGTGGAAGCACCATGAATACTTTGTCTCTACATCTTCTCAGCTAGTCTTCTCTTCAATACTTCCATTCCCGTGTACCATGAATCCCATGATGCTTGTGGAACCATATTTAGTCATATGAAAACTGAGATGCATGTAGCAACAATAATTCTTTACAATAAAAAAAAATCAAGATTCTGAAATGTAAATTAACATGTACGATTCTAATTAAACCCAACATAATAACCAAACTTGAATGTCATATGCATGATTGAACAAACTCTTATTATAAATGTGTGTCGGTATCATCGTCTGCACCAAGATTTTGCTTCACCATGGAATCACCCGACAGATTGCCATCCTTTTCATCTTTGTCTCCTTTGTATGGCTCAGGTTCACTAGACACCATCTCTTGTACAGTACTGCTAGCCTGTAATTCTTGTGTAGTGACATAAGTATTGCCCACGGCAGTGCTATCCGTAATGTAATCAGTGCCACCATATCTGCGGTTTCTCACAGAACCTACACTAATGACAAATTTTGAACTGTGCTTGCTTCTGTACACAAGGAGTCCAGCAATGACTGCAACTAGTACTATCACAGTGAGCACCACAAGTATCACAATCAATGCTATGATTCCTCCACTTAATCCATCATCATCTTCACCACTTCCAGTGGTAGGTGTTAAAGTACTAATTCTGTCTTGTCGTAACTGTTCTAAATCCTCTGATAGTCCTCCAGTTATATCCACCAAACTGTCTGCCCCAACCTGTAGATAGTAACACTTGCATCAAATCACAATCATAATTTGAAATGTAATTTATTTTTAACACTCCAATAGAACAATCATTTGCAATGGCAATGTGTTCTATGAGTGTTTTATTAGAATAATTAAGAACAGAACTTGAACACTAAGTAGTCTCAAAGGTAAATGGAGTTTCGCTGTACTAGTAGTTTTGCTGTTTCGCTCCAGAGCTGTTAGAGTGTGTCAGGAAAACAACATTATAAATCAATAGTATTTTTAAAATTGTCAATTTAAAAAATGAAGTAGGGATCTATGCAATAAAAAGTAATGAAACATGAGATGAATGATGGTATTACAGCATAGCTCGGTGGGAAAGTCCCTACTTTGGTACTGTTATATCTAATGTGGGACTTTCCCACCGAGCTATGCTGTAATACCATTCATCTCTTGTTTCATTACGTTTTATTACATAGACCCCTACTAAATTGACAATATTTTAAAACACTAGTTTGTTTAGTTTTTTGTTGTAGCTCAGCTAGACTTGTGACTGTTCTATTAGAATATCTTAAATGCATGACTGTTATATTAGGGTGACTGTTGTATTAGAGTATCTCGAGTTGAGACAAGGGGTGTGCAGCTAGCTACACCAATATAAGGTCTCATTTTCTGTTAAGTAAATAGCTAGATTGTGAAGAGGTGTGGTCTCCGTATTCTATCAACTTAGATGGGTGTGGTTGCAAACCTATCACGAACTAGTCTGGTGGTGGCACATGCCCTTTTTCATGGTGCCACCAGACAAATCGCAAATGGGATCCCAATCACGAAGTTGCAGATATCTAGCTAGTATACCTCTTATAGTAGCGTCAGAACTGAAGCGCTTCAAAAATCCAGCTCTGAAATAATTCTATGGCATATAAATATACTACTGAAAGAAAGTGTTGATACAGAAAATTAACACCTCGATATGGTTTCATTGGATGAAGAAGAAGACAAGCAAATAAAAGAAAAGACAAGGCGCAGAGGGCCTACACTTGTCGGAACCCCAAAAGGCACATTGCACTGGTGAGTTTGTTATTGTGGCACAAAATGGTGGCCATAAGCTGCTTCATTTAGGCTCTAATCTTGCGACTGTGGTCAGTCAGGCAGTGAGACTAAATTTCGATTTTTTTAAATTCTATATCCGGCCACCTGTAAGTGTTTTGTTATATTTTATGCTGTATTATATATCATATGAACTATATAGTACTATTCTGTAAAGGTGGTTTTTGTCACATAAGATGTTGCTAGCAAAGGCGGAATTCAGAATTTTGGGTGACATACAAAAATTTTGGGGCAATCCATACTTAAACAGTACTACCGTACCGTTTGATAAATACTCTGCAAGTGTGTATGTATAACTATGTGTGTTTATGCATTCAGCCAATACATCTCTATACCAAACAAGATGATCTGCTTGTGCCATGGTATAATATACATGTACTCAGGAAAAGTCTTTGTAGCTAAAAGCTCAATGTTTATTATATTATCCTACCAGAGAAGAGGGAGGAAGTCAGAATCTTGATATTTGAATTCTGTTGAATCGTAATTATACATATAGGGTAAGAAACCACCAGCACCAGAGCAGCCACCTGCAGCTAAGAAACCAGCCAAACCAAAATCTGCAAGTTAGGACCAAGATATTACCTTTATATTTGGTTGTCCCAGATTAGGAGCGTGTGATCTATATAGGCAAATTCCTAAGGAACCACACAGCCCAGAATCCATAATCATCTATACACTTAAACAGCATGACTTCACACTACTGCCATTCCACCAGTGCCCTCACTACATGAATATATATATATTTAAAAGTTACAGAAATACCTAGAGTAATATTATACTGAAAAGTTGAGGGTAGCCAGTTACGTACTGTATAGCCTTTAGCTTGGGTGTTATTTTTTGTGTAGATCACCAAAGCACCATGCACAAGCTGGTTATTGTTGCAGAAGTGTTCACTGCTTATCTTGTAGCTACTGCTTTCAATTATAAACTCTACAGCTAAATATTTTTTTGCAAGATGTGCAATCCTTGTAAAATTACATACCTGTGAAAATAACTGGTTATACAGAATAACCAGATCTACTATGACCAGTTTATGGTTCCTTTCAGATCAAATTCCTAAATGTAGTAACACTGTCAAGCAATAAATAACACCTTGTTTCGCTTCTTTTTATGACTATGATCCCTATTTAAACTTTAAAAAATTCCTATTTTTTTCTTATCTTTATACATTATTTGTAACATATTTATCAATGCATACCACATCAAGAGAAAGAATGATGCCAGACTCAATGTTTTTTGTCTGAATACATGCCCCAACTATTAGTCACTGAAAAAGTGAAGTGGCTATTATGCTTCATTTTCAGCTATGTTCAGCCTGTTACACAGTGTTACAAAAAAAGAACAACATGATAAACACCTCTGCAATCAATCCAGTCACCACAAAAAATGCAGACAATTTCCCTTATAAAACATAGGGAAACCATTCGTGTGCACTACCACAAATTAACACCTTGCACTGTTAGGGGGCATTGTCAGCAAGAAAAAAATGGGACACAAAGGAGGACAAAGGTAAGTCCATGATGCATAAAGTATGCTAAAAGGCATTTGTCAGGCTGGAGCAACATCTAACTGCAAAAATTTTAATCCTATCAAATTACGTTTCTCTGAAGCCACCAATCAGGCAGACAGTTGATCAGTAAAAAAATTCTGGAATATATTTTTTAATTCCATAGCAATTTGTCGGAAGTGATTCTACCTAACCAATACTAAGATGTCAATTCGCCAAATAGTTCCCCATCAAAGCTGCTTTTATGGTATATATTTTAACTCGAAGGTCCACTGTAATGGTAATGTGTACTTTAGCTATTATCAATCCTTGCTACAAGTGTGATAGGTTGGTGCGGTGGTTTAGTCAGATTTAGTAGACAGTATATTGTGGTTAGTCAATTAACTCGTGTCATACCAAGAAACTTCAGTACGCACGTCCATAGGCTAATATTCTCATGAATATGTAAGTGGCTTGTGGTATGACTTGAAACTACTGGCTGTACATGGACCGACATGGCCGTGGTTACCATAAGTACTACAGTAGCAATCTGGAATGCATCAGCACATGGTAGTAGAATGCCTAACAAATACCTCTGGCATTCATACAAAAAATCTAAAATGTACAGAGAAATGTCTGGCTGCAGCTGTGGGACCATACTCAGTAGCCAGTATATATTCCAATGTTGACTACATCTTCGTCAGAATAAGCTGAATAGGCTCACAAGTCTTACCTAGTTCTTTAGCTAGCCGGATATTTGGCGGATTTAAATTCGATGATTTCAGCGAAAATTTCCTGTCTGCTAATATCCTTACTATTATTAACTCTTGCTAATATGGTATCCACTTATGCAATGAGAACAAAACAGTGTAAATATACTTCAGTCTTACTGGCTCCTCCAAAAGATATTCATATCCATTAGAGGTGGCTGACCATGCATGCAATGAGAACAAAACAGTGTAAATATACTTAGCTCCTCCAAAAGGTATTCATATCCTTTAAAGGCAGGTAAGGGTGGCTAACAGTATAGATCTACCACTGCTATATAGTCAAAACAAAACACATTGTTACATTGAATTTCGGTTTCTTAAATTAGCACACTTCATCATTTTTTAGTATAGTGGTTACGTGGCTTTAAATCATATATCCACTAGAACAAAATAGTACGAATACATTTTAGTCTTAGTGGCCCTTCCAGAAGATATTCATAACCATGCAATAAAGGTGACCGACCATAGACCATAATTAAGTGTAACCTAATTCCTAACAATAAACATATCAGGCTATTGGATATCGTCACATTTACACAGCACTGAATCAATTCTTAGGAAGCATGCATTAAAACTAGAGGTGTACCGATTATCTGATCGGCTAAAATATCAGCCACCGATATAACAATATCAGTTTCGGTACAGAAAATTAAGAGGACTGATATTGCTACCGAACTGATATCACTACCAACATTTATACAGTAGCAATAGTTTGTACATAAACGGATTATATATTGGTTTTCTCATGTGGCCAGTGACTTTTAGTTCACGTGCTACACTATGAGAAGCCATATAAACACACACGATTGTGTTCGTTGCTGGAAAGCTTATCACAGTCTTTACAAATGAAGCAGTTATATAGTACCTTTGTAATAAAAAGAAGAGTCACAGGATAGCCAACTTTCTCACAATTAAGCCATTAAAATGCAGAGTAATGCAGAAATATCCGTTTAAGGCTTCATGGGAGTATCATAAAAATGTTTGTGTGTGCCTAATTGTCTGGATTGCACAATAGAAACCCAAGCTATATACCACCACAGGCAATGAATACATGCACATGTTGTTGTAGTGTAGGTAAATGTACACTTTTGTTTGGTTAAAACTGTAATGCAAATATCGGATCAACTATCGGTTATCGGCTTCTTTTGGTGGCATCAATCGGATATCGGTACAGGCCAAAAACCCATATCGGTACACCTCTAATTAAAACAGCCTATAAAATCTACTTTGTGTCCTTTTTTGTGGCGTAATGTATTTTGCGGACTAGACTCACATACTGGACTCGCGGACTGGACTCACGCCCTGAGCTGGAAACAGCTTTTAAACAATAATCCAGGCATTATCCATCTCTTGCAACACTGGAGAAACCATGCACTATTGAGCTACAACTGGTGGTACTGCTCTTCCTTACATGTCAAGAACTAGCATGTGCACTAATTAATTAGAATACACTTATGATACATGTGTACTAGCAGGTGATAAAGGCTATTGTTGTAGCATAGATGTCTTCCTTTTGTTGCTTTAGCACTAGTGCTAGGGTTGTAGAGATGAGCACATGGCCATGTGCACCAAACTTTGTATAGAGTAACATTTTACTGCTTTGCAATGTTGTAAAAGTGCTGTCGGCTATTGTTGTGGCACTACCACCACTACAAACAAGCTAAATTAGTCCTTTATAAACAACCGCTTTGTGGAAAAATTCACTGAAGGATAGACATGCAGTATTATATCGGATCGGCAAAGTTTATCGGCTTGGAAATATTATCCCATATCGGTTATCGGAATATCGGCAAACTGTCATATCGGTGCAACACTAATAAACTGGTTCATCACTACAGCCCTAACACTAAGTACTGAAGCAACAAAGGAAACATCTACACTACAACAATAGCCTCTATCACTGCTAGTACTCGTGTATAATAAGTGTATTCTAATTGATTGGTGCATGCACTAGTTTCTTGATTTGTAAGGAAGAGCAGTACCAGCAGTTGTAGCTCGATAGTGGTGTCTCCAGTGTTGCAAGAGATGGATAATGCCTGAATTATTGTTAAAAGCTGTTTCCAGCTCAGTGCATGAGTCCAGTCCACAATACATTGCGCCTTTTTTCGTAGTTTTAGCTTGGTCCCACCGATCAGTTAAAAATCTTGTCAATAGCCATTGTTTCTTCTTGTCCAATGGAAAATACATGTACTTGTATTATATACAAATAAGGCAAAAGTGCACCCATAAGAATCCATTATTTAATTGCCCAACAAACCATACATAAAAAACAAAGCCCTTGAATTTCTCTATTCAATGGCATCCGAACTTTTGTTGTAACACTTGCAGTTATTTATGGGTGACTCTGTTCTAATGTGTGCTCCATACAATTTTCTATATAGGAGAAATTCGTTACCTCAGTACGCAAACTTCAAAAGTGCATGCACAGGTTTCCCTTACCCAAATTTGCTAAACTTGATGAGTTGAATCGTACTGATTAAGAATCCACCCAAACTAAGGGCTTAACTGGCTATTTTACAAAGATTGATACATATCACAAAACATACAAGTTTTTTTTTCACATGTACTCTACTATTTTGTACCTGAATGCATAAATTAATTTGCCATACAAGGCTCTTTCCTTTCTTTCCATTGGTAGCTGTACAAAATGTTGCATACCACCTGATGCGCAGTTTATCTTATCAAGGATTCTGATAAATGCAACATCTCCGTAATCTGACGTATGTGGAAGTTATGGTGTGTTGTTTGAAAAAATGGTGTTTATTTTCTGTAATTTTTAATGTACAGTAAATGTGCCAAAGTTTTTTATATGAGTTTTGGAGTAACAATGGTGTGACATACCATATTAAATGCCACAGCTACTTATTAACATAGTGTCAATAATCAGTGTGCATGGCTACTATTCAAGGATCGATGCAAGGTGTTGCATAAGCCAGCTACTCGATCAGTATAACAAACAAAAACTGTTTGACATAAGAAGAGTATGCATTTACTTATAGTTTAGTAGCTGTACTACATTTCATTGTGATGTGCACTAAAAGGAAACAGCAGATGCTTCGATCTAGATACACTGACTATTGCTCTTTTCATAATACTGCAGAATAGTCTACCTTCCTAAGCAGAAAACTCTTTAGAACAATCAAAGCTGAACTACACGTTCAAATAATAGCTGCTACGTTTATTCAAATATTGCATTTACTTTAAGAGCACAGTGCAGCCACTATTCAAATGGGGCAATTATTAAAGTTGCGCAGTGTTTTACCAAGGAGATCGATATGGTAAATATAATCGAGTTTATGTTCTATAGATACCTTAGCACAACTACATGCTTATAGCATGTACTTTCACTGTGGAAATATCATTCATATGAAAGAGCATCGATCGATAAATGCATTCAGCAAACAGATTGTGTCTGTCTGAATGTTTAGAATTCAAAGGCTTGACCTTATTCAACAGCAATCAATAGTTCTATGTCACCATTAGAGGTATTAATTTGATTAAAGGTCATCTTGGCATTGTAAGATTATATAGTCAGTTAGATTACCTCTATCCCACACTTTGAAGCAGTCAAGTTTACAAACAACGTGTCAATAAGGCTAGAAAAGTTCAATTTTTGCTGAACTTGTAGTCTTACTATATATAGTGTAGTCTTGTCCCCATACACCCACACACTTGATCAGGTGCCCTTCGCGTGATCGAGTGCGTGGGTGACTGGGGACAAGACTATAGTTTTACAATGTGTATGGCTTCAATTTTTGCTGAGCTTGTAGTTTTATATGTGTATTTGCTTTGATTGCACTTCTTCAATTGAGTGTGTAAATAATATTGTCTTCCATTCTACTCAAACTAATATTGCACTCGCAAAAGCTTGCTAATTAAAGGGCATGGCACCCATTTTCTTGCAAGTATTCATCCCATACGAAACAGGATGAATACTCGTGAAGGAAAAACGGGTGCCATGCCCTTTAATTAGCGAGTTTTTTAATCACTCGCAATCGAGCGGTGCGACGTTATGTTTGAGCAGTACCGTATGCACTGAGGTTTAACTACCATTCCCAGGGTTTAACTACCCAGTTTTTTACTTTGGTGTAGGGCTTCAGTGGGATAGAAATCAGTAATAACAGCCCACTTTTTAACAGCTATACATAATGTTTACTTACAGCATTCAGTAGATCATCTTCATTATCTTCAATGTCTGATAAAAGGGTCGTGCCACTGAACACTCTTCCTTGATTATCTTGAACAATAAAGGCAACTTCAAGTGATCCATTATTTATCCTGGGGGTGGGGTCAATAAATAACACAACAAAATCAGATGAGGTTTGTCTACGTCGCCTGCTATTGACCACCAAGCTCAGGATGAAACTTGCAAACTCATCTTCATCAAACTCATCCACCTACATGTGGGCAGCATGCTTATAATAACAACCATGTCACCATATATAGCACTACAATAGCCAAAAGTATCTTGCCACATTCCAAATATGTCTTGCCACATCCCTAACATGTGACTCAATAGTTCCAGTAACTAGTGCAAAGGGCAATGTACATTCCACCAGTATCTTTATTTAATCAGGCCTGTATGCAGGTTATTCAAAAGGTTTTTTTTAATTGAAGCGGAAGGCAATCCCAGATGCCAGGGTCTGACAGCCCCCAGGTGCTGAGAATGGTTAATATTCAATGTCCTGAGAATAGCCTCAAATTGCTTAAATGCAGAAATGCATGCACTGATTAAATAAATTTCTCACACATTGACACGAATTCCTCGACATGGTCCCATCGCACACTGATGCAAACAAGAGATTAAAATATGGTTGTAGTGCATGTACACTCCACCATTTCTATGACTGCTCAGGATCATTCATTTGAGCTATTGTAAATAGAATAATAGAATAGCCTTTGCGATAGAGAGAAAATCACTGTCTATATTCATGCACCATTAAAGCGGGTTTCTATTTACACAGATAACACATGCAGTTCAGCTGGTAGAAGTCATGGAAGATGTGTAATGAATACTAGAACACAGATTATAATTGAAAAGATTGTTTATAGTACAAATAAAATTTCCAGTTTAAAATAGGGGGTTCGACCAAACCCCCTTGAACCCCCCTGGGTACAGGTCTGAATTTCATGTCTGTTGAAAAATCCAGTACTACACAACCACAAAATATTTACCTTCCTTATGCAATACGTGATTGCAGTACAGAATTTCTCAACGGACATGAAATCCACAATAATAAAATAGATATTTACCCTGTCAAATCCACTAAATGATAATGTGACTGCATTTTCACGTTCAGCCTCAGTTAGATCCTCAAGTAGCACCACCTATTAACAGACCACACAACATAACATTTGGTTATCACCAATTACCACTTACTGTTTCTACAGGTGTCACAGAAGCTGTCACACTGGTGGTGGTAGCACTTGACACACTTGTAGTAGTAGAAGTCACTGTTGTAGCGGCTGGTGTAGTTGTAGTGGCCAGTACAGTTGTTGGAGTTGGAATAGTGGTAGTAGTAGTAGTGGCCAGTACAGCTGTTGGAGTTGGGATAGTGGTAGTAGTAGTAGTTGTAGTGGCCACTGGAATCATAGTAAAAGTTGGTGTGGTAATGACTGTTGAAATTGTAGCAATGGTTGGCGCAGTATCAACCGTTGGATTGGTAGCTACAGTTACTACGGTAGCAAGTGTTGGAGTAGCTGTAACTACAGGGACTGTATTAACTGTTTGGGCTACCGTAGCTGTTACAGCAATTGTTTGAGTAGTATTTGCGACTATTGTAGTGGTAGCTGTTGCAACTGTAGTGGTTGTTGTAATCAATTCAGCATTACAAGCAAATATCTCATCAGACATTCTACTAAAGATTATTCCAGTACCATTTATACTTAGAAAGCCATTTCCTCTACACGTGACACTTCCATCAATTTCCATAAACATATATCTTATGTTGTCTATAGTACCAGATTCAAATGTCAGGCTGTTACTGAATTCATCAGTACACATGATATTACCACCTGTACGAATGCGAATGTAAAGGTTGCCAGTTGCATTGAAAGTAAAATTACCACTAGCTTCACAAAGTTGTTGTGATGTGTTGCACTGGAAACTTCTCCCCAACAGATTATTATCAAAAATTACTCCTGTGCCTGATAATTCAAATCGATTGTTAAATTGGCAAGTAAATACATTTCCAACTGATCCATTGATATATAAGTTGTTTGCGACTGTATTTGTATTTCTGTTTCTACAAGAAGCATTCAGTGAAGCAATAGCAAAACTACCAATACCTTCAACTTGACTAAAACCTTCACCAACACATACCAATGGCTCCAACGGTGTCAGATCAATACAGTTAAAGAATCCATCATTATTTACAATAGTTGATGCTCCTATTCCTTCTAGGAAGAAAATACCAGCACCACTGCAGTTAAATGGTTGTACATAACTGGAATAGGTAAGTATATCTGAATTAACCTCTTGTACGTCTAAATTGCAACTAATTGTCCCTATAATCCTGCTGATATTAAAAGTTCCCTCACCATCTAGGTAATACTGATTACTGTACCCAATACAAACTGGTTGTGGGGTTAATGGTGTACCTGAAAAAATTGGTGGTGGGACAGCAAATCCAAGTCCACTACAATTATTGTTGCCAGTAATATTCTCAATAACTCCTACACCATCAATATGAGCAAAGAGGTCACCAGTACAATAGAAACGTCCATCAGTAAAGTAGTAATTGATTTCTCCTGGGCACAACACAGCATTACCTTCACAATACAAACTATCATCACCAATAATAGTAAACTCTCCATCTCCTACTACAGAGATACCACCATTTTCATTAATGTTAAATGTAGCACAAAGAATCGGTTGAGGTCCATCACAAGAATAACTTCCTTCAGTTACATTGATGGATACACTTCCAGTCCCATTTATGACAAATATACCACTTCCATTGCAGCTATAGAATCCACCAAGATAATACAAAATAACAGATCCACTACTAGGTAAAATAGCCACTTGACCACTACAGGTAAATGCATCTGATTCCAAGGACCCAATAGTGGCATTAGCAACACCAGACAATTGGTAATCACCAGATCCACTACATGATATAGGAGTGTCATCAACGACTACACTAGTGCCAGAACAATTGTTGTAGCGGGTGCTGTTAACAAACACTTCACCCATTCCAGTTATTTGAACAAAGCCATTCCCAGTGCAATTGAAATCATCCACAAGTACGACTACATTTGAGTCTGTGTCAGAAAAGATAATTTCTCCATCACATCTCACTGGTGTAGGTGATAGTCCAATAATTTGAATTCGACCATTTCCAACAATGACATAATCACCATCAGCAAAACAGGCAACTTCATCGCCATTAAAACCACTGAATGGAGGAGGCTCCACAGTTGGACCAGGAAACAAAACTCCATTACACTGATATGGTGCTGATGCATTGATAACATTAGCAGTTCCCATTCCTGACAGATACATAATTCCACTTACTGTACACCTGAATTCACCACTTGTGAAATACATTCCTTCTGGCTCGTCAGTGGGAAAATCGACATCCCCAGTACACCTCAGTGTTCCAGGACCGGTTTGATTAATAAAAAAGTCCCCATCACCAACTATAACATAGTCACCTTCACCGGTACATATTAACATATCCACTGTCATTCCAGAACCAATGCCACTGCCTGACACAACAGTAGGACCAGTAGTAGGACTAGTAGAACAGTTGTGAGTTCCTCGTTCGGTGGTCACTGATTCAAGCTCACCAGTGCCACTCACAAAAAATAATGCCGAGCCACTACACATAAAACTACCTCTACTGACATATTGCTCGCCACTATCAACCGAAAATGAATCACCATCTCCAAAACAGGCAATTTCTGGGATGCCTATGATATTAAAAACTCCAGATCCAATTATTTCAAATGTTCCAGTACCACTGCATTGAACGGCGTTCTCAACATCAATGGGAAGGATACTGCACGTTAAATCATCATTCCTGGGGTCTACAACACCAGTGCCATTGATGGATACTGGACCAGATGATACACATCTAAAAGCCCCAAATGTTTGAGTGAATACAGTATCACTATCCAAAGCAAAAACTTCATTGACAGTTCCATCACATCTTAACCCACTGTTGGGCAAAGAAGCATTCACCATAACACGGAACAACCCGTTACCAGCAAATAGTGTGGGGATGTCTCCAGTACAATATGTACTAACAGAGTCATTACTGGGGACCATTGGTGAGTTGTCAATCAAGCTAGAACAGTTGTTAATAGCGGAAGCCATCACCTCGTAAAGCAATCCAACACCATAAAAAACAAAATTCTCTGTGCCTTCACAAGAAAATGGACCAGAAGTAGTAACATGTGAATTAGGAAAGACAGTCACATCACCGAAACATAAAACATTTGGACTTTGAGAGATATTGAATTCCCCATCACCAACAAGTGAGAAGTTTCCAACTCCAATGCAAAACTTTTCTGATGGTGTCGGTGGTGAAGTAGGCATTGTTGGACTAACTGGTATCTCAGTTGGAGGTTCTGTAGTGGGTGTAGGTGGCTCTGTTGTGGTACTAGCTGTACAGTTTCCTGAATTTGAAGATACATACTGCAGTATTCCGGTGCCAACTATTGTATATGGACCTGCCCCCGAACACGTAAAATTACCAGTGACGACATACGACTGTTGTGACGTGGGCATTCTCATTGCCAAATCACCATTGCATATTAGAGGATCGGCTGTAATGGTGTAATTTCCTGCTCCCGATACAGTAAAGTTACCGTTTCCCCCGCAACGTGTTGTTACGATACGTGGAAACAATGGTTCTCCGTTGCACTGAAGCATACTGCTAGTTTCATTGGACCTTATCAGTTCAGTCTCACCATATCCGCAAAGCCGTACGCTGCTAGATGAGCTACAAGAAAACCGACCATCACTAATGATTCTTGTATAAAGTGGTGAACTCGTCGCTAAGCTTACTTCTCCATTACACAGCAAACTACCACTCCCGCCATCTCTTACAATAGAGAATCTTCCATCTCCTTCAAACATCAACATTCCTGTGCCATTGCATTGCAAAGAATCTTCGATCTGTGCATTCACACAGACCACAAGCAACAATGTTAACGATAAAACCGTCACTAACATGTCCAGCTTGCAGGTTCTTTCTAGGAGGAACCTGATGACTCAGTAACGTTCGAAGTGGCAGGAAGTAAAACGTGGCGCCTATTAGTATATGTATGCAGGGGGGCGGGTCTGCCGGCAATACCGTGAACGTTGATCACATGGTGAATGCGTGCAAGGTAGACATGCATGATCCTTTGGCTTAGAGTGCTAATGTAATTTCCTATAAACAGTATACATTTAGCAACTACAGTGTGCTACACAATCATTCATTAACACAAAGTAACACAGGATGGCACCAGAGCTCTGGGATGGCACTATGCACATAGCCAGTCAGCTGAAAGCTAGCATGTACAACTGATAGCACAAAAAAGGCTACTGAAACTGAGGGGAATAGCCAATACAGTGTTGACTAGTTGTCAAAGAAATAAGACCAGAATATAATAGTGCATGTAATATCAAGTACACATAATGTGTCACTACATGGTGTGATCAACCTCTCCATGTGTTGAATAAATCAGCACACCATGTTTGGTTTGAGATGACAAAGTTCAAGATGAGGTTCAAGAATGCACACAAAAGTGCTGGGTTGTGGCTGTGCCGCCCCACTAACACATACCTGTCACAAGTGCATCAGTGGTAATGGTTTGCAGATGATTGTTTGAACTGATGACCTTTCTAACCTCAGACCACAGCCCATATCCAAATTTAGTTATACAGCAAGAGTTATATATAGCTGACCATGCATGCATTAGCTCATGCATTACCAAATTGAGGTTTACCCTTTTCTGTTTCACCTTATTGTTAGCTAGGTTAAGTAATCATTTATCTAAAGTCTCCAGTTCTTGTTAGATTAGGTAATCCAAAGACTGCAGCACATATTGCTGTCAGACTTTCAGTGCTGGTCACTATAAATAAAGTGCTAATAACAATAACAATATCTCATGCACATTTCAGTGCAGCTTTCACTTCCTGGCATGGCACCATGGCAGTGATATACTTTGCTGCATGGTAGGTCTACTTTGCTGCATGGGCATGCAGGACATACTTTGGGGCCTCATGCAGGGTGGAAGACCCAATTATTAAAGCTTCATAGGGCCCTGACTATGATAAAATTCATTCTTTGTCTATAAGGAGAAGGTACTGTGCAAGCAGTGCAAAGCGCATGAACTTATTTTACATGTCACTGAAGTAATTCTGCATGTGTGATAATTGTGAATAATTGATTATCATGAAGAGTCATTATTGTTATTGAGAAAAATTTTCATTATAGCATTATCGTAATAATAGGAAATTTTTGGATGCTTCTGTAAACTACATGTGGCCAACCTGGAATGAGAAAAAAGTTACAATTACATCTTTTTGTCATAATACTGATATAGCTATAAAGCAAGCACAACTGCATAATGAGTGATACGGTGATAATTTATTAAAGACATTTACAGTATCTAATTTACGTGTAGTCAAGTATCATGATAATGAGGTACATTATCACAATAATAAAAGAATTTCATTATCTCACACTCCTACACTGAAGCATTTTTAAATATGCATACAAGCATGCACTGTTCGCTATGTGAACTGTGAAGATAATAATAGTATAATTATATAATTGAATGACCTCATATTAATGGAGTATATTACAATTGGAGGAAGGGGAGGAAGGAAATAAACCTATATAAAACTCTTTCACTATTAGTTGAGATCAAGCATTTCAGAAACTAAACAGTAGCACCGAGAGACTCTTGTTGGGAAGTCATTATCAATTAAAGTACATTCTAATCCGCTTATCCTTAAAATCATCTAACAAGCTGTAATCAACAATATGAGAAGGTAAATTGTGATCATAGAAGGGTAGAAGCTAGATTTGGAAGGATATACATAGACTGCTGGCTGTGTGTAATTAAGATGGTTTCCCTGGCCCTTGAAGGTCTTGATGGCAGACAAATGTAAACAGGTAGTGGATTATTAACAATTTCAAGAATAATTTTGTAAAACATAATCAAACAAGCTTCTTCAAATTGTGTTTCAGTGCTGGGCCACTGCAATGTTGACAACATGGATGTAACACTACTGGTGTGGCGATAATCTGACATAACAAAATAAGCACCACAACACTGGATTGAATCTAGTTGGTTAATGGCACGATTAGTGTGAGGAGCCCAAACTAATACAGAATAGTCCATGATAGGCTTAACATATATTAGGTACAATTCAGATTTAACTTTACGCTGACAAGAACTGAAATTTCTGCAAAGGAAAGAGAGTTGGCTTTCTTACAGATAATATCAATATGATCATTAAATCGCAACTTAAAATCTTTTGTGACGCCTAAATACTTTGCTGTGTTGACTGATGCTAGACACCTTGTGTGTAGCACTCCATTCCCTGCAATGTCAATTAAGATAACATTAAATATAACTTTATACAGCCTTATACTATGCAGCCATACTTATAGCTGAGTAGGCATCATGAACCACAGTATAATGATTCATAATAGATATTGCCTATGTTTTTTGTCAAAAGCCCAGGGGCGTATGCAGGAATTTTGAAAAGGGGTTTCTACTACAGCTAAGTGACTGTTATATTAGAGTAGTTTATATTACCTGACTGCTCTATTAGAGTATCTCGATCTTTTCACCAAAATCATAATTCAGAACAATGCTATAGGTGTTCCTATCATGTGTAAACTATTATGTAACTATGATAAAAGTTTAAAATATGTCCTGTTCCATGATAGATTTCAGATTCTGGAAACCTGAAGTTTCAATTTCTTGCTCTCTATCTACAAACACCATTAAACACAAACTCTACAACTTCATGTGGGATCATTTCATACAGCAATTTAATGATAGTAATGTTCATAGTTTCCATTACCTTTGTACTTGCTGCCACTGTTCAACAGCGTCACCATCGCCAATATATGAAGAACTATTGTGACTAATTACTTATAATATACTTAATTTTGTTTTATGTAGTGAGTCACTGGCAACACTTGCCGGTGGCTTTCAGTATAATTTTATGTACTGAAAACAATAATAAATAAATAAAAATAAATAAAATAATGTTTCAAGTAGTGCGTAAAATCCAAAGGGGTTTCCTGAAATCCCTGGAGACCCCCCTCGGTACACCCCTGAAAGCCTAACACCGCCTTAGAAAGCTCCCCAACCATAAAGAAGCCTTAGAGTTAATATAGGTTCACTGAAAAATATGAAGTGAAAAGAAAATATTCATATATTATCATGAACTAGAAAGCACACACTAATCCATTAATCTAATCTGTGCATATAGTTTGGATTTTCCTCATGATCATGCAGCCAATTGCATCCATATTTCCTTCTATCAAGATTGCATAATTGGGAGGGCTCTTGCTTCCATGCAGCCATATATACTTTATAGTTACATCTTTACATTCCCAGAAAGCAATTTTTGGAGTAACGCGTTACATAATATTATTACTTTTGTGGTAACTAAGTAATATAACAAAACATGCTATAAAAACAGGTAATATAACTCGAGTTACTTTACTTACAAATGTAATGCGTTACCTAAGTAATATAGTTATTGTAACGAATCTAATATTATGTAATATTATTACTACAAGTAATGAAGTTACTAATCTCGTTAGTAATCCACTGAGTAACGCCTAGCCACAACAAAGAAATGAAGCCTACTGAATGAAGCTTAGTCGTCAGCTTCTTACTTATAACCAAAATTTGCACATGTCCAACAAATTTGCCCATGTCCAACAACGCAATCATGTCACATGATAAGGTGGTAGTTTCACACGTGACAGCTTAAGGCTGTGGACACAAAGTAATCTAATCCGCAACAGCCAAGCTGTAAAAAAAGAGTGTAGCACCCAAAAAGGCTATGGTGAAAAAAAAGTGAAATCCAAGGTGGTAGCCAAGAAATGGCTGTGATGGTAGGTTAATGGTAAAAATTTTAATAACAACAATTCAGGTGCCAAGACCAAGCGGCACCAAAATTCACCTGAATTGTTGTTATTAAAATTTTTACCATTAACCTACCATCACAGCCATTTCTTGGCTACCACCTTGGATTTCACATCTTTCTTCACCATAGTCCTTTTGAGGGCCGCACTTTTTTAACAGCTTGGCTGTTTTGGATTAGATTTCACTTCTTTTTATATTTGTATGGGGCTTTATTAACCTGTTTTTTTTCTTTACCACAGGAAGAAGAAAAAGATGAAGAAGATTGTAAATACTTTAACTAATTCTGATTTTATCAGTAAATATACAAATTGTATATATATATATATATATATATATATATGTACCACTTTCACTCCTCAGTTCAAAGGAAAGCCAGTGCATATATATCACATATTGCACTGGTTCAGAAAAGTTAACGAGAGATATACTATGAGAGATACACTACGTACTGTACATATATCTCATTAAGCCAGTGCGTATATCTCGTTAACTCGAGATATTGCACACCTAATGGGAGTACACACTATATCCAGAAATCATTAGATTTTTTTGATGTTATACTTTATCTCTCTTCTCATATATAGGGAAGCAAGCAAGCTGTGATTGTGGGTTTGAATTTTGCCAAACAAGCTGTGATTGTGGGATTCAATTTTAATGTATCAACAGTAGTTTGTTTTTTGCTTTTGTAAATGTAGTAATTAAAGTAACATAATTAACAATAGTCGCTATATTAGCAAAAATAAAATCAAACTACTGTTTGATGTATTAAAATTGAATCCCACTATCACAGTTTGTTTAGCAAAATTCAATCCCACAATCACAGCCTACTTGGTTCCCTATATAAGAGAAGGGTATAGCAGCTAAGCATTTTGCCAATTAGGCAAGTCTGCAAGCTAAAGTAGAACATATTAGTTATACCACGGGCACTTGTGCTTTGCCCGTATATACGCACTTGCCCTCAGGCATGCGGCCCTCAGGCTTGTGCGTATATATCAGGCAAAGCACTTGTGCCCATGGTATAACTATTACATATGTAATACATATATTATTTACAGTGTTGGGCAAGTTACTTTGTAAAAGTAACTAGTTACATTTTACTTGCAACTGAACTATTTAGTTACAGTTACATATTACTCATAAAATAAAGTAACTATAATAATATATTACTTTATTTCCCCAGCCTTAAGCTGTCACGTGTGAAACTACCACCTTATTACGTGACATGATTGCGTTGTTGGACAATGTGCAAACCTTGGTTAAAAGTAACATAATCCATTGGTCATATTATGAAACTTCAAAACTTAGTGCTTCCTCATTAACAGTGCAACACATTTGTCTTCCACTTGTTTGAAAATTATATTGATTTTCTGCACAGATGTAATACACATGCAAAAGATCAAACTTTGTCTTTGGTCATACAGTGCAGTATACTGGAATCCCCCCCAAAAAAAATGTAGGGCACTTTTGCCAAAACACTAGTGCCATTAAAAACCATCATAGAAATATCATACACAACAAAGAACACCTTTATGAAAAAGTCTTAGTCTAACTAACGTCAAACATAATGTTAGAAAATCATTACAGAGACCAATTTTTTTAATCGCCAAAACCCAATTTTGGCTTGCCTTCCTGCCTACCTGACTAAAGTTGCAAGGATAGAGGCAGCACAGAGCCACCATTTTATTCCACAATGACAAACTCACCTGTATATAGAATGTGTCTTTTCTGGTTCCAACGGTCTCTGCATTTTGCCTTTTTTAACCTTCAATTATATGACTTCATGCAAGGAAACCTAAGTTTCTCCTTTTAGAGGAGCATATTTAGTCACCACAAAAGTATTTGAAGTGCTTATCTACATTACTACAGTTAGGTTTTCCACTCAATATAGGAATGCTTCAGTCTTTTTAACAGAGTGACCTTTAGATGTTAATTCGCTGTTTTTAGTATTCGACTGATATCAGCACCAAATACCAAAAAAGGACCAAAAATCCCATCATAGCCAGGAAACACTAAAATCTGGACTGCATGGACTGGACTCTGGACTCAAAGCTCAAATACTCAGAATTTTTGCTGCCAAATTCATGCATTGGCACATTAAAATTTGTAGGGAGAATATAATTGGCATAAACATATAGCTATGTTGTATCCAGCAGTGGGGCATCGTAAGATATGCAGTGTCCTAGTCATGACAGGTCAGGTTAATCTTCACAGTTTGTGATCATTTTATAAGAATAGTTTAAACTGTTGCTATATATCTGGCTTGTCAAAGACACTGAGAGTGGCTCAAAGTCTAACTGGACAAGGGTTCTTAGGTCCAGGCTTTGATTTCAGTGGATACTGCATAGTGCCCTACAATATCCCACTGATCATATATGTCATACGTATAGATAGTATATTCTCCCTACAAATTGCCAATGCATAAGCCTAATTTTTGCAGTAAAAATTCTGATCATTCAATTAGACTGAATGTTTCGAGAGGAGCTGTAATAATGGCTTGAAAAATGATATGAAAAAATTGTAGGCATATATAGTAGCAATATCGTGTTAAAATATTTAAGTCCAGATTCCAGTCCAGGCCAGGTTTTGGTGCTTCCTGTGGAGACACAACTGTTATATTTAATAACGATTTCTACATCTTGTAGTTGTATAGCACCATTATAGCATGCTGGCACAATGCAGCTATTATGGATTTTGGTTATAGTCTTGTGCCCAGACTGCATTTTTCTTTTGCAGAGAAAAAACCCCACACAAAAGAAAAAAGCAGTTTCAGTGAGCACAAAACCAGGTTTTGGTCACACAACAACTTTTGTTGTGCTGATACAGTATTTAAAGATGGTTGTCAGTTACATTTTTTTGTCATTGCATGATCACATGAAAAGTAGCCAATTTGTTTGGGTTTGAAATGTGTTTGCTCGCCTTTCATTGGTTAATTTTCACGTGAGTCATTGTAGTATGACCAAGTTCAGATGTGCAATCCACTGTATCAAAACAATAAAACTGTTTAATATAAATTATTTTGTTTTTTATCTGTGAAAATGCCAAAAACAGTGTTTCTTTTTTTGCAGGCTGACACCTTGTACAAGCTTTGCCTTATTAAACAAAAGTTCTGAGGAAACCTAGAAAATTTAGAGATTCATCTTGAAGATAATATTTTAGACTGTGAAATAAACAAACTGTACTATAGTATGTACAAGTTGAGCTGGATCCTGAAAAACAGCTAAAAATTAAAAGTGGGTTTTTTTTTTTCAAGAGGGTTAACATTTCAGCCAACCAAATGATTAGTGGTGACAGAAAAGGTGTCAACAACAGACACGTACAGTTTGGCTCCATTACAAGTTCGGGAAAGGGATATAATGGACACTGTACTTTTATGGTTTCCCCACAGGAAATGCATGGCAAAAATTTTGATTGGCAAAAAGTATTATGTCAGACATTTGAACGAAAAGATTTTGAAACATTTTTAGCGGGTCAAGCAGTACTACAAATGAGGCTAATTTCTAGATCACGTGTAATTGCATCATCCATGAGTTATTAAATGTTTTTGAGGATTCAGCTCAACACGTACATACTATAAGCTGTAGCCTGACTGCTCTATTAGAGTGAGTGTTCTATAACTTCTATTAGAGTATGTAAAGTGCTGTTGCATGGGGTTTAATAGCTATAATGGAAAGAAAAACCTATCTAGATCCACCACTGAAACTGTCAGGACTTGAGTAGTAGCTAGCTGGTTAACTATACAAGGTTTTAAAATTATCTCCTTGGATGAAGGATTTATAGATTGATTTAAGCTCGGATGTAAGCAAGTGACCCATATGCATATGGGCGCCCTGTACGCATATGGATATACCATATACATTCAGGATACCCCATACGCATATAGGGGGCCCCGCATATGGGATATCCCATATACGTATGGGACAAATATGTGTATGAGTTACAACATAATGACAAACTACAACTGATCGCTTTGTTTACTTGTACACTAAGTGGTAAAATTCCTTCCACCACAAGTAACCTATCTGGGAAGACACCAGTCTGCTTGCCTACAGTAAAATTCCCCGATGACTGGAATGTTATATTTACCCCAGACCATTGGCCCAATGAAGAGACCATGATGATTCAATTCTCATCCGGTACGTTGAGAAAACACGCTCTGATACTGCAATTAAGAAGTACCCGCCAGGCACTGGTTATTTTTAATCAGCAGACTTCCTCTCTACACTATATAGCTAGGAACAATATTTCACTTGTGGAAGTACTGACTGATCAGCTGCAACCATTGGACTTCAGCATAAAATAAGCTAGTGAAGACTATTTGAGGAGACAATGATAAAAAGGTCATTGTGTCTTTGGCTTTGGTGAAGCCACTTGGATTTCAATGGCTAGACAGTGCTTTTACATACATTCAAGCAAGTGAATTTGTTTAGAAAGGATGTCATGAAGGCTATGCAGCAGGTATTACAAATTTTCTGTCAGACATTACGTAGCTATTTCCTATAGTAATGACTGCAAGAGTCAACAGTACACAATTACAAAAAAAACTTTCAGTTGATTTTTTTATTTTGATTTACTGGGCACTTCCAAAATGTCTTGCATCCAGCAAAGGACTGGTGCTATAGTTCGGTATATAGTGAGCAGTACAGTCAAAAACATCTGATTATACTGTGCTTTAGCAGTGGGGAAATTCTTTTGGCATGAGAATAGGGTATTATGTTCATAGTCATTCCTATGCTAGATTGATTAATTTATGTCCTAGCAACCTAGGGACTGTTAGCCAAAAATAGCACACCACAACCCTTTTTAGCTTCGTTCTCTCTGATCAAACTTGATTATGGTCTGACAAACATGCAATTTAAATTTATCAAGAAAAGTATGATTGGCTGTTACAATTATTGTCTTTGTGATAAACTCAATATAACTAGCTTTTGGAAATAGATCCACTGTTTTTTGAAATAAAACAACCAAGAAGATTAGCTTCTGATTGTACCTTGTCTGTGATGTATCCACTAGGGTAGTTGCATAAGCTATTGCACAATCAGATGCTCCTATTTGCTTCTGAACACCATTCATCAGTTTGATATTGCACATGCTGCAATGAAACTGCAATTGGAGGACTTTGCATGGTGTCTGGTCCCAGCTTACAATAAAATAGTCATAAACATTTAACTTGTTTCCTTTTAGTGGTAGTTTCAGCGCAAACTCAAAGATGCTGTACTTGTCACAGTTTTATGTGTGTTGGAATCAGTGGTTGCAAGCACTGTTGACTTACTGGTTTCAGCGGCCACTTCGTTCTCAACCCTTACATCATTGTCTATGCTTGCCCTCTTCTTCTAGACGTTTTCTAGCCTTTTGCAACAGGTGCTTATCAGCACTCACAAGTGCATAAGTGCAAGGGAGCTCTAGCCCTCCTTTGGGCAGGTCCGACCAGTATCTTCTGTTACCAGCTATAGTACAGATAATAGACCTAGCATGGCATAGAAATGTGTCAAATATGCATGACACAGTGCATGGAATGTATCACTTGTCTTCGTAATAACAGCGAACAGATCTTCGTGATTGTCAGGTTCTCTCTCACAGCTTAGAGATGCTCCTACATATGAAGTCCAGACACTTTTGTATACATGATACCCTCTAACACAGCTCTACAAGTCAAATCAACACATTTGTCAGTTAGCTAACATGTGCACGTGCGAAAATGTGATGTAGTCTAATGTGTTTGTAATTTCTTCAAGGGCTTAAATTTCGCGAATCTATTGAAATTTGTGAAATTTAAGTACATTGAAAATTACTCCAATTATATAGTTAGTTGGTTTTGTACCCCCCACACCCCTTGAATAACATAACAGGTTTCTCTGGGTGAAAATAAGACTCACTACTAGTAAAGCATTCTTTCTTAAGGCGTTTTGGAAGCCAACAGCAAGTTTTGAGGCAAAATTGGTTCCTTATTGTATGAACAGTAGAAATGAAAATGAAGGTACTGAGAAGATGTGATTCAAGGGAAATACTGAAACTCTGTATGCTACGTTATTCACACCCAGACCAGTCTACAGAGCAGCTTCATGGTATAACAGAGGCGGATCTAGCTAGGGGGGGGGCACACAGGTAGAAGTGACTACACAGCTTGCCGGCTTTGCATCCTGTCTGTGAAATGTGAAGCATGAACTTTTTTGGAGGGTCTGGGGGCATGCCCTCCCTGAAAAATTAACATTCTGAGACTGAATTTGGTGGAGATTTTGACTGAAATTTGTTGATAGTTCAACACTGGAAGTGTATGAATACTAATGGTATAAATTATAGAAAACAGAATAATAGTATAGTGTAAATATAAGGTCTAGGCTGCATCCCAAGGAAATTTAACATTCTGAGATTGAATTTGGTGGCAATTTTGACTGAAATTTGCTGAGTTCAACACTGGAAGTATGAATGCTAATAGTAGCTGTATACTGAGCTATTTACCGCAAGCTACAAAACAGAATTAGCATAACGTCCAAAGCACAAATGTTTAAACATAGATATTGTTGGCATTTGGCGTGCCAGTGCATGATTTTTCATCTCCAGAGAATTTCTAGTCACATTAACTAGGGTGTGGATAGAATGAGTAACTCAATGTATAAACTGATAAACAGTGTTTTATGCTTCTCTTGACTGCTTTATTAGAGTATATATGATAGTTCTATTAGAGTATCTCGATCTCTGAATATAGTGGCCTTAGTGGGCACTCTAACCCACCTAGTTCCCCTTGTGCTTTGTCTATATGGATAGCAATTTGCTAGAGACAGATTTATCAAACAGTACGGTAGTACTGTTTAAGTAGAGATTGCATCAAAAGTGATGAGCACCGCCAAAAGCCACCTTTTAAAAATCATCCTTAAGACATCTTACGCAACGAAAACCACCTTTATGGAATAATACTAAGCCGTCTAACATGAAATACAGTATTAAAAACAAGAAAACACTTTCAGGCGGCTGGATGTAGAATTTAAAAAAAAAAATCGCCAAAACTCAAAATTTCACTGATCTGCCTCACTCACTCACTGACCACGGTCGCAAGCCTATAGAGACCAAACAAAGCAGTGCACAGCCACCATTTTAAGCCACAACAACAAACTCACTGGTTGGATGTGCCTTTTGGGGTTCCGACGGGTGTGCTCTGTCTGCGCCTTGTCTTCCTTTTATCTTCAATCAGGTTGGTTGTCTTCTTCTTTAAACATCGAAACCATATCGAGGCATTAATTTTCCGTATCAACATTTTCCCTGAGACGATATGCACACTCTATTACTCGAACGAAAAATGATCAATTAAGCGTAGACGGCGCAAAACTCGACGGTACCTTAAAAGCGGAAGTCCCATACAAAAGTATGGGAAGCAAATGCGGCTCGAGCAATAACTCACCACTCGAGCTAAGGACAGGCCATCTCGCTTGCCATACACTTCTTTCCGTGCCAAAGAAGTGTATGGCAAGCAAGACGGCCTGTCCTTAGCTCGAGTGGTGAGTTATTGCTCGAGCCGCATTTGCTTCCCATACTTTTGTATGGGACTTCCGCTTTTAAGGTACCGTCGAGTTTTGCGCCGTCTACGCTTAATTGATCATTTTTCGTTCGAGTAATAGAGTGTGCATATCGTCTAGACATCGCAGAATTATTTCAGAGTTAGATTTCAGAAGCGCTTCAGTCCCGGCGCTACTACAAGAGATACACTAGCTAGATATCAGCAACTTCACGATTGAGATCCCGTTTGCGATATGTTCACGACCACGCCCCTCAAAATAAAGATGCAGGTGGACTAGTAGCGATAGATTACGGAGACCCACTTCTTAACAATCTAGCTATTTACTTAACAGTAAACAAGATCACCTCACCCCTTATTGGTCTAGCTAGTTGCACATCCCTTGGCTGACCTGAGATATACTCTAATACAACAGTCACTCTGTAGCTATGATAGAACAGTTACAAGTTAGCCACATTGTTCTGATAGACATATTTGTATAAGAAAAAGAAGCAAGCACACTACAAAAACATTATTGTTCTAAAGGAGACAGGTGCCCCTCAGCAACACACAGGGATGCTTGGATCTAGAAGGTGATCCCCTGATACACATTATTGAAGAGACAAGCAAGAAGAACTCCAAACTACAGTGAAGTCAACCCATAACCACAGAATATGGCGACTCCACTTCTCACTGAGCAAATGGGCAAAATGTTTATAAGTGATGGTATCTGCCTTCCCCATACCTACAGATGTGGAAAATACAAGTGGACTATACAAGTTACATTGTAGCTAGTAGTGCCACAGCAAAAAAACTGAACAAACTAGCTAGTATTTTAAAAGATTGTTAATAATTTTAAAATGAAGTAGAGATCTATGCAATAAAAGTAGTGAAACCGGCAAGAGATGAATGATGGTATTACAGCATAGCACAGTGGGAAAGTCCCTACTTTGACACATTAGCTATTATTATTTTGTTCAATGCCGAAGTAGGAACCTTCCACTGAGCTATGTTGTAACACCATCATTTATCTCTTGTTTCACTACTCTTTTTGCATAATCCCTACTTCATTTTTAAATTAACAATTTTTAAAAATACTATAGCTAGTTATATTATCCACACAAAAACAGCCAAGCTGTGAAAAAATGGTGCGGCCTTAAAAAGCCTGGGTGAAAAAAGTTGTGAAATTAAAGGTGGCGGCCAAGAAATGGCTGCAATGATGTTAATGCTAATAAATTTTAACAATGCACACAGCCATTATTAAAATTTTTAGCATTAACATCATTGCAGCCATTTCTTGGCCGCCACCTTTGATTTCACAACTTTTTTCACCCAGGCTTTTTAAGGCCGCACCATTTTTTCACAGCTTGGCTGTTTTTGTGTGGATTTCACTCCTTTTTGTACTTTACAAGGCCCCAAAACCAGCCTATGGCTGACTTTGAGGTTTGTCTTTACTCACATTTCTTCTTTTCTATGTAGATACAATGATGATTATTGAAGACAGACTTATAAATGTATTTCATTGCATGATTTAATTCAATATTTGATAGTGCACATTTTTTATAGCTAGTTATATTATACATAGTCAAACCAAGAGTTCATAATATAGTAATTATGAACTCTTGGTCAAACTACATCAAAAATGTTTGAATTATGTCTAAGATGCCTAGCTATGTTCAATGAGCAACACTATGAAAAATTCTGAAGGGGGGGGCACTGGACCCCCTATCTCCAACCCTAAATCTGCCCCTGTATAAATTGTGTAGCAATACTTGATTTCAGGTTGCTTGCAAAATGCAATTCGCACATGTGGGTTACGAACGTGATCTTGTGAATGCCACTAGCAATGTTTAAATGTGTTGAATAACTAGTTCAGTATGCCCTGGCAGTCTAAGGTGGTGAGTAATTTGGTTGCATTACATTATCAAAAGGAGCTTATAGTCGTAAATAAATAGCTCACATGTGAGAATGTCATGTGTCTGAATTGTTCAATTTCATTCGCAAGCAACCAGAAATCGACTGTAGAATCACAAAGTAAATGTGCTTCCCAATTTGCCAAAAAATACCATCGCAAAAACTTGCAAAGAAATTGTAGGGAGGTGCATTATTAAGCCAGAGTCTATTCTTTATAGCATATTTCCTTTTCTATCGACAGCGTTTAGTTTAGCCAAGAATGTATCTCCATCACAGCACATAATCTGCCATTGTAAGACTTCTAACAAAAGTGACACAAAGTGGTCAAACTTACCAAAACAATTATCATGACAATACTACAAGTCATGCATGTTATGCAAGTCATGTACACAAATTCAGCTGTAATAGAATTAACTTATGTTGAGACGCAAAACCAGCTTGAGGACACTGTTCTTGTATGAAATCTATAGGTGCAGCACAGTTTCCAATCCAGGGAGGTATACTATTTATGTATGGTGTGAACACACACAACACATGTTCATCATGTTCATGACTTGTTTTCTCGAGTGATAGTGTATGCTAGTAGTTTGTATGTGTAATTGTTAGCCTGCTTTATGTAGGGGGAGGTGTTACCATCTGGAATCATGAAGTTTTACAGCCTGCTGAGTTCTGCTGCTGACTGTCAAGTCCAGGTGCAGCAGGAAACTGTTTCAGTGTGTGAAGAAGAGCAAAAAGAGTTTATTTGTATTTAGAACAGTATCTATAGCATGTTATTTTGAAAAGTTGGTATTATTATGGCCGATAGGAATTTGTGTGGTTATTATCAGTAATGTTGGACGCACATTATCTTTGCACATCTACACTAAAACTAGAACTAGTTTTTGAGTGATAGCCATGAAGGTTTTAAAGTTTGTAATGGAGTTTGATACATATTCTAAAGGTCTATCTTTAGATTTTACGTGTAGTCCTATGTTATGATGATGAGAAAACAAGGTTTTGGATGGTGGAATACACTTTTGTTGTTAGCATTTGTTCTATGGAAGATATTTACCAATACTAAACATAGAGTTGTGGGTTATAAGCTGAAGTTTATTTAAGTAGTTTCCAGTGTAAAAATTGAAGGACTAGTTTTGATTTAAGTGCTTTGCAAAGAGTCTCACGTAGCTATAAAACACCTAGTGAAATTCTGTCATATATGGATTCATCGTGCACTTTGCTTGTGTATATAAGAGACAATACAAAATCACATACTGTATGGTTTCAAATAGTACCCTTTACTGTAAAAAAAACTCCCATACAAATTACCAGGTTGCCAATGTTGCTGCATATTATCTTCATTAGAGGTCACAGCGCTATCCAACAAGGATCAGAGAGTGGTCCCAGAAGCTTCAATTCTGAAAATCCATTTCAATAATTGCTACACCAAAGTATATGTAACTATCACTAATTCATAGTCAAAATTATACAGAATCAAAGTGATGTCAAAATACATGGAAAACAGGCTTTTGCAGTTTAACTTTAAGTACTCCAGTAAAGCCATACAAGAAGTCAAAAGTGCACTGTATACTTTTGCCTTTAAACCAGGCTAGTAGCTATTGAACAGTGAATCTGGACCCACAGAACTTTTCTTGGGATATTACTGACTTCATATACAGAATTTTGAAATGGAGCATTAAATACATTAGTACACACAAGTATAAGGAAAAATTAGGAATTTTAAGTTTGATTAGGGATCATCAGTAGAAAAAAAAAGAAAAAGTTGACTACACCTGCAGATATACTAGTGCACATTTAATCCCTAATTTATTCTATACCCAAGATTGAATTAGGGATTAAATGCCCACTGGTATATCTTTAGGAGTAGGCAACCTTCCTTGATTCCCTACTTTTGTTTCTATGATCCCTAATCAAACTTAAAATTCCTAATTTTTCTTATACTTGTTTGTTTACTTTTTTGTAACATTATTATGACTGGTAAACTCACACATACCACATCAAAAGAAAAAACGGCGTCAGAGTTAGTGTTTCATCTGAACGTGCACCCCAATTATCATTTACTGACTTGAATGTGAAGTAGCCATCATGCTTCGCTTTCAACTATGTTCAGCCTGTTACAGAGCATTACAAACAAAGAACCATAAGAGAAGTGCCTCTGCAATTAATCCAGTCTCTATGGAAAATACGGACAATTCCCTTTTTTACAAATGTAGGGAAGCCATCGAGCTACCACGAATTGGTACCTTGGGCTGTCAGCAAAAATAAATGGGACACAAAGGAGGACAAAGACAAGTCCATGATACATACATTGTATGTACTGCGGGCTGAAGCGACATCGAACAGTAAAAAAAATCAAGCCCATATCCTTAGCTGTTATCAAGTTACGTTTGTCTGAAGGCATTATACAGTCAGTCAGTCAGTCAGTCAGTCAGTCAGTCAGTCAGTCAGTCAGTCAGTCAGTCAGTCAGTCAGTCAGTCAGTCAGTCAGTCAGTCAGTCAGTCAGTCAGTCAGTCAGTCAGTCAGTCAGTCAGTCAGTCAGTCAGTCAGTCAGTCAGTCAGTCAGTCAGTCAGTCAGTCAGTCAGTCAGTCAGTCAGTCAGTCAGTCAGTCAGTCAGTCAGTCAGTCAGTCAGTCAGTCAGTCAGTCAGTCAGTCAGTCAGTCAGTCAGTCAGTCAGTCAGTCAGTCAGTCAGTCAGTCAGTCAGTCAGTCAGTAGAAAATTCCACTAAATAAATTTTCATAGTAACTTTTTGGAGGTTGTACTGAAGGCACTTTTTGGGTTTGGTTATACTGAACCAATACTGCCAAGGTGCCATGAAGGTATTATGAGGCTGGTTTTAGGGTGATATTTTTGGCCAGAAAAACTCAAACCCTAATATACAACACTGCTGTACTGTATGATAAACACATTACTACATATAGTCTAATTAGAAGTCACTGTACTGGCCCATCTCTGGAGAGTCATCACCAAGATGGACCAACTCCCACATATGCACACTGTTGCAGAACAAAGTAGAGAATTCATACCTTAAGCTCACTAGCTCTGTGTCCGGTATTGCATGGCCAAAACTTCTCTTTCATACAATCACAATTACGTTAAAAAACAAGTGGCGCCTACTCCAAATAGGACCACTTGTTCTTCACACCTCTGAGTCACTCAACTTGCCAAAGGCTCCTTACCAGTGGTGTAGCTACACTGGGGTCTGTGCCTTACTGTTAACTTTCCAGGCCACATCATTAGCAAATCTTGTAACTCAAGTGATTCGATGTGATCTCTCACAACATTATCATACCCTGTACTTGTGAGGGTGCAACTGAAACTAATATAGGATATCCGGAATAGGAGGGAATTGGAGTGCTTCTCTACAGTGCACTGTTCCTCGGTGTGTTTGCCATATTGGCGGTATTGCTTGCAATGAGTTGAATGGGTACTTGAAGCATTAATATAATATACATATTAAGTATTTGCATTTTAAGCAGTTTGCCATTATGCCATATTTAAGTTCCTGCTTGTTACAGAAACTACTCTAATAGAGCAGTCAAGTAGCTAAAGTTCAGAGTGAGGTTTGGGGAGAGTTTCCAAGGGTTCCTTTAATTCAGGGGCTGAGAACTGTACTCAAAAGTGGGGGTACGCCATGTGAGGTGGCTGTAAGTTACAGAATTGTTTAAAATCATTAACTATACCTTAGTGTGCTAAAGCATGCCAATACTAGGAGGGTCTGGGGGCATGCCCCCACAGAAAAATTTTGAGATTTTAATGTTTTGAGATTGAATCTGAGAGTATTTTCAGTAGTACATGTGTACTTGAATAGGATACTCCTATAATATTATTATGATGACTATCTATCATTAAGATACTGTACAATTAGATAGTATATAGATACATCAGTAAATGAAGGCATTCAGATAGACTCATGATCTTGATTATGTATAGATTTGTGTGTTAATAGAGACAGATTGAATTAATTGCATAGCAGGACTAACTTATATAATTCCGCTGAATGTTCTATTAGAGTAGTTAGGTGACTGCTCTATTAGAGCATCTCGATCTCGTGCACTCCCAGCAAGTATTCTTGTATAACCTTTAGCACAAATCCCAGTAAATCAAGGCAAATAGGTTGGCTAATGACTACAATAGTTGTTTTACTTTAGCAACTAGGCATTGAAAAAGTGAAGGGACACTGCTCCTCCAGTTCCCCCACCCATTTCCTCGCCCCTGCTTTGATAACTCTAGTATTATAGTAGAGTAAGCTACCAATGTTCGACCACCATCGGATCGGACGCAATCTTTCTTTAAACCCATGATCCATAAGTCTGAAAAGTCCATATCTCTGAAATTGTGTATAAATAACCTTAAAATAACATTAAACATTTTTAAAAATTTCAGTTATTATCAACTACCCTAATAGAACAGTCACTACTCTAATAGAGCAGTCATTTCTGTAGTTCAGTTAACCGAGAATCCGGATAAGTGGGTCCGGATAACTGAGGTTCCACTGTATCTGCATATATTTGGAGGAGAGTATATATAAGAGTTGCTCTTTCATATAAAGAACAGAAAGACTTGATCAGCTTCAAGCATTACGAGCAGTGCCACTTAACTGATAATACATATTTCTGTCCAATAATTGAGAACATTCAGACAGGTCACTTTTGCAACTCCTGCAGCTAGATGCAGGTCTGAAATTTTGCATGCAGGAGTCTGTGGCCTAGATCTCTCCAGAGCACAGCAAGAGCAGCAATTTTCTTTGTAAAAAATTGCGTCCAGTCCGATGGTGGTCGAACATTGGTGGTGTTGTATTACATATGCGTATTTGTCCATACCGGTATCCCATATGCATACAACTATACGCATGTGGGGTAGCTATCCTGTACATGTATGGGATACCCATATGAGTACAGGGTACCCCTGATACGCATATGAGTCACTAGCTTAAATCAATCTATTAGTTAAATCCTTCACCCGAAATGATAAAATATATTTTAAAACCTTGTAGTTAACCAGCTAGCTGGCTACAGAGCTACTCAAGACCTGACAGTTTCGGTGGCAGATCTAGATGGGTTTCTTTGGTTTTGACAGAATCCCCCTTTCAAACTTAGCTGGGTAGCTCTAGCAATTCTAGTAGAGAGCTGTGTTAGCAATTTATCATGGAAAAACTACTATGCTATACAGTATTTCATAGCTATATGCATTCAATTACAACTAGCATAGCCACTGAGCAGCCAGGCTACAGCTTAAGTACAACTCTCACCCTATAGTCACAGTCTACGAGTATGGGATGACTAGTTGTACCCGTGCAAAATGCACTTGATACTAAGACCATTTGAACATTACAATTGACAAAGGAGTAATCACATCATTACATACCAACAAAGACATGATTTGGCATACAACTCCTATATTTGATGTGCATGCATAATTTCTGCAATAGTGTGTTGCACACTATCATCACACAATGGTGAACTGGCACATCAACATATAGTGACTTATGTCACAGTTTTGATGGTTGGCCTTGTGCACTGGAATTTATGCTCTGCCTGAGCATCTGTGCAGTAGCTACTCATAAAGATGGTGTTGTTAGTGTGAGTTTTATGAGAGCAACTGAATTGGAGTTCCATTACTTCATCCTATCATATGCATGGTACTGTTGTGCTGTTTATTGCTTAACAAAGTTGTATATAATTATATAATGTGTTGTACAGTATTTCAAATTAATCGGCTGTAGCAAGAGGGTAAACATCAACATGTGTATTTGCTTTATTAATGTGGAAAGAGTTGTTTATGTTAGTTGCTTCAGCATAGCCAAGAAAATCCTTCATACGAAGAGTGGTTGCTCAAATAGAGGTCGCGTGTGTGTTTTCTATTAGATGTACATTCTATTAGGGTTAAAGCAATAGAGCTTCTAGTCAGAGTTTCAGCTGTCCCTGTAGAGTTACTCAGGGGATGAAAATGTATCTCCCGACATTGAAAACTGTAATGGCAACTCCATGATCTTGTCCATGATTCGTTGCCTGGTAATTAAGGTAGATGTGTGTGTTCTATTAGAGCAATTTAACGTAATCTTCTGTTCTTCCAGCCATAATTCTTAAATGCATTGTCCTCTAGTTTGGTGGGTATAGCTATTACTTGAAAAAGTAAAAAGTCAGAAAAATTCATATCGTATCTAGCTACTACTGATGCTATCATGTCACCCCTGTATTGTAGTGTTGATAAGTGAAGTAAAAAGGTCCTTATAGCTAAGGCCATACCTATTTGAAAAGTTGTTGCTCAGATTTATTTTACAACAAAATGGGTCAGTCGGTAGGCAAAAAACAAAACAAAAAAAAAACCAGCTAGCTAGCTATCATTTTAGATATGTACATGCTTATGATTTCTGGTTACAAGCCCTATAATGGATCAGTAAGTCACATTAAAGCTATATGCAGACCTATCAAATCCCTTCTAATACATAACTATTAAAAATGGATAAACATAGCTAGTAGTTCAATGAGCACTGCACTGATGCTATCATAGATTTCTTTGCCAGAGGTGAGGAATATGCTGGTTTTACGTTTACAGATAGCTAGTATTATATTTGAGATCAAAATTGTACCAACTGACTGTCCTATTAGAGTATCTCAGTCTTTTGCAGCAATTTTTAAGGTGTCACGTGATCTTTTTTTCCTTCTTTTCTTTAAGCAAAATTGGGTCGGTCGGGTCCGAGCAACAACTTTTCAAATAGGTATGGCCTAAATCAGACCTTTCCAAAAATGTCATTCATCAGAACTAAACTAGTCATTCAACTAAACCACCCAATGGGACACAACACACAAATTATACTCACCAATACTCATCAGCTAACTGATACCATCACCGTTCCTTGCAGAACCCGGCATACCTGTTTTAACTTCTAATTAATGCCTGTCGTTTGATTGTTGTTTGCACAGTAAACCTACCAAGACTACATGCAAAACAAACAGAAGAGGTGATGGTAGCAATGATAATGAAGGACAAATGTCCTGGCAAGTATGAAAAGTAAAGAGTTGATGAGTAAAATCATGGTGAGCTATATAGTGTACAAGAAATAAATTAAGCTAATCATATAAGGATTCAGTAGATACTATCCTAGATATCACAGGCATACTGTTAGTCTCCTTGCAGGTCCGTAGAGGGATAGTTCGCGCTCGGGATAGTTGTCTAATAAATAATTTGATATCCAACTATATAGCTATTAACCATAACTCAATACTGTAAATTCAGCTAGCACTAGGACTTCTGCAATATATTTTGTAGGGGGCGGAGCGGGGGACTAGGGGGCTGAGCCCTCCCCCCTCGGTCGATATCTTGCCGAAATTATCGTTCTTGGAGTGTGGCTGAATAGATCGATATACTTTAATAGAACACTCAAACGTGTTCCTAAAAGTAGTCTAAAAACAAAAAAAAAAAAGTTGCTTACAGCGGAAATCAAACCACTGATCTCTGAGCTACTTGGGGGCGGATCTAGGGTTTGGCAAAGGGAGTGCACCGGGGTAGTAGGTAGGTAGAGCAGGGGGTGAAGGCACAGCTCCCCAGAAGCTAAAGCTATTTCATATGTTCAGGACTAAAAATTTTGATATAGAGTGGTTTTATGCACAAATATCTAAATCATACTACTTTTTTTAAGTGGACTACATTGATCACGAGTTGCATGGGTGTGACAGTCATAAGTAGTTCAGCTGGCTAGCTATATTATTATTTGTAATTGCTCAGTCATACATATAGCTATAATTCTGAAGAATAGCATACACAAGACCATGTGTATTTCATTGACAAAATATTCTTAGCAGGCTAAGTGTTTCCATGCATGGGATAGTGCTGCAGATGTACATTCTCCGGGGTGGCGCTTATCAATTAGAGATTATAAGCGCCCCCTCCGAAAGGGTCTGGTGAAATGCCCATACCATTTTTGTCCGAGAAATCGCCAACTCTGGCAAGTGATAATTGGTGTTTAATAACTACACAAGAGGTGATGATTTGAGGTAAACTTTGCTTTTGTAAAGTCTGTACTGCGCAGCCATAAAATGATAAATACTGTTTAATCGTCACCTTTTGTAAAATCATTAAACGCCAATTATCACTCGCCAGAGTTGGTGATTTCTCGGACAAAAATGGTATGGGCATTTCACCAGATCCTTTCGGAGGGGGCGCTTATAATCTCTAATCGATAAGCGCCACCCCGGAGAATTGGTCTGCGAGAACGAGACTACTGCAGATGTTAGTTTTTATACTCAACAACTGTGGAGGATTCTCAATAGTGTATGTGTGGTGACTGTTCTATTAGAGTACCTCGATCTTATATAATTAAAAAAAAATTTTTTTTTGGGGGGGGGGGGGGGGACATGCACCTGTGCCCACTCCCTGGATCTGCCACTGTTATTAATCCTGTAGTGAACAGCTAAAACTTTGCTTTTATTGACTGCAAATAGTCTGTTTTTAAATACTTTTGACTAAAAAGTTACTATTTTAGTTGAAATGCTTCAAATTGTACCAATAAATTAATTTTGGTGAACTTTGAGACACCATGAAAGCTAAAATGGCTACAGTTTCTGGGGGGTGTTTGTGTCCCCCAGACCCCTTGCTACTAGAGATTCTATACTCTGTTCACAACTACTTACAAATGACTTCCTTAATTTTATTGGAAGAAAGCTTTAGCTCAGATGAAGAGAAGTTTTAAGCACTAAAGTCCATTGTATCTTACCTAAGTTTCCTGCAAGATTATATAGAATGTGGAAAGCATTAGGGCTCAAATGAATATCCGCGATTGGAACAATTTACCAACTGACACAATAGAATCCCAATCTCTACAAATAAATTATAACTGACTCTTATCTATGTGATTTGTAATGTTTTTCCTTACCTGAACATATCAGTTTATAACTGTGTTTTCAGTAATCATAATCATAATCATAATCATAATGAATAGCTGAATATTTGGATTAATATTCGTTTGCATTGTATTTGGATAATAAAATCAACCAGCGATTATTCACGCGTGATCATTTGTACATTGGCACGTGATTAGCTGTCAGCAATTAACGTAGCATAAGTCAATGAAAGGAAAGGACGGTGATGATAAATCGAAGAGTAGAAATAGCATTAGGCAGCCACTAATTGGTGAAGATGTACCAATACTGTGGCGGATCACCATAAGCGCAAGATTTTGTACAGATTTATGGCTTACTTAAATACTAGGTTGTATTCATAGCAATGAAACTTTACACCGAATACTCGAATAACAGCTAAGCAAATATTCGAATACAGAAAACTACTGTTCGTTTGAGCCTTATAGTTAGAGAAAGCATTGATCTTTTAACTGAACGTAAGTGTGAATGGATTGCATACCTACTACACCTAAATAGAGTGTATAATATTATACTGTAAGTATTGTGCCCTTTCTTAGATTCTGGTAAAATTGATAAGTTAGTTAAGACATCATTGTATATCTACATCGCAGAGGTTCAAGAAGCACTCAGAAAGTGATGGCATTAGATGATGATAGTGAGCATCAGTAGATCAAATACTAATGTGTATAGTAGTTTTAAACATCACGTTTTATGCATTATGACATTAAAACCTGTTGGTATCTGGGGCTGTGCCCCCAGACCCCTGCATTTGAGTCCTAAAACCCCCTTTTAAAATCCTAGATCCAACCCTGAATGAATTGAGAATGAATCTTAGCCATAGTTTGCATCAAGAATGAATTCTCAACAGGAGATCTTTTTAAGTGATGAGGTATTGCTTTTATTGTCTACTATGGCTAAGATCGCAGAACTGATATATATGGTACAAATAATAAAAGTTGAAAATTAGTTCAAGAATGATTTGTGATAAAGTGTGAAATCAGGTGTATAATTGCATGCTGATTGTGCAATGTGGCATTACTAATATTAAAGTTACAAAAACAGAGTAGTTAGGCGCACAACCAGATAATATACCCTGTCAAGGCTGAAAGAAGGAAAATTGAATTGGTCAGGCCATTGTAGATGTTGAAATTGTTACTAACATACATGGTGTTACCTGAGAAAGGAGTTACTGTGCAAGTGTGTGAAGCACACTCTGCAAAGTACAAACATTCTAGGAGAGTCGATACTCGGATGTGCAATTTTAGTGATATTTCACTGCTAGCTAGGCTAAACGATGCTCAAATTATTTAGCCTACCTCGTTGTTAATTCTTCAGACTTTCTATACTATATCATACAGTACGATAGTATCATACAGTACAATAGTACTGTATAGAAAGGACCACAAAGGTGTGGGCGTGGCTCATAAAAAAATCACAGCCTCACTTTTCCCTGATGACAATAAAGCAGTATTGGTTAGGTAAAACTAAGCCCAAACAAGTATTCAGATTGACCTGAAATACTTCCAACAAGTTGCTACGGAATTTAAACTTTTTTTATTAAATGGAATTTTCTACTGACTGACTGACTGACTGAGTAACTGATGCCTTCAGACAAGCACAACTCGATAACACTAAGGCTACAGGCTCTTTTTTCTGATGATTTTTTTAATAAACATAATAATGACAATAGCAATTATATATATTTTAACACTGAAAAAGGGACAACTAAGTGTCGCTAGGGCCACTCATGAGGCCGGAAGCATCTGATGATCTGCTATATATGGAGCGGCTTCCCCAGATACACATAGTCGCTGATCGCAATAGAGAAAAAGATAGGGTGCAGTGAAGCCATGCCAAAGTGTTGCTGTAGGATAAGGCAATAAGATGTGATTTCCTTCTTTCCCATGCATGCCCCCAGTTGTCGCAAAAACCAATGGTGTAAAAGAAGCTAACTCCACCTCACAACTCGGTCACCATACTCCCTCTTCTTCTGTATCTCGTGATGTCTATAGACAGATGGGTTTGATACATTGCAGTAGCTCTGTGCGTTTGGGTGAAAAACCCTTAAGGCACTTTGTGCTGCCACCCCCAAAACCATGAGCATAAATGTCAGCTCTGGCATCACCCTGTCAGTTTTCTGATCCAGAAGTAAGTACTTCTCCACTTAGAGGTTGAAAAGGCAGTTCAATAGCAACATCATTACACACATTTGAAAGCAGCTCAGCTGTAATGTCACGCAGGTCATTGTGATGAACAAAAGTCAAACCATCATGTTGGCATATCATTACATGATCAGTAGTATAAGTTTGGCCACACGCACAGTGGCTAGGAGTATTCAGCAGTGTCCATCCATAGCGCAAGCGGAGTGCATCCCAAAACTCCTGCTTAGTCAGATGGAAACCCTGGTCCTGCAGTGGTAAAGCTAAAAGCCAAGAAGAGGCCCCAGGTTCACCATTCAAGTCAAAAGCTCTTTGAAGTTGTGGAGAGAGACCGTCTCTGATTTCAAGAGCGTGTTCCTTAGAGGCCTCACACCAGTGTTGGTGAACCTGATCCTTGATGGATCGAGTATCTGGGGGATGAGCATGAACAGACTGGCTAATAATCAAATCTTTTAAAGGTATAGTAAACTTCAGGAAAGTATCAAACTGGGAGTCACAATAATTAGTAAGATCATCCACACCCAGCCCACCAAAGCGACATGGAAGAGAGAACAAGTCATGCTCACTAGTGGTGCACGCAACATGTCCAGTGATAGAAGGAAGAAGTTGTAGCCTGATTGCATCCTCCAATGGTTGAAACAGAGAGCCAATGTTAGGGATAGTTCTCATCAGGTAAACCCAGCGGCTGATCATTCCATGAGTAACATTGACGTTTCCAGATGAAGGAAAGGTAAAGGAAACACACAGGATTCATGATATGTCCTTCACCTGTACTTTTGAAAGGAAATGTCATGTACCCTGTGGAATTTCCGGTATTGCACAAGACATGTTTACATATATAGGACAGATGATGTGGAATGTACGTGTCCAGTAGATCCAGACACATGATATGGCCTGTGACTTAATAATAATAATAATAATAATGAACTTTACAGTGTACATATACATACAAGTTGCAGATGTTGGTATGATAGAGTCGGGACATATGGCAGCACACTGATGGTCGAAGCTAAATTGTAGTAGTGATTTGCTACAAAGTTTACTTACTAGTCTAAGATTACTTAAAAGGGGGGGGGGGGGGGGGAATTAACAGTTAAAGGGAGTTGAAGTTAGGTTGGTGAGGGATCTTTGAACACTTTGAGCATGGACATAGAAATGAAAAAGAGCAGGTGTTGTTGGAGGTGAAATTGGCAGTGAAATGATTCCACAGATAATCTAAAAGTTTGGCCTTTATCTTGAGTGGGTTGTCCTGGTAGTTGATAACGGGAAGGACATTCCAGATGCGAGGAAGCCGGTTAAAATAAAAGTTACTAGTGGAATTGTCAGGTGATCTTGTTTGGAGTAGCTTGTTTCCAGAAGCTAGACGTGTGTGACCAGTTGCAAATTTAATGAAATTATTGATGTCAAATCCATTGTGGGCGTTGTGGAGATTTTTAAGAAAGAACATCATATCATTTACATCAAGAATGTACATCAGGGGTAGCATATGGAGATTAATAAGACGAGACTTGTAGTCAGTAGAGTAATCATTTAGAATGTATTTAGTTGCACGCCTCTGAACACGTTCGAGTTGCTGAATGTGCTTAATTAGGTAGGGTTTCCAGATGACCGAGCAGTAGAAAAACTGGAATCTAACAAGAGAGGTATATAGTCGAGATTTGGCTTGGACATAATTTTGTAGGGAGAAAGATCTTCTTAGAAGTCCAAGTACCTGATAGGATTTGGAGATAATGTGGTAATAGTGAGCATCCCATGACAGGTCACTTGATAACATAATTCCTAGATCTTTGTATGTATCAACACAAGAAATCTGGGAGGTGCCAATATTGTAAGATGTTGGAGATTTCCTTTTAAAAGATAGCAGAAAGATTTTTGATAGACCGAATAGAAGATTCCAGTGGGTACTCCAAAAGTTTAAATTATTTAAGTCTTCTTGAAGTTTAAGTAGATCTAGTGGTGAGGAGATAGTTTTGATGCATTTGGTGTCGTCTGCAAATAGAAACAATAGACAAAATTTAATGATGTCCGGAATATCATTAACATATATGAGAAATAGAAGTGGGCCAAGTATACTTCCCTGTGGGATTCCGGATAGAACTGGGAGAAGGTGAGACAATGAGTTGTTAATCTTCACACACTGATAACGATTAAGTAGGTATGATTCAAACCATGACCAAAGCTTGCCAGAAATTCCAAGTGATCAAAGTTTGAATGACAGTTCCTTGTGGGGGACACTGTCAAAAGCCTTTTTGAAGTCAAGATAGACTACATCAGTTTGGTCATTAGTACTATGTATAGTGTTCAACATGAGAAGCAAGTGTTGCACTGTGGATCGATTTTTTAAGAAGCCAAACTGCTGAGGTGAGAGAAAACTTGAAATGTAAGAAATGGTTTTGTTGTAACTAGTTGTTCTAATACCTTAGATGTTATACAGAGTAGAGAAATTGGACGATAGTTAGTAACTTGAGTCTTGTCACCAGATTTATGTACAGGAACAATCGTGTGTGTATATGCGCCATTCATAAGGTATGGAGCAACTATTTAAACTGATTGTAAACAAATGGTGCAATGGCTTATTAGCAAGAATGTTAGCATATTGTTTGAGAATCCTTGGGCCAATACCATCAGTACCAGTGGCCTTGTCAGTATGGAGTGAAACGAGTGCTTCATATACTTCCTGTTCAGATATTTGGACTTCATTACATATGGTGTGTAAGGCAGTACCTGGATAGTTTCCAACAAATGGCGTGGATTGATCAGTGCAGGTCATATTCTGAACATGGGAACATGGTATATACTGAACTAGTAAGGTACACATGTCACGTCATATTTACTGAGCACATTACATATCAATTATCATTGGTTTGTACAGATTGTACAAACATTCATGAAACATGCATTTATGTGTACATTGTGATCATGTGATTCAAAACTATCCTTCTGCCTGTACTTTGCTGGTAAGGTTGAACTGAATTAAATGCTTTTGTTAATGTTATATACAGGTATGGTACTTACTGAACAGCAGTACCTGGTTCTGCCACTTTGAACATGCTGCGGATTTCTTCGGCTGGTAAGAGTGTATATCTTTAAGGCCCAAAAAGGGTTCCAAAACACTTTTTAGGTACCTCCCCTCTTCTAAAAACACTTAGTACAGGCCCCATAAGAAATTTTGGTACTTTTATCGAAATGTTAATGGTTTTATGGCTTAGGTGCAATGCATGCCTGATTCTGGCAGTAAAAAATTCTGACTGTTTTGAGGAACTGTAATAATGACCCGAATATATGATATGAGGGAGAGCATAACATATGTTGAAATCTTTGAGTCCAGGCCAGGTTTTAGTGCTTCATGCGCAAGACACAATTAACTGTTATATTTAGCTAACAATTTCTACATTTTGTATAGTGCTATTACAGCATGCATAAGTACATCCAACAGTTCCGATAATAAATTAGTTGTACTTATTTGTTTTATCTGTGCAGCAATGCCAGAATCAATGAAAAGAGGCACCTATTTCGAAAGCTGAGCTCATCAACCATGCCCTTAAATGATCAGAGCATGGCAACCATGTTAAAATGATCAGAGCGCCCTTTACTGCAGTGACTATCAGCTACAGTAGTACAGTTCTGAGCCAAGATTGTAACACAATGTAGTGTACAAACATGAATAAACATTTAATTACATTTTAATCCCATAAAAATTATATCTACAAATTACACTATGTCATAACATAGGTGTCGATGTCCTATAAATGTGTCTCAGTATCGTCATGATCAGCATCAGGATTCATCGTTACCATACCATCATCTGCACTCTTCTGGTCTACCAGTTTGAAAGGCTCAGGCTCAGTAGACATCATTTGTTCTACACGACTGTCTGATATTTCTTGTGCAACCATGTAAGTCTTGTTGTCAAATGCAGTATCTGCAACGTAATCATCTCCACCACGTCGGCTCTTTCTATAAACATCATAACTTTTCTTGTTTCTCTTCTTATAGACCAAAAATGTGGTGAGTACTATGACTAGTGTCAGCAAGACTACTACTACAACAACCACAATTGCAGCTATGGCACCAGTACTGATTCCATCATCACCACTACCACCATCGGGGGTTGCAGTAATTTCCCTCAATTCCTCAGACAATTCTTCTGAGAGTCCGTCAACTGCGTTTACACCTGATGCATTTACCTGCAGGAAATACAGTGTAATTCGAATAACCATCAGCTGTATAACCACCCTAATCAATTATGTATAACTATATAGCTATAATACATCAATTAATTATGTTTGAGTTTGGTAATTCATGAAATTTTGTAATTCTTCAATTACGTTGCTATGCATTGCTAAGGCCACCGAAAAGAAACCACCTCAGTGCAAAGTTTACCTGTGTGGAAGTTTAATACAGACTTCAGTTTGCTTTTACTTCTTACGTGCAAGCTGCTTTTACCATTTAACAATTTTGCTCATGTGGGTACTTACAGACAAACATAGATAGGTAGGTACACACACACACACACATTTTACGAAAACAATTTCAGTAAACCAGGCAGATTCCCACAGCTGGCCTTTGTGGGTACATGCCTGGTTTAAAAAGTAAATTATTCCCTAAGTGGTTTACTCTGCAGGCATGACTAGAAATTGGTCCCAACTAATCGTTCATAACTCCACGAATGGATGTCCGTCAGATTTGCACCAGACTTGGTATGCAAATTCCTCATTAATGTACCACAATGTGTGAAAAGATGAAGAAAAATTAGGTCCCAATAAATGAAAGGAAAAAAAACCCAAGAAATTAAGCCTAACTTTGAGGGCTTGTATTTTCACAAATGATTTTGCTAAATTTAGTATGTGATGTGCTGAAGGTGGAAGGAAGCTATAATTGTGTGTTTTCGAAAAGGGATCATGGAGTTTTGTATGCATGAAAATCCTTTTTTTCCCTGTCAATATAATTATTATGCACAGTGTGGCACAACACACTACTGTGTGTCTTGAAAAAAAGCAGCATGTTGTGAATAATTGTTGAAGCAACTAGTTAGAATTTGCTTGGACACAGCAAAGTGTTAAGAGCTGAATGGATTAATTTAATCTGTTAGTGAGTATAGGCTATTCTAAGGGGGCAGGGATCACTGGTCCCTCCAACAAATTTTGTCTTGGGGAGAAATTGTAGCATAGACTGGCATTGTTGCTTTAGCATTTTCCATGCCAGTTTTTTAAAAATCATTCTAGAGCCTTTAAAACTATTAACATAGCATGTGATAATTTATGCAGCAATTGTAATATTATTTACGTAGCACATGTTTCTACCCAATGTGTTTCAATGGCACTTATCTCAAAAATAGAATTATGCAAACAAGTTGGGTTTTGGCTTAGCAGGTCACATATAAATCGTGCAAGTTAAAACTAGCTTTGCTACAAACTGCTGTGTGAATTTCGTAGCAAGATGGACCAGTGTTAAAACAGACATGCCCATAAGGTTCCTCCCTACTATAATTGGATCCTTCCTGGGATAGTATGTAATTGCGGGTAAGTGATTTTTGTTAGAATAAGTGAGTTAAATCGTTCTTCAAGTTGAAGTCTATGGAAGACACTACTATACATTGATGGAGACAGGTGGAGATGACCTTCTATGTTTTTTTCCTGGATGAGGCATGGTGCACACAAGTACAGATGTACATGCACAACATCAAAAATAAGATAAACCATAGCTGTACAGCAGTGTGGCACTGTGTGCATCAATTATTATTCCTTTTGGTTTGCTGTATCATGATCAATCCATAGCTGTATAGTGGCTTTTAGAAGATAACCTGCATGTTTCATACATTGTTGATCTCTAGTCCTTGACATGAATTCATGCACAGTGCTAAAAACTTGTCAGTAAATTATAAGTTCTATAGAGTGCATGTAAGTTGATTGGAACTGATTTTGTAAACTATTTATTTTACCGAAGTTTAGATTTTGCCATGTAATAATCTTTTTGTGGTTAGTACTATGTAAAAAACAACAAAGTCAAGTATGATTGCTAAGTAATTCTGTGACAAGACACAACTCAAGGCTAGCAGTTATATAAGGCTAGCATGACACAACTCAACAATTTGGCCAGGAATTTAGTCATCAATGGGATAATTATAATTAATTAAACTAATGTTGCAAGTATAGTTTAAAGATAGTTACTACTACATTATGAGAAACGTAAATATCCAAATACCCTGATTACTGATCCATATGTACACATAGCAAAACATCTTTTCATGGCACCAAACCTTCCCACTCTAGCTTACCACCTAAAGTTCTGCAGTCAGGGTTTAAAGAAACTGAAGAATATGGTTCCAAGAAAGTCAATTGCTTATACAGGCAAGAACAAAGCTAAGCATACTTCAAAGAAGTGTAACAATTAACTGGATGTAAGATCACTAATATAATACACAGTCAGTCAAGTTGACACCATACACTCCTACACCGTAAGGCTCCTGCCTACACTTAGTGTACATTCCAAAGATACTGTGCTCAAAAGCCCATAAACGCTGCAAGGTGGCACTTATGTGGCACACCTATGGACTCCAGTTCTGCTGCATAAAGCATGCTGACTCTCTCACCCATTGGGCATAATTGGCTTTTACAGAATTCTCCCCAATTACAATTGTTATTGCATTTGCAACTGCAATTCAACCAACATACACATTCAGGTTTACTTCCTGTACATAGGCTGGATTGAAATGCAGTAGCATAACATTATAACTCTTTATAATGAACACAGAGGATTGAAGCTTATGCACAACATAAGTAGCACTGCAAACACACTGGGGCTGCACAATAATAATACAACTACTTACAGCTTGTACTAATTCTTCTTCGTTTTCTTCAACTGCTTCAAAAACAGCATCGCCATCATATAACATTCCCTGTGTACTTATAACAAAGAATGCAACTTCTAATACTCCATTGACCAGTCTAGGAGTAGGAGCAATAAACATTACAATTAGCTCAGTTGTAACTTGTCTGCGACGCCTTGCTACTGACAGAGTGCTTAATATAAACTCTGAGAATGCTTCCATATCAAATTCTTCTACCTAAAGAACCAACCGGAAAGTTATCACATAGTATACCAGTAAATATCAAAACAACACATTGCTATAGGTTACAGTCAGTACCGTGTCATATCCATCAAAAAATAAAGTGACTGCATTTTCTTCCTCTTCTGGAGTCAGATCCTCAAGCATTACTACAGGCTGTATTAACACAATATAACTCCTTAATATGTGGCATGTATAATACAACTTACGGATTCCGTGGGTGTTGCAGAAGTTGTAATGGTGGTAGTAGGTACAACAGTAGTGCTTGAAGTTGATGTACTTGACACTGCTGGAGTAACTGAAGTATGTGAACTCACTGTGGATACCACAGGAGGTGAACTAGTTGCAGTTGATACTGATGGGGTTGAACTTGTTAAGATAGCAGAAGTTGATTCCACTGGAGTTGAACTTGTCAAGATAGCAGAAGTTGATATTTCAGCAGTTGAACTTTGTACAATAGTTGAATTTAATACCATCGGAATTGAACTTGTTGACATAGCAGAAGTTGATACTTCAGGAGTTGAACTTTGTACAGTAGTTGAAGTTAATACCACTTGAATTGAACTTGTTACAATAGAAGTAGACATCACTGGAATTGAACTTGTCAAGATAGCAGAAGTTGATATTTCAGCAGTTGAACTTTGTACAGTAGTTGAAGTTAATTCCACTGGAGTTGAACTTGTCAAGATAGCAGAAGCTGATACTTCAGCAGTTGAACTTTGTACAATAGTTGAATTTAATACCATCGGAATTGAACTTGTTAACATAGCAGAAGTTGATACTTCAGGAGTTGAACTTTGTACAATAGTTGAAGTTGATTCCACTGGAGTTGAACTTGTCAAGATAGCAGAAGTTGATATTTCAGCAGTTGAACTTTGTACAATAGTTGAATTTAATACCATCGGAATTGAACTTGTTAACATAGCAGAAGTTGATACTTCAGGAGTTGAACTTTGTACAATAGTTGAAGTTGATTCCACTGGAGTTGAACTTGTCAAGATACCAGAAGTTGATACTTCAGCAGTTGAACTTTGTACAATAGTTGAATTTAATACCATCGGAATTGAACTTGTTAACATAGCAGAAGTTGATACTTCAGGAGTTGAACTTTGTACAATAGTTGAAGTTGATTCCACTGGAGTTGAACTTGTCAAGATACCAGAAGTTGATATTTCAGCAGTTGAACTTTGTACAATAGTTGAATTTAATACCACTGAAATTGAACTTGTTAACATAGCAGAAGTTGATACATCAGGAGTTGAACTTTGTACAATAGTTGAAGTTGATTCCACTGGAATTGAGCTTGTTACGATAGAAGTAGACATCACTGGAGTTGAACTTGTCAAGATACCAGAAATTGATACTTCAGGAGTTGAACTTTGTACAATAGTTGAAGTTAATTCCACTGGAATTGAGCTTGTTACGATAGAAGTAGACATCACTGGAATTGAACTTGTTAAGATAGCAGAAGTTGATACTGCAGGAGTTGAACTTTGTACAATAGTTGAATTTAATACCACTGTAGTTGAAGTTAATACCACTGGAATTGAACTTGTTACGATAGAAGTAGACATCACTGGAATTGAACTTGTTAATATAGCAGAAGTTGATACTTCAGGAGTTAAACTTTGTACAGTAGTTGAATTTAATACCATCGGAATTGAGCTTGTTATGATAGAAGTAGACATCACTGGAATTGAACTTGTTAAGATAGCAGAAGTTGACACTTCAGGAGTTGAACTTTGTACAATAGTTGAATTTAATACCATCGGAATTGAGCTTGTTACGATAGAAGTAGACATCACTGGAATTGAACTTGTTAAGATAGCAGAAGTTGACACTTCAGGAGTTGAACTTTGTACAATAGTTGAATTTAATACCATCGGAATTGAGCTTGTTACGATAGAAGTAGACATCACTGGAATTGAACTTGTTAAGATAGCAGAAGTTGACACTTCAGGAGTTGAACTTTGTACAATAGTTGAATTTAATACCATCGGAATTGAGCTTGTTACGATAGAAGTAGACATCACTGGAATTGAACTTGTGAAGATAGTAGAAGTTGATACTTCAGGAGTTGAACTTTGTACAATAGTTGAAGTTAATTCCACTGGAATTGAGATTGTTACAATAGAAGTAGACATCACTGGAATTGAACTTGTTAAGATAGCAGAAGTTGATACTTCAGGAGATGAACTTTGTACAATAGTTGAAGTTAATACCACTGGAATTGAACTTGTTACCATAGAAGTAGACATCACTGGAATTGAATTTGTTAACATAGCAGAAGTTGATACTTCAGGAGTTGAACTTTGTACAGCAGTTGAAGTTGATTCCACTGGAATCAAACTTGTTACGATAGTGGAAGCTGATACCACTGGAATTGAACTTGATAAGATAGGAGAAGTTGATATTTCAGGAGATGAACTTAGTATGACAGTTGAAATTGATTCCACTGGAGTTGAACTTGTTACGATTGTGAAAGTTGGCACTTCAGGAGATGAACTTGAACTAGTTGCAGTTGATACCACTGGAATTGAACTTGTTACAATAATAGTTGATACTACTGGAGGTAAACTTGTTAGGATAGCAGAACTTGATATCACAGGCATTGTTGTAATAGTGTTCAAAGTAGCAGTAGGACTTGTTATGACACTAAAATTCCCCATTGAACTATTGTTACATGTTAAATTTCCACCAAATATTATACTACGGCTATCCAAAATGGTTCCATTTCCATCAAGTCTGAAAGGGCCCTCAAAGTAGCATGAGAAAGAACCACTGACAGCAAATGTGTCACTTTCATTTCCATTATCAATTACACTGAACATTGGATTGCATGAGCTATTCAGTGAAGCTGTGACAACAAAACTACCTATTCCTACAACAAAAGCAGAATCACTACTGCCTACACAAATCAATTGCTCCAACGGTGTCAGATCAATACAGTTAAAGAATCCATCATTATTTACAATAGTTGATGCTCCTATTCCTTCTAGGAAGAAAATACCGGCACCACTGCAGTTAAATGGTTGTGCATAACTGGAATAGGTAAGTACATCTGAATTAACCTCTTGTAGGTCTAAATTGCAACTAATTGTCCCTATAATCCTGCTGATATTAAAAGTTCCCTCACCATCTAGGTAATACTGATTACTGTACCCAATACAAACTGGTTGTGGGGTTAATGGTGTACCTGAGAAAATTGGCGGTGGGACAGCAAATCCAAATCCACTACAATTGTTGTTGCCGGTAATATACTCAATAGATCCTACACCATCAATATGAGCAAAGAGGTCACCAGTACAATAGAAATGTCCATCGGTGAAGTAGTAGTTGATTTCTCCTGGGCACGACACAGCATTACCGTCACAATACAAATTGTCATCACCAATAATAGTAAACTCTCCATCTCCTACTACAGAGATACCACTATTTTCAGCAATGTTAAACGTAGCACAAAGAATTGGTTGAGGTCCTGTACAGGTATGACTTCCATTAGTGACATCAATGTTGGCATATCCAGTTCCATTTATAATAAAATAACCAGTTCCATTACAACTATAATAGCCACCAGCATAATACAGTTCTCCAGTTTGATTGTTTTGATCTTCATCAAAAGGGAGTAAAGCTACTTGACCACTACAGGTAAGTTCATCCAAGGACACAATTGTGGCATTGGCAACACCAGACAAACGATAAACACCAAATCCACTGCAAAACACAGGAGTGTCATCAACTACAACATTAGTGCCAGTACAGTTAGTGTACCCAGTGCTGTTAACAAACACTTGGCCTAATCCAATTATTTGGACAAAACCATTTCCTGAACATATAAAATCACCCAAAAGTAAATTCACATTTGAATCAGAGTTATTAAATAACATTTCACCAACCGCACAGTCAAATGGTCTGGATGATTGTGGGATAATACTAATTAGACCATTTCCAACGATTTCATATTGATCAGAAGCAAAGCAAGAAATTTCATAATCAGAAAAGAAGCAGTTATGAAAGTCTGCATCTACATTCAATACTCCCCCAGGCTGAATTCTTTCAACTGTAAAATTACCAAATCCATCACAGAAAAATGAACCATTTGTTTCAAAAATATCATCAGATAATGATGTTATGGCACCAAAACACGATCCATGATCCGCAAATATTAGCTTAAAATAACCAGATCCTAATATAGAAATATTATTACCTCCACCGTAGCAAGTAAAACCAGGTACTGGAGTTGGTGAGATGGTAGGCAAGAAACAATTGTGATAATCAGCTGATACATTTAAAACTCCACCATCTTGAAGGCGCACGATTGAAAACTCACTAAATCCAGACACACTACAGTAAAATGTACCATAAGTTTCAAAAGTTTGGTAAGTTGAATTATGTGTAAATTGGGCTCCAGTGCAGTTTGCAGGCTGTGTAAATGACAGATTGAAATATCCATATCCTGAGACAATTATAGTTCTGTTACTTCCTCCATAACAACTAAACTGTGATGTTGGTGTTGGAGTAGGTGTGGGGGGCATCGTGGGAAAGACACAATTGTGATAATCTGCAGCAACATTCAAAGATCCACCATACCCAATACGTTCAATACGGAAACTACCATATGCCCTACAACTAAAGCTACCATAAGAAGAGTGATAATAATAAGTGTTATTACCGTAAGATGAAGAGTATCCATTACCAGTACAATTAGGATAGTGTGAAAATATCAGATTGAAATCACCATAGCCTTCAATAGTTGAGTCATTTCCACTACCGTAGCAGCTAAAATTTGGTGTAGGTGTTGGTATTGGAGTAGGAGACATCGTGGGCAAGTAACAATTGTGATATTCTGCGTAAACATTCAAAGATCCACCGTACCCAATACGTTCAATAGTGAAATTGCCATAAGCCCTGCAACTAAAGTTGCCGTAAGAACGATAATAGTAGCTATTGTTGTTATAATATGAAGAGTACCCATTTCCAGTACAATTAGGATAGTGTGAAAATATCAGATTGAAATCACCATAACCTTCAATAGTTGACACATTTCCACTACCATAGCAGCTAAAATTTGGTATTGGTGTTGGAGTTGGGGTAGAAAATGTACTCGATGGTGAAATGGTAGGCAAGAAACAATTGTGATAATCAGCTGATACATTTAAAAATCCGCCATCTTGAAGGCGCTCGATTGAAAACTCACTAAATCCAGATGCACTACAGTAAAATGTACCATAAGTTTCAAAAGTCTGGTAAGTTGAATTATGTGTAAATAGGTCTCCAGTGCAGTTTGCAGGCTGTGTAAATGACAGATTGAAATATCCATATCCTGAGACAATTATAGTTCTGTTACTTCCCCCATAACAACTAAACCGTGATATTGGCGTTGGGGTAGGTGTGGGGGACATCGTGGGCAAGTTACAATCGTGATAATCTGCATAAACATTCAAATATCCACCATACCCAATACGTTCAATACGGAAATTGCCGTAAGCCCTGCAACTAAAGTTGCCATAAGAAGAGTGATAATAATAACTGTTATTACCGTAAGATGAAGAGTATCCATTACCAGTACAATTAGGATAGTGTGAAAATATCAGATTGAAATCACCATAGCCTTCAATAGTTGAGTCATTTCCATTACCGTAGCAGCTAAAATTTGGTGTAGGTGTTGGTATTGGAGTAGGTGACATCGTGGGCAAGTAACAATTGTGATATTCTGCGTAAACATTCAAAGATCCACCATACCCAGTACGTTCAATAGTGAAATTGCCATAAGCCCTGCAACTAAAGTTGCCGTAAGAACGATAATAGTACCTATTGTTGTTATAAAATGAAGAGTACCCATTTCCAGTACAATTAGGATAGTGTGAAAATATCAGATTGAAATCACCATAACCTTCAATAGTTGACACATTTCCACTACCATAGCAGCTAAAATTTGGTATTGGTGTTGGAGTTGGGGTAGAAAATGTACTTGATGGTGAAATGGTAGGCAAGAAACAATTGTGATAATCAGCTGATACATTTAAAAATCCACCATCTTGAAGGCGCTCGATTGAAAACTCACTAAATCCAGATGCACTACAGTAAAATGTACCATAAGTTTCAAAAGTCTGGTAAGTTGAATTATGTGTAAATAGGTCTCCAGTGCAGTTTGCAGGCTGTGTAAATGACAGATTGAAATATCCATATCCTGAGACAATTATAGTTCTGTTACTTCCCCCATAACAACTAAACCGTGATATTGGCGTTGGGGTAGGTGTGGGGGACATCGTGGGCAAGTTACAATCGTGATAATCTGCATAAACATTCAAATATCCACCATACCCAATACGTTCAATACGGAAATTGCCGTAAGCCCTGCAACTAAAGTTGCCATAAGAAGAGTGATAAAAATAACTGTTATTACCGTAAGATGAAGAGTATCCATTACCAGTACAATTGGGATAGTGTGAAAATATCAGATTGAAATCACCATAGCCTTCAATAGTTGAGTCATTTCCACTACCATAGCAGCTAAAATTTGGTGTAGGTGTTGGTATTGGAGTAGGGGACATCGTGGGCAAGTAACAATTGTGATATTCTGCGTAAACATTCAAAGATCCACCATACCCAATACGTTCAATAGTGAAATTGCCATAAGCTCTGCAGCTAAAGTTGCCATAAGAAGAGCGATAATAATAACTGTTATTACCGTAAGATGAAGAGTACCCATAGCCAGTACAATTGGGATAGTGCGAAAATATCAGATTGAAATCACCATAACCTTCAATAGTTGACACATTTCCACTACCGTAGCAGCTAAAATTTGGTGTAGGTGTTGGTATTGGAGTAGGTGACATCGTGGGCAAGTAACAATTGTGATATTCTGCGTAAACATTCAAAGATCCACCATACCCAATACGTTCAATAGTGAAATTGCCATAAGCTATGCAGCTAAAGTTGCCATAAGAAGAGTGATAATAATAACTGGTATTACCGTAAGATGAAGAGTATCCATTACCAGTACAATTGGGATAGTGTGAAAATATCAGATTGAAATCACCATAGCCTTCAATAGTTGAGTCATTTCCATTACCGTAGCAGCTAAAATTTGGTGTAGGTGTTGGTATTGGAGTAGGTGACATCGTGGGCAAGTAACAATTGTGATATTCTGCGTAAACATTCAAAGATCCACCATACCCAATACGTTCAATAGTGAAATTGCCATAAGCTATGCAGCTAAAGTTGCCATAAGAAGAGTGATAATAATAACTGTTATTACCGTAAGATGAAGAGTATCCATTACCAGTACAATTGGGATAGTGTGAAAATATCAGATTGAAATCACCATAGCCTTCAATAGTTGAGTCATTTCCATTACCGTAGCAGCTAAAATTTGGTGTAGGTGTTGGTATTGGAGTAGGTGACATCGTGGGCAAGTAACAATTGTGATATTCTGCGTAAACATTCAAAGATCCACCATACCCAATACGTTCAATAGTGAAATTGCCATAAGCTCTGCAATTAAAGTTGCCAAAAGAAGAGTGATAATAATAACTGTTATTACCGTAAGATGAAGAGTACCCATAGCCAGTACAATTGGGATAGTGCGAAAATATCAGATTGAAATCACCATAACCTTCAATAGTTGACACATTTCCACTACCGTAGCAGCTAAAATTTGGTGTAGGTGTTGGTATTGGAGTAGGAGTAGGGGACATCGTGGGCAAGTAACAATTGTGATATTCTGCGTAAACATTCAAAGATCCACCATACCCAATACGTTCAATAGTGAAATTGCCATAAGCTATGCAGCTAAAGTTGCCATAAGAAGAGTGATAATAATAACTGTTATTACCGTAAGATGAAGAGTATCCATTACCAGTACAATTGGGATAGTGTGAAAATATCAGATTGAAATCACCATAGCCTTCAATAGTTGAGTCATTTCCATTACCGTAGCAGCTAAAATTTGGTGTAGGTGTTGGTATTGGAGTAGGAGACATCGTGGGCAAGTAACAATTGTGATATTCTGCGTAAACATTCAAAGATCCACCATACCCAATACGTTCAATAGTGAAATTGCCATAAGCTCTGCAGCTAAAGTTGCCATAAGAAGAGTGATAATAATAACTGTTATTACCGTAAGATGAAGAGTACCCATAGCCAGTACAATTGGGATAGTGCGAAAATATCAGATTGAAATCACCATAACCTTCAATAGTTGACACATTTCCACTACCGTAGCAGCTAAAATTTGGTGTAGGTGTTGGTATTGGAGTAGGAGACATCGTGGGCAAGTAACAATTGTGATATTCTGCGTAAACATTCAAAGATCCACCGTACCCAATACGTTCAATAGTGAAATTGCCATAAGCCCTGCAACTAAAGTTGCCGTAAGAACGATAATAGTACCTATTGTTGTTATAATATGAAGAGTACCCATTTCCAGTACAATTAGGATAGTGTGAAAATATCAGATTGAAATCACCATAACCTTCAATAGTTGACACATTTCCACTACCATAGCAGATAAAATTTGGTATTGGTGTTGGAGTTGGGGTAGAAAATGTACTCGATGGTGAAATGGTAGGCAAGAAACAATTGTGATAATCAGCTGATACATTTAAAAATCCGCCATCTTGAAGGCGCTCGATTGAAAACTCACTAAATCCAGATGCACTACAGTAAAATGTACCATAAGTTTCAAAAGTCTGGTAAGTTGAATTATGTGTAAATAGGTCTCCAGTGCAGTTTGCAGGCTGTGTAAATGACAGATTGAAATATCCATATCCTGAGACAATTATAGTTCTGTTACTTCCCCCATAACAACTAAACCGTGATATTGGCGTTGGGGTAGGTGTGGGGGACATCGTGGGCAAGTTACAATCGTGATAATCTGCATAAATATTCAAATATCCACCATACCCAATACGTTCAATACGGAAATTGCCGTAAGCCCTGCAACTAAAGTTGCCATAAGAAGAGTGATAATAATAACTGTTATTACCGTAAGATGAAGAGTATCCATTACCAGTACAATTAGGATAGTGTGAAAATATCAGATTGAAATCACCATAGCCTTCAATAGTTGAGTCATTTCCATTACCGTAGCAGCTAAAATTTGGTGTAGGTGTTGGTATTGGAGTAGGTGACATCGTGGGCAAGTAACAATTGTGATATTCTGCGTAAACATTCAAAGATCCACCATACCCAGTACGTTCAATAGTGAAATTGCCATAAGCCCTGCAACTAAAGTTGCCGTAAGAACGATAATAGTACCTATTGTTGTTATAAAATGAAGAGTACCCATTTCCAGTACAATTAGGATAGTGTGAAAATATCAGATTGAAATCACCATAACCTTCAATAGTTGACACATTTCCACTACCATAGCAGCTAAAATTTGGTATTGGTGTTGGAGTTGGGGTAGAAAATGTACTTGATGGTGAAATGGTAGGCAAGAAACAATTGTGATAATCAGCTGATACATTTAAAAATCCACCATCTTGAAGGCGCTCGATTGAAAACTCACTAAATCCAGATGCACTACAGTAAAATGTACCATAAGTTTCAAAAGTCTGGTAAGTTGAATTATGTGTAAATAGGTCTCCAGTGCAGTTTGCAGGCTGTGTAAATGACAGATTGAAATATCCATATCCTGAGACAATTATAGTTCTGTTACTTCCCCCATAACAACTAAACCGTGATATTGGCGTTGGGGTAGGTGTGGGGGACATCGTGGGCAAGTTACAATCGTGATAATCTGCATAAACATTCAAATATCCACCATACCCAATACGTTCAATACGGAAATTGCCGTAAGCCCTGCAACTAAAGTTGCCATAAGAAGAGTGATAAAAATAACTGTTATTACCGTAAGATGAAGAGTATCCATTACCAGTACAATTGGGATAGTGTGAAAATATCAGATTGAAATCACCATAGCCTTCAATAGTTGAGTCATTTCCACTACCGTAGCAGCTAAAATTTGGTGTAGGTGTTGGTATTGGAGTAGGGGACATCGTGGGCAAGTAACAATTGTGATATTCTGCGTAAACATTCAAAGATCCACCATACCCAATACGTTCAATAGTGAAATTGCCATAAGCTCTGCAGCTAAAGTTGCCATAAGAAGAGCGATAATAATAACTGTTATTACCGTAAGATGAAGAGTACCCATAGCCAGTACAATTGGGATAGTGCGAAAATATCAGATTGAAATCACCATAACCTTCAATAGTTGACACATTTCCACTACCGTAGCAGCTAAAATTTGGTGTAGGTGTTGGTATTGGAGTAGGTGACATCGTGGGCAAGTAACAATTGTGATATTCTGCGTAAACATTCAAAGATCCACCATACCCAATACGTTCAATAGTGAAATTGCCATAAGCTATGCAGCTAAAGTTGCCATAAGAAGAGTGATAATAATAACTGGTATTACCGTAAGATGAAGAGTATCCATTACCAGTACAATTGGGATAGTGTGAAAATATCAGATTGAAATCACCATAGCCTTCAATAGTTGAGTCATTTCCATTACCGTAGCAGCTAAAATTTGGTGTAGGTGTTGGTATTGGAGTAGGTGACATCGTGGGCAAGTAACAATTGTGATATTCTGCGTAAACATTCAAAGATCCACCATACCCAATACGTTCAATAGTGAAATTGCCATAAGCTATGCAGCTAAAGTTGCCATAAGAAGAGTGATAATAATAACTGTTATTACCGTAAGATGAAGAGTATCCATTACCAGTACAATTGGGATAGTGTGAAAATATCAGATTGAAATCACCATAGCCTTCAATAGTTGAGTCATTTCCATTACCGTAGCAGCTAAAATTTGGTGTAGGTGTTGGTATTGGAGTAGGTGACATCGTGGGCAAGTAACAATTGTGATATTCTGCGTAAACATTCAAAGATCCACCATACCCAATACGTTCAATAGTGAAATTGCCATAAGCTCTGCAATTAAAGTTGCCAAAAGAAGAGTGATAATAATAACTGTTATTACCGTAAGATGAAGAGTACCCATAGCCAGTACAATTGGGATAGTGCGAAAATATCAGATTGAAATCACCATAACCTTCAATAGTTGACACATTTCCACTACCGTAGCAGCTAAAATTTGGTGTAGGTGTTGGTATTGGAGTAGGAGTAGGGGACATCGTGGGCAAGTAACAATTGTGATATTCTGCGTAAACATTCAAAGATCCACCATACCCAATACGTTCAATAGTGAAATTGCCATAAGCTCTGCAGCTAAAGTTGCCATAAGAAGAGCGATAATAATAACTGTTATTACCGTAAGATGAAGAGTACCCATAGCCAGTACAATTGGGATAGTGCGAAAATATCAGATTGAAATCACCATAACCTTCAATAGTTGACACATTTCCACTACCGTAGCAGCTAAAATTTGGTGTAGGTGTTGGTATTGGAGTAGGGGACATCGTGGGCAAGTAACAATTGTGATATTCTGCGTAAACATTCAAAGATCCACCATACCCAATACGTTCAATAGTGAAATTGCCATAAGCCCTGCAACTAAAGTTGCCGTAAGAACGATAATAGTACCTATTGTTGTTATAAAATGAAGAGTACCCATTTCTAGTACAATTAGGATAGTGTGAAAATATCAGATTGAAATCACCATAACCTTCAATAGTTGACACATTTCCACTACCATAGCAGATAAAATTTGGTATTGGTGTTGGAGTTGGGGTAGAAAATGTACTCGATGGTGAAATGGTAGGCAAGAAACAATTGTGATAATCAGCTGATACATTTAAAAATCCGCCATCTTGAAGGCGCTCGATTGAAAACTCACTAAATCCAGATGCACTACAGTAAAATGTACCATAAGTTTCAAAAGTCTGGTAAGTTGAATTATGTGTAAATAGGTCTCCAGTGCAGTTTGCAGGCTGTGTAAATGACAGATTGAAATATCCATATCCTGAGACAATTATAGTTCTGTTACTTCCTCCATAACAACTAAACCGTGATATTGGCGTTGGGGTAGGTGTGGGGGACATCGTGGGCAAGTTACAATCGTGATAATCTGCATAAACATTCAAATATCCACCATACCCAATACGTTCAATACGGAAATTGCCGTAAGCCCTGCAACTAAAGTTGCCATAAGAAGAGTGATAAAAATAACTGTTATTACCGTAAGATGAAGAGTATCCATTACCAGTACAATTGGGATAGTGTGAAAATATCAGATTGAAATCACCATAACCTTCAATAGTTGAGTCATTTCCACTACCGTAGCAGCTAAAATTTGGTGTAGGTGTTGGTATTGGAGTAGGTGACATCGTGGGCAAGTAACAATTGTGATATTCTGCGTAAACATTCAAAGATCCACCATACCCAATACGTTCAATAGTGAAATTGCCATAAGCTATGCAGCTAAAGTTGCCATAAGAAGAGTGATAATAATAACTACTATTACCGTAAGATGAAGAGTACCCATAGCCAGTACAATTGGGATAGTGCGAAAATATCAGATTGAAATCACCATAACCTTCAATAGTTGACACATTTCCACTACCGTAGCAGCTAAAATTTGGTGTAGGTGTTGGTATTGGAGTAGGAGTAGGGGACATCGTGGGCAAGTAACAATTGTGATATTCTGCGTAAACATTCAAAGATCCACCATACCCAATACGTTCAATAGTGAAATTGCCATAAGCTATGCAGCTAAAGTTGCCATAAGAAGAGTGATAATAATAACTGTTATTACCGTAAGATGAAGAGTATCCATTACCAGTACAATTGGGATAGTGTGAAAATATCAGATTGAAATCACCATAGCCTTCAATAGTTGAGTCATTTCCATTACCGTAGCAGCTAAAATTTGGTGTAGGTGTTGGTATTGGAGTAGGTGACATCGTGGGCAAGTAACAATTGTGATATTCTGCGTAAACATTCAAAGATCCACCATACCCAATACGTTCAATAGTGAAATTGCCATAAGCTATGCAGCTAAAGTTGCCATAAGAAGAGTGATAATAATAACTACTATTACCGTAAGATGAAGAGTACCCATAGCCAGTACAATTGGGATAGTGCGAAAATATCAGATTGAAATCACCATAACCTTCAATAGTTGACACATTTCCACTACCGTAGCAGCTAAAATTTGGTGTAGGTGTTGGTATTGGAGTAGGAGTAGGGGACATCGTGGGCAAGTAACAATTGTGATATTCTGCGTAAACATTCAAAGATCCACCATACCCAATACGTTCAATAGTGAAATTGCCATAAGCTATGCAGCTAAAGTTGCCATAAGAAGAGTGATAATAATAACTGTTATTACCGTAAGATGAAGAGTATCCATTACCAGTACAATTGGGATAGTGTGAAAATATCAGATTGAAATCACCATAGCCTTCAATAGTTGAGTCATTTCCATTACCGTAGCAGCTAAAATTTGGTGTAGGTGTTGGTATTGGAGTAGGTGACATCGTGGGCAAGTAACAATTGTGATATTCTGCGTAAACATTCAAAGATCCACCATACCCAATACGTTCAATAGTGAAATTTCCATAAGCTCTGCAATTAAAGTTGCCAAAAGAAGAGTGATAATAATAACTGTTATTACCGTAAGATGAAGAGTACCCATAGCCAGTACAATTGGGATAGTGCGAGAATATCAGATTGAAATCACCATAACCTTCAATAGTTGACACATTTCCACTACCGTAGCAGCTAAAATTTGGTGTAGGTGTTGGTATTGGAGTAGGAGACATCGTGGGCAAGTAACAATTGTGATATTCTGCGTAAACATTCAAAGATCCACCGTACCCAATACGTTCAATAGTGAAATTGCCATAAGCCCTGCAACTAAAGTTGCCGTAAGAACGATAATAGTACCTATTGTTGTTATAATATGAAGAGTACCCATTTCCAGTACAATTAGGATAGTGTGAAAATATCAGATTGAAATCACCATAACCTTCAATAGTTGACACATTTCCACTACCATAGCAGCTAAAATTTGGTATTGGTGTTGGAGTTGGGGTAGAAAATGTACTCGATGGTGAAATGGTAGGCAAGAAACAATTGTGATAATCAGCTGATACATTTAAAAATCCGCCATCTTGAAGGCGCTCGATTGAAAACTCACTAAATCCAGATGCACTACAGTAAAATGTACCATAAGTTTCAAAAGTCTGGTAAGTTGAATTATGTGTAAATAGGTCTCCAGTGCAGTTTGCAGGCTGTGTAAATGACAGATTGAAATATCCATATCCTGAGACAATTATAGTTCTGTTACTTCCCCCATAACAACTAAACCGTGATATTGGCGTTGGGGTAGGTGTGGGGGACATCGTGGGCAAGTTACAATCGTGATAATCTGCATAAACATTCAAATATCCACCATACCCAATACGTTCAATACGGAAATTGCCGTAAGCCCTGCAACTAAAGTTGCCATAAGAAGAGTGATAATAATAACTGTTATTACCGTAAGATGAAGAGTATCCATTACCAGTACAATTGGGATAGTGTGAAAATATCAGATTGAAATCACCATAGCCTTCAATAGTTGAGTCATTTCCATTACCGTAGCAGCTAAAATTTGGTGTAGGTGTTGGTATTGGAGTAGGTGACATCGTGGGCAAGTAACAATTGTGATATTCTGCGTAAACATTCAAAGATCCACCATACCCAATACGTTCAATAGTGAAATTTCCATAAGCTCTGCAATTAAAGTTGCCAAAAGAAGAGTGATAATAATAACTGTTATTACCGTAAGATGAAGAGTACCCATAGCCAGTACAATTGGGATAGTGCGAGAATATCAGATTGAAATCACCATAACCTTCAATAGTTGACACATTTCCACTACCGTAGCAGCTAAAATTTGGTGTAGGTGTTGGTATTGGAGTAGGAGACATCGTGGGCAAGTAACAATTGTGATATTCTGCGTAAACATTCAAAGATCCACCGTACCCAATACGTTCAATAGTGAAATTGCCATAAGCCCTGCAACTAAAGTTGCCGTAAGAACGATAATAGTACCTATTGTTGTTATAAAATGAAGAGTACCCATTTCCAGTACAATTAGGATAGTGTGAAAATATCAGATTGAAATCACCATAACCTTCAATAGTTGACACATTTCCACTACCATAGCAGCTAAAATTTGGTATTGGTGTTGGAGTTGGGGTAGAAAATGTACTCGATGGTGAAATGGTAGGCAAGAAACAATTGTGATAATCAGCTGATACATTTAAAAATCCGCCATCTTGAAGGCGCTCGATTGAAAACTCACTAAATCCAGATGCACTACAGTAAAATGTACCATAAGTTTCAAAAGTCTGGTAAGTTGAATTATGTGTAAATAGGTCTCCAGTGCAGTTTGCAGGCTGTGTAAATGACAGATTGAAATATCCATATCCTGAGACAATTATAGTTCTGTTACTTCCCCCATAACAACTAAACCGTGATATTGGCGTTGGGGTAGGTGTGGGGGACATCGTGGGCAAGTTACAATCGTGATAATCTGCATAAACATTCAAATATCCACCATACCCAATACGTTCAATACGGAAATTGCCGTAAGCCCTGCAACTAAAGTTGCCATAAGAAGAGTGATAATAATAACTGTTATTACCGTAAGATGAAGAGTATCCATTACCAGTACAATTGGGATAGTGTGAAAATATCAGATTGAAATCACCATAGCCTTCAATAGTTGAGTCATTTCCATTACCGTAGCAGCTAAAATTTGGTGTAGGTGTTGGTATTGGAGTAGGTGACATCGTGGGCAAGTAACAATTGTGATATTCTGCGTAAACATTCAAAGATCCACCATACCCAATACGTTCAATAGTGAAATTGCCATAAGCTCTGCAATTAAAGTTGCCAAAAGAAGAGTGATAATAATAACTGTTATTACCGTAAGATGAAGAGTACCCATAGCCAGTACAATTGGGATAGTGCGAAAATATCAGATTGAAATCACCATAACCTTCAATAGTTGACACATTTCCACTACCGTAGCAGCTAAAATTTGGTGTAGGTGTTGGTATTGGAGTAGGAGACATCGTGGGCAAGTAACAATTGTGATATTCTGCGTAAACATTCAAAGATCCACCATACCCAGTACGTTCAATAGTGAAATTGCCAAAAGCCCTGCAACTAAAGTTGCCATAAGTATGATAATAGTAACTATCATTATTAGGAGGTGAAAAGTACCCATTTCCAGTACAATTGGGATAGTGTGAAAATATCAGATTGAAATCACCATAGCCTTCAATAGTTGACACATTTCCTCCTCCGTAACAATTAAAATTTGGCATTGGTGTTGGAGTTGGGGTAGAAAATGTACTTGATGGTGAAATGGTAGGCAAGAAACAATTGTGATAATCAGCTGATACATTTATAAATCCGCCATCTTTAAGGCGCTCGATTGAAAACTCACTAAATCCAGATGCACTACAGTAAAATGTACCATAAGTTTCAAAAGTCTGGTAAGTTGAATTATGTGTAAATAGGTCTCCAGTGCAGTTTGCAGCCTGTGTAAATGACAGATTGAAATATCCATATCCTGAGACACTTATAGTTCTGTTACTTCCTCCATAACAACTAAACTGTGATGTTGGTGTTGGAGTAGGTGTGGGGGACATCGTGGGCAAGTTACAATCGTGATATTCTGCATAAACATTCAAAGATCCACCATACCCAATACGTTCAATACGGAAATTGCCGTAAGCCCTGCAACTAAAGTTGCCATAAGAAGAGTGATAATAATAACTGTTATTACCGTAAGATGAAGAGTATCCATTACCAGTACAATTGGGATAGTGTGAAAATATCAGATTGAAATCACCATAGCCTTCAATAGTTGAGTCATTTCCATTACCGTAGCAGCTAAAATTTGGTGTAGGTGTTGGTATTGGAGTAGGAGTAGGGGACATCGTGGGCAAGTAACAATTGTGATATTCTGCGTAAACATTCAAAGATCCACCATACCCAATACGTTCAATAGTGAAATTGCCATAAGCTCTGCAATTAAAGTTGCCATAAGAAGAGTGATAATAATAACTGTTATTACCGTAAGATGAAGAGTACCCATTACCAGTACAATTGGGATAGTGCGAAAATATCAGATTGAAATCACCATAACCTTCAATAGTTGACACATTTCCACTACCGTAGCAGCTAAAATTTGGTGTAGGTGTTGGTATTGGAGTAGGTGACATCGTGGGCAAGTAACAATTGTGATATTCTGCGTAAACATTCAAAGATCCACCATACCCAATACGTTCAATAGTGAAATTGCCATAAGCTCTGCAATTAAAGTTGCCAAAAGAAGAGTGATAGTAATAACTGTTATTACCGTAAGATGAAGAGTACCCATAGCCAGTACAATTGGGATAGTGCAAAAATATCAGATTGAAATCACCATAACCTTCAATAGTTGACACATTTCCACTACCGTAGCAGCTAAAATTTGGTGTAGGTGTTGGTATTGGAGTAGGAGACATCGTGGGCAAGTAACAATTGTGATATTCTGCGTAAACATTCAAAGATCCACCATACCCAGTACGTTCAATAGTGAAATTGCCAAAAGCCCTGCAACTAAAGTTGCCATAAGTATGATAATAGTAACTATTATTATTAGGAGGTGAAAAGTACCCATTTCCAGTACAATTGGGATAGTGTGAAAATATCAGATTGAAATCACCATATCCTTCAATGGTTGACACATTTCCTCCTCCATAACAATTAAAATTTGGTATTGGTGTTGGAGTTGGGGTAGATAATGTACTTGTTGGTGAAACGGTGGAAAAGAAACAATTGTGATAATCTGCTGATACATCTAAATATCCACCATCATTAGTGCGCATAATTGTAAAGTTACCAAATGAGTCACAATAAAATGTTCCATAAGTTTGAAAGAACAATGCCGATATGACCATAGATATATCACCAGAACAGCTAGCAAACTCTACAAATGAAAGGTTGAAGTATCCAGAGCCGACTATGGAAACATTGTTTCCTCCTCCATAGCATGTTGGGCTTGGCTGAGTAGTTGGAGGTTCTCCTGTTGTAGCTGTGCAGTTGCCTGATTCTGATGATACATAGTGTAGCACTCCGTCACCCACTAGAGAATACGGACCAGTTCCTGAACAATGAAATTCGCCAGCAACGTCATATGTCGTAAGTGTCAATCGCATACGGGCGAAATCACCGGTACAACCAATAGTCCCAGCTGTGATGGTGTAGTTTCCAAGCCCAAACACGGTAAAGTCGCCGTTTCCACCACAAAAAGTAGTAGGAATAGGTGTAGACGGAAATATTGGCTCTCCGTTACACTGAACCATACTGCTGGATCCTTCGGAACTTACCAATTCAGCTTCACCGTATCCACATAGCCGCACGCTGCTAGATGAGTTGCAAATAAACTGGCCTTTACTGATAACTCTAGCATACAAGAGTGAATTTGTTATAAAGTTCACGTCCCCATCGCAATGCAAGCTTCCATTTCCGCCGTCTCGTACAATAGAGAATCGTCCATCGCCTTGGAACGTCAGCCTTCCTGTGCCATTACACTGTAAAGAATCTTCACCTGGCATGTTGGTAGTTTGTGCCTTGGAGCAACCGAGAAAGAGCAAGTTGACGACAAACACAACAATTATCATTTTGAAATCTCGGGTTGTAGCTACCTTGGCCGGATAGATTTGCAGACTCTACAGCTCACTAGACAAATGATGCATAGTTGGATGCCTTCGTAACTAATATCTATTGATCTCACGTGCCCGTTACACCTTAATCCAATACCACCTCGCTATGACATAATTGGCTATTTATAGACTGAATTATCTGCTTTATAAACACCTGATGATGTGATAATTATTTAAACAGAAAGTAGCAATCACTAACTAATTCAATGTAAAATTGCACATCAGCGCTATACCCCTGGAGGGTCCTGCTGAAGTAGTCAGTACAGCTGGTGTATGACATACAGCTTAAAGCCAAAAAACTGAGAAGCAAATCGATGGCTGCAAATTCATAAATGTGGAAAAGATCATGCTAAAATAAAGCTAGTTAACTACATGGATAGATAACAAAACAAGATAACAGTGAGATGACTGGCATTAGCCTTAGGACTTTTGTACATGTGGTATATGGCCATGTTTTACAAATCCTTACTGCAAATGAAGCACCGTCTGTGTTCATATAATTACCTGACTGGAATGTGACATGCACTTGCTCAGAACAACTCTCTCATACATTGAATGGAAAAGGTATAACATTGACATACACCCAATTGTAATAGTATATTAGTTATGACGAGATGACAAGACATATAGTATGAAATATTTAAATAGTAATAATAACCTTAAAAATAATTTGCAAGTACAAGCTGCAAATCATCTGGAAGTTTTGCAAGTATAGACTTGGCTTGTGCATGCAGGGCTTGTAAGAGCAGAGGACTGATAGACATATGCTGGTTTTTGGCCATCTCCTACACACAAGCAAACACAGTTACTGGTGTCCAGCACATGTAGCATGCACATACCATGCACTCCTTCATCCTTATCAAAAAGTCAACCACTTCAATTTCTTGTTTTCCTCTGGTCCAAAACATGACATCCTAGAGGAATAGCATGCATACAGTGATCGCAGTCCATTACTGTAAGCAACACAATGTCCTTACAGCCTTGCACAACATGTCCAAGTGAAGTAAACGTAGTTTTTGGTTAGCCTCCTCACGGCGTGTGTTTAGCCAACCAACAAAATTTGGTGTCTTAAAAAAAGCCCTGTAACGGATGGGTGAGAGTGCCAGTTAGGTATCATTTAATTCTGTTCACCTATACAATGCTGTCCAATTTCCCTTATGCTGGGATGTCAACTGTGGTCCACATGCTGCAACAGACTCTAGAAAATCTTCAGGATCAAATGGCTTTAACTGAGGTGGCATCTACAAGATAAGAACACATAAATTACAATTTAAACATGTACTTTAACAGTAACCTTCCATGGAGACACGTCTCTTTTAAGTGGCATAAGTGTAGATAGATAGCGTTCCTGTAATAGAACTTCAATTTGGTTGGTTACAAGAATCATGTTTACTTACAAGGGGAATAATAAAACTGGTTGTCAACTCCAATGCTTGCTTTCGGATCAATGCATTCTAAACCATAACACATCATTTGAAAAAATGTAGATCAAAGTGCATGCGTGTATATACCTGTACTTCTAAAGGTCGCTTTCCCAAAATAGTTTTGCTTGTTAGTAATTTGGCAAACACCTTATCGTGACTTAAACATGGATGATAACGAGTGTAGATACCTGTAACTATAGTAATCAATCATATACCTACAAATATGTAACACCTGGTTTCATGTCCATGGTATCAAATTTACCACCAGAACTCGTACTACGTCGATAAACCTTAGTGGTAGATTCTGAGTACAATGTAAGTAAAGCATTCTGTAACTCGAGACTGAAGTAAATACCATATTTACTTGGTTAAACACTGTGGCATTTTTTTATTATTTTAGTTCCAAAAATTGATGTGGCAACTATATTCACCACTTGATGCTCAAAAATGATGTTAAAGCTCTTATTTTCGAAATCAATTGTGGCACCACTAAAGTGCGGCCATTGAAGGTGCGGCATTTAACCAAGGAAATACGGTATGTATATTTTAACTATACATTATTATTAGGTAGCAGTACTAATAACCAAAGTTAGTTCTGGATATGTAAATATTCAAAATTAAAGGTGTGATTATTGCTTGTTATCCTATGTTAAACAATCCAAACAATCCAATCCTTTTTAAGGCATTTAAAATTTGACAAAAAGAGTTACAAAACCACTTCTTAGCATGCATACTACAAACTTTCTGTCCCTCTAAATGTTGTACACGTAGAATATTCTATACTGACCATGTCCTTTGGTGGTCGGTTCTCCTATACGAACAATGTGTGGCCAGTGCTCCAGTGTTTTAGTAAAGAATGGATTGGTAACTCCCAGTATCATTAATGGACTGGAAATACAAAAGAACATCCAATAGCAAGTGACCATACAATGTGTTAAAACACTAACGGAGGTTGAGTCTTTGTCGTGTATGCCTTGAACTCTGAGTCGTGAATGGTAAAATATGGTCGATAATCACCACAGTACTTCAGTGGATGTATCAAACTGTATTGGAATAGTTAATAAAAAATTTAAAAAACAATGCTTAGTTTCATTCTTTTATTGCATTTTTGTCATTACACTAACATCCTTGACAAACAGTACCTGACAAGAGCTTGTACAGCATTAGCACACAGTGTGGGTGATGCAGCCATTACTGCCAGTGGCTAATAAAACAAGACATTCATCAACTATCTGAGGCTGCGTAAATGCAAACCTCATTTAACAATACTAGTTCCCAGATGGTTTCAAAATTGCTTACAACTGGTAAATGGAGTGCTCTATGGGAAGTACAAATTAGGTACTATCACCGCACACAAACAACTTACTGGTATAAGCTTGGTTCATATACTGACGGAATTACTATAGTGGTGGACTAATAAAAACTAAAACATCATATTATAAGAGTACAATTATAAACTTACTGCTGACTTAACAGCAGGTGAATTGGTTAGTATCTTTGCAGCAGAAGGTTTATCTGCTTTGGATGGAATTCTAATGTAGACTAACTCTCCCATGAGAGGAAGGTGAATTACATGACCCGGCCAAGGATATGGCCATTGATTGATGGAGTGACATACTACGGAAAAAAATACACACAAAGAGGCATATGCAACACCAAACATCACAAAACAGAATGCATATTGTTACATTTCTTTTAGGAAATTAATGTACTATATATATAGACAGGAAGCTGACACTGGGAGCATTTCAAACTAAATTATACATCATCACTAATCCAACATCATGGACACACCTGCTTCTAATGAAGGCTCTCCATTAGTGAAATAATCAGAAGCAATTTTCTGTACCTGAAGTATGCAGTAATGGAGTGTCATGCATATCATTAGTAGTACAGTGCATTCATACATATCTTCATGTCCTGCAGCAGCAGTGACAAAGAATGTTAAACTGTGTGTGCAAGCAAGTGGTAAAGATTTACTATTTTCTAAAGAAAGACAGCAATAGATAACTTTCTTTCAAATTCTCAGAAAGCCTTGATATAATTTTTACATGACAAATTCACACATTAAAACACCACATTGTTAAACAACACAATCCATTGTTTTCTGCTGGGCTAGCACTTTTGTATAATACAAGGCAATACCCACACGCATGAAGCATTAAAACTATCAAACAGTATTCCAAACTTCACACACACGCAACTTTTCTTTACATAATATATATGTTACTCTTAGCTGCTAACATTAACATCCACTTGAATTAGTAGAAGGCTGCTATCATTGTTTAACTTCTACAACAGAGTTTCCCAAGCAACTCAATACTGATTGATCATGCAGACAAGTATATGCTGTATGTATGTATCTATTACATTGTTGTATGTTACAAGAGTCCCCACGATTCTTTATGTTACACCACTGATAACATGGGCCCATATAGGTTCAGGATCTAGATTGAAATGGAATAAGGTATCAAATTCAGGTATGAGATATATTAATAACCCATTTCCTAGCATGTAGGTAGATAAAGGAATGCAAGAAAAGTATGGCAATTATGATCATGAATATGAAAAACTTTGAACTGAATACTTGAATTGAACTGCACCACAAAAGTAGAAAGTGAAACAATCATATGTAATACATACACAACACATCCTTATTGCATTACCACATGTGAGAAGAATGTGACATAAGGTAGTCTAGAGATGATCACAACTGACTAAAGAAACAAATCCTTTATCAGCACAGCCTACATATACACAACCTTAGCTTATCACCTTTTGAAAGTAACCTCTTTTGATGTCAGCATCCTTCACCTGCCTGAAGTAAACATATCCAAAATAGTGTGTTTGGTCGGGCTAAGATTTTAAAGAAATATGTGACAGAGTGCATCTATGCTACAACTACAATAGTACCATCAGTACTAGTGGAGCTGCACTGTGTTCAGCCATGTACATGGAAGAGGTTCCTCCACAGCCTGGACCACTGCACTTGATTCTGAAGTGAAACTGTGTGTCTCCTAAACATCCTGTGGAAAAGACTTTTCAGCCTATAATTAGTTATATAATTTCACCTGAATTCGAATCTGGAAATGCTAGGTAGCATATGTTTGATTTCTGCAGCAAACAATAAGTTAATATAAACAGCAGTGTTTGTAATAAGAAAATGCTTACTTCTTTTTCAGATAAAGGATAATCTTTCGGTATGACAAGCTGTAGTGAACAAATATTTACATATGTTGGTTACCTGTACCAAATATACATAAAGAATGTTTGTCAGATGTCAGACACCTTTCGACCAATAGAATGAGTAGGAGATATGTTACTATGGTAACCCAGTAAAGGAATGCATGCAACACAGGAAACACATGACCAATCACCTTGTAGATATTGTCATGAGAGAATGTCAGAGTGATGACTCAAACATTGCTCAGTTAAAACCTATTTTGGGCTTATATTTATAGTTGGTAATCACAAGCATTCATAATCCACACTAAACAATTTTGCATTAAGCCATCACTTTTAACACAACCATCTTTATCACTTTATTCTGGGCTAGTAATGTGTGTACATACAAGGTTGCACTTAGAAGATCATAACTGGTATTTATACCACAATCCCCACAGGCCCAAATGTCTTGCCTCCTCCATTTGTGGTACTACCACAAAGCTTTTGAAGAAGCCACTGATGAGCAATCCTTTTTGTTTTGACTGATGGTATAGTTTGCAGTCTAGTCAAAGAGGCACTCAAAATGTTTCGATGCATTGAACCAGGCTGGTATCAAACAGTGAACCTGAATCCCATAACTTCTCTATCACACAGTCACAGTTGCAAAATTATATTCAAAAACAATGAAATTATAATTGTCTACTCCAAACAGGATCACCTGTTCTTTATACTTCCAGCCACTCAACTTGCCAAAGGCTCCTTACAGGTCCCACATGAAGTATGGGGTCTATTTGTCAAACTGCTGTTTATACCATCTCCAATGACTTCTTCACTGAAGAAGCCAATCCCCTGGAATAGTTGTTTGAATAAGTTTCTGTCTTGCTTGGTGGATAACATGCTGTGGTATGCAGTAAACAAGAAAGTGCAAGATATGTAATCCCAACTGTAAACCCCGAACTCCGAAAAAAAGCCTGGAATGTCATTATGTCCAACATTCATCAGTGTTAGTAGCAGCAGGTGTTCAGTGCAGTTGGATACAAGTACAAGTCAACCAAATCCGCTGTACCACATGGGGTGGCATAAGTTTCCCAACAACAAGATCGTCTGCAGGAAGAGAAGAGTCAACAGTCAAAAACACTGTGACTGCAACAACAGTCTCCAGAGCTACCCCACATCCTTGAGCCGGACATACACAAGGATAAATATAAATACAAAGAAAGCAAATACTTTTAGCCCTCAGAAAAATAATAAATATGTTGTTCGTCAGTTACATAGCCACGTCATGTCAGTTACTGAGATTAAGGAGGCTTTTAGTGAAGAAGCACTGAATGTAGAGTGTGACTATAGCATTATTTTGAAGGGCAGCACCAGAAGAAGCAATGGTTGTGAAGATGCAGCTTTGATAAATCAAGAACACAAAAGGTTTTTTTCTGTGGTGTGAAGGGTGAGACGAGGGAGACAAAACAAGTAAGCAAGATAAATGATGTGAATAAACATCACATGAGGGATGACAAGATAGCCACTACTATAAAGGAGGAGAAAACAAGATGATACATACACTATTCCCTTTATGTGCTCATAAGATTGCTAATAGGACTCATCATGACATGAATGACCATCCACATGTCCCTATGGTTATAGGTGTTCCCATATCTAAGAAACAGAAATATGAGTCCATGTCCTCTGCTCTTGTAAATGCAGAAAAGTTTTGTCCCATTCATTGCCTCACCAGTGAACTTTGTTGCTGTCATACCAACACCTACACCAGTAACCAAGGCTTTAGGCCATAATAGTGTTTCCCCTAGTAAGCTTGCAGATGTAAGAATGAAAAATTAGAGCAGTTGCAATGCATGGATGATGGTGTGTTATCATAAGAAGAGGTCAATTTTACAATTACTGCATGACCTTTAAACACACTAAGTGTACTGTGGCAAGCTACTTAACAGTGGCGGATCTAGTAGGGTTTCAGTAGTTCCGACAGAAACCGCCCTTTCAGAATTTCACTTTTAAAAATGATGCTAGCTGAGTAAGCCATTCTACTGTCGTAAATAGCTCTTTATCATAACAGTAATGTATAACTTACAGAATGTCTTCTTTTTCATCTCTGAGGCTAACTAAGCAGCAGTTCATCTACTCACTTGATAATTATTTTTTCAGGCGCTTGTTTCTGTGTGAGTTCAAAATGAGAAAACGAAAGACAAGAGACCCTGAGTAGAACTTAAAGCAAGGAAAAACCATTATCTTTCTTTGACAAGAGAGCAAGAGCAAGTAAGGATGTCTAAATAGTAATACAATAGTGTAGCTACATAGCTATACTAATGTTATACTAATGCTACTATCGAGAAATATAATACACCTCCCAGAAACCCCCTTTCAAAATCCTAGATCCGCCACTGCTTAGCTAAGTGTGAATATGCATACCATATTTTTGTGAAGATAAAATGGATATACATTTGTGTCATTGTGTATATGATACAGTCTTCAATCCAGTTGAAACAGTCGTGAATTGTAATGGATGACAGGGCTGTAAGTATGATGGTTTCGTTGTCAGTATAGAAATTGCACTCACTCTCAATTGCATTGATTTCAGTTTTCAACTTTGAGAAGAAGATTGTAGTGGCAAATAAGGGGACAAGAAAAGTGCACTAATGGTCCAATCACATGTATCAATTCCACTACCTCATCAACATGATGCATTTCAAGTACCACTACACTGTGAAGATTTTTTGCCATTGAATGGCATGAGATGAGGCAGTAGGAATTTTAAAAATCATAATATGTATTTCCATTTCTGTACTGTGGATTACATGGGAATCTAGTCCAACCATGAAATCAAGGAGACTCTTTTTCACCTCTGATCAGTATCTTGTGACACACTGGCTTTTTTTTCCACAAAGGCCATTGGTCCACGCCAAATTAACATGTCCAAATTATAGATGGATACATCTGTGACAATGAAGATGTTCATCTTGTTGTAAAGTTGCATATTTTTGATAACTAAATCAAACACAACTCAAAAATGTGCATAATGATGTAAAGCTGCTAGTAATCTCATTAATTTGCTTTGAATTACACACAAGTATATACCTGGATGGCTCAGAACAGAAAGTTCAGTTAGCTTTAGAGCCAAGCTAGATTGTTTTATTGAGGAGGATCTCATCTCAGAAGAGCTACCTCCAACGAGCAACAGTGAGGTTGAAATCAAACAAACTAGAATATAAAGTGCAGGAACAAAAGATGGACCCGGCTTAAGATGAAGGAGATAGAATTGCGAGAGAAGGAACTAGAGATGAAGGATATGGAACTACAGTTAAAATTGAAAAAGATGGAGCTAGAGAAGAGTATCCCAGTTAGTTCATCAGAGCCTCCACCTACCAGTGCTAGTTCATTTGACGTAAGCCATCAGGTAAAATTAGGTCCAACAACATCACTAACAAGAAGTGATAAGTTTTTAGTTTGAGGATGTTTCCACTGGCCACCGGAATCACACACAACGTTGTTGCAGAGTAGTAAAGTGTGTGAAGCATGCTCAGTACTTTTGGTGGAACAGAGTGCAGACTATTAGATAGCGAAGAGAGAGATACTAAAGGGGTATGAGCTAGTACCAGAGGCTTACCAAACAATTTCGTGAGTTGAAATGTAAAGAGGGCCAAACATATGTAGGGGAATTTGCATGACAGAAGGAGGCACTGTTTAACAGATGGTGTACTTCACAACAAGTTGGGGATAGTTTTGATAAGCTCAAACAGTTAAACACTTTAAGAGTTGTGTTCTTGCTAAAGTTAAGATGTCAGAAAGTAGATGAATTACAAAGGGCAGTAACCTTAGCAGATGATTATAAACTCACCCATCAGAGTATAAGTTCTGTACCAGAGACCAAGAGTGTTACTACTTCCAAGCCAAAAGGCACTCCAGCTTTTATTCCCTCCCAACCTGTGTAAGGAGTGGGCTTACTTCTAGGTAATGATTTAGCTGGTGGTTGATGTAGTCTTCCTTGTGTTCTGACAGCACTAATGGAAATTCGGCTTATTCACTGCCTGCACAGTCACTTACACAATGGCCAAACAGGCCAAGAATGTTAGCAGGTTCTAGATTTGTACCCCTTCCTCGCATCGAGGGTTGCACTGATCGAAATGGCCACTCAAAGTATGTCAGTAAATTCGATATACCGAAGGGGTGCTACTGAGTGAAAGAACAAAGGAGATATCGGCATTCGTAACACCTGATGGACTATTCCATTATAAGGTGATGCCATTTGGCATGAGAAATGCACCTACAACATTTCAACGTTTTGTTAATCAGGTGGCAGCAGAGGTAGAAGGATGTGACGCCTATATCAATGATGTAATCATATATAGTGACAGTAGTGATAGGTGGTATCGAGAATTCTAAATCAATACGGTATAAATGAATTAATTGAGGTTATTGAATAATGTTTGTGTTTGGTATTGTGCAGTCGTGTACATCTAATGGACATCAAATTGAAGCAAGGATGTACGTAAAATCTAGAATATTAAAATTTAACTGAGTATTGTCAAGTTACAAAAAATGCTTGGAACGACTCACCTGTAACGTTTATACCTGCAATTATTTACTTCCAGTATTTGCAATATAATACGGTATTTAAAATATCATCATACCAAAAATACAATACCTTAATCATATTGAAATTTATTGCCCAACTCTAAGTGACAGTTGGATTGACCACATTAGACAAATTAGAACCTTCTTTGATAAGCTAAAATTAAGGAAGAAAAGTTAACCATTAATCTTGCAAAGAGTGAATTTGGTTGCATGTGAACCAGTCAGTTATCTAGGTCACATCGTGGGGCAAGGAGAAGTGAAGCCAATAGATGCCAAGGTTGAAGTCATCTCACAAGTTTCTACTCTGAAAAACTAATGCAATTTTTTAGAAATGGCTGGCTAATAACAAGAACTTCTAGTTATTGTTGAACCACTGATAAACTTACTGAAGAGAGTTTTGAAGACTGTCAAACAGTGCTCCAGAAAGTCAAAGGTATTCTTACTCACTGACCAGTCCTAGCAGCACCAGATTTCACCAAGAAATTCAAGCCAGCTGTAGATGCTAGTGATGTTGGAGCAGGGGCAGTTCTATTTCATTGATCATCCATTGTGTTACTTTTCCAAAATTGACGCCCAGAAGAGGTACGACTGAAAAAAGAATTGCTAGTTTCAGTATTAGCTCTGCAATACATTGAGATTTATGCTACTACAGCTAAAGGGCCTAATGTTATTTTCATGAATAACAATTCACTCCAAGAATAAGAATAAAAGGTTTATGTGGTGGAGTTTTCTGTATTGCGTAGACATACAGCACATAAGGGGCCAAGACAACATAATTACAGATGCCTTGTTTACAACTGGATGAAACTTTTCTTTAAGAATTTGTATGAATGACATTAATTTTATTGTGTTATTAATTTATATATATTCACCTCTATTGTTTTTGTACATACATACATACATACACTTATTTTAGGAAGAAAGAGATAGCTTTCTTTTTGTAGGGGAGTATTACTAGTGTTGTAATACATGTGTAGTAATATTAATTAGAGTGTGCTATAATAAGAATTCAGCCGGTGCTTCATATCCTATCCACTACAAGTATTTTGGTGTCATAACACTGTCCCTACTATACAGTACTACCATACTGTATGATAATCTATGCATGCAATCATTAAGATACTGATCATGCAGATGTCTTGGGAGAAAACATGGCATCTGCTTTAGGGTTGAGTCAAATTTGCTTTTATTTGCCTAATATACTTTTGATCACCCTAGGCTTTATGCTGCCATATATAGAGTTACAAGTACTGGAATTTTAAGGTCAGATAGGGGCCATAAAAATAAAAAGTGGTACAACTGTAGATATCCTTTAATCTCTATTTTTATTAGTATAAAATTGTTAATTTAAAAATGAAGTAGGGATCTATGCAATAAAAAGTAGTGAGACAAGAGATGAATGATGGTATTATAGCATAGCTCGGTGGGAAAGTCCCTACTTTGCAATGTTAAATTAACAAATTTTAAAATACTAGTTTGTTTAGTTTTTGTTGTAGCACAGCTAGTTACAGTGTGACTGTTCTATCAGAATATCTGGCATACATGACTGTTGTATTAGAGTGACTGTTCTATTAGAGTATCTCAAGTCAACAAAGGGGTGTTACTAGCTAGACAAATAAGGGATGAGGTCATTACTGTTAAGTAAATAGCTAGATTGTTAAGAGGTGTCTATCACCATTAGTCAACCTAGATCTTTATTTGATGGTTGAGGTCGTGAACCTATCGCAAACAGGATCCCAATTGCGAAGTTGCAGATATCTAGCTAGTATACCTCTTATAGTAGCACTGGGACTGAAACGCTTCTAAAATCCAGTGAGTGAGTGAGTGAGTGATTGAGACCAAATTTCAAGTTTTACGTAATTTTTTGCATGTATGTATGTGCATATATTTGCTTGCTGCTATATATGCCTGACCACTATCACACTTGTATGGTAAAGAATCTTTAGCAGCCAGTGTGAGTGCTCTATGGTCCCTGTACTAAACTTACAGACTCTGAGGTATATATATTTGTGCCAGTTTGAGATGTAGATGAAACTGGTTTCTGAATACAGTTTAGGCATTGTAATGACCAAAAAACAATAATGCAGGCCTTCCAGGAATTGTGTTTTGAATCAAAAGCAGGTGTATCCCTCTCATACGCAAACAAGAATAAAGAACAGACTCAAGGCTTCATTAAGAGAAGTTTTGAAAGAAACACCATAGACAAATCATAAGAAGATAGTCTGAGTGTTTAAAGTAGCTTGTTCAAGTTATGCTTCCTTAGTAAGATAAAGTAGTACCAAGAGATATTGTTACTTCTTGGTGGTACTAAATACAGTGGAGCCTCAGTTATCCGAACCCCTTGGGACCAGGGGTGGTCCATAAGTCTGAAAAGTCCACATCTCTGGAACTGTGTATAAATAACCTTAAAATAGCATAAAAAACATTTTAATTTTTTTAAAATATTATCAACTATCCTAATAGAACAGTCACTACTCTGATAGAGCAGTCATTTCCATAGTTCTGTTAACCGAGAATCCGGATAAGTGGGGTCCGGGTAACTGAGGTTCCGCTGTAAGTGGAATTAAAATAAAATACATTTAGTACTACAAAACCGATAGGCTTAAAATGAATCTATTACTTAATTCAAGGGATAGTATTGATTTGGCGCAGAGTAGCTAAGCATCAACTTGTTTTATCACTATAATAAAAGCACTTATTTTGCAGATGCTTAAATACCAAAGAAACACAAAGACTTCATTACGCATGCTATTGTTTAGCAACATCTTCAAAGCCTTTGTGTCTCTTTGCCTGGTATTTAATCATCTACAAAAAAAATTGATAAGGATCAAAGTTTTGTCATAAAAAGATAAGTGCTCTAAATTCTACAATTTACAGATTATCAGGAAATACAAAACTGTCTCAAAACACTGTCAGGATCTTTTATGCCAGAAGAAGCTGATAGTTCATTGAATTGTGGCAAGCTATTGACAAGCACAATAACTCTGTAACAGTTAAACCAAACCAGCATACTGAGATTTGCCTTTAAACTCTTCTTACATGCAATTTCATGGCAATTACTTAATAATGGCAGTTTTTGTAATTGTGCAAAAAGGAGAAAATGGAAAAAAAAAAAGATTATTAAGGGCTCGTGCGCATAAATTTGGTATGTGGATGAGGATATTTTCACAACAAAAAAAGTTCACTTTTTATGGAGCTACATTATTATGTGTGTATGCATATTGCATTATTGTTCCTCCTGTTAATAACACACTAGTGTGGTGTGTGCGCTGCATGACAAGTGACGTATGTCAAACATAAAAGTTTTAATGTCTGTGAAAAGTGTAGATGCATTCTGACTGCGTCATAAAAGGAAATAAGCAAGTAAAAAAACTATAGCGTTATTAAACCAGGCGCACCCCCACAGCTGGCCTTCGGCCGGCTGTGGGCGTACGCCTGGTTTACTGAAATTGTTTCCGTAAAAGTGTGTGTGTGTACCTATCTACATATGTTTGTCCGTACGCACCCATGTGAGCAAAATCATTAAATAATGGTAAAAAGCAGCTTTTACGTAAGAATTAAAAGCGAATTGAAATCTATATCAAACTCCTGCACAGGTAAACTTTGCTCTGAGGTGGTTTCTTTTTGAAAGTCTGAAATACGGGTGTGGCGACTTTCCTCTGACTTTATAAATAACCTTCCCCTTGAGGTTTTCAGGCGTTTAGCAACTGAAAAAACAGCAGTGCAGGCCTCGTAGTCTACCAGGAATAGCGTATCCCTTCGAGTTGAAAGGGGGCGCATCCCTTACGTACGCAAACAAAAATGAAGAGCAGCTTTGAGGCTTTGTTGAGAGAATTTGTGGGAAAAAACACGTTAGTCACACTATAAAATAGTTTAGAAGATACTTCTGTGCGTAATATGTTGGTAAAAGCGGTTTGTTTAACAAACGCTTCCTTAGCAGTGCATAGCAATGTAATTGAAAGAATTACAAAAATTTCGTGAATTACAAAATACGAGTTTAAAATAGTAATACATAGTTGGTTAATTCATATACTGTCTATAGTTAATTCCAGATGAGTTAGCTAGCTGCCTGGTTTTTAGAAGTAGCACAACTTGTTTCTATTTATCTGTGTACATTTCTAAAAAAAATAGAGTTTGGAAAAAGTTATACTTCCTGCACCATGGATGTGACCAGGTGAATATGAAACCCTTAAAACTCATTTAATTAAAGCAGTGCTATCTCCATAGCTTAGGGATATGGGGCTAAGTAAATCAATTATAAATTTACAATAAACACCATGCTAATAGTTAATCTAATTATGCCCACAGCTTGGGTCTGCTGGATTCTATGAGGAATGTGAGGTACCTGTTTAGAATCTATAAAACTTGCTGAGATATAGACAACTATACATTCACTGAATATGGCTGCCATTAGCATTGAGGCACGTAATTAGTCAAATGAGTCATATGACAGTCATTTAATACATTCTCTGCACACATGTACAGGCCTATTAGGATATAATTACAACAGACACACAGACTTCATTCAATCAGATACACCAGTTAACGTATCTATCACTATGTGATTGTGCTAATTGCAAGGCATATTTATATGAACTTCCCAGGCACTATGATAAAATTGGCATCTGTCTATTATAGATTTGTGAATTCCTTGTAAAATCACAGCAGATGCCAACTGGAGACTCCCCCTTAACTAGTCAATAATTATATACATGATGCCCCAACCAAGGCAAAACTTTTATTATGTTGTACAACAACGTATTGTAGATAGCAGACACTCGATTTCATCGTCACAATCATATAAACTACATAACTATCACGTGTCCTACTTACCTCTAAAGCTTGACCCAATTCAAGGTCAAAGGTAACCACGCACACGCAAGATATCCAGCGATGAAACTTCTCCCACGAGTCATGTCTTTCATCACTTACTGCTGCTGCTTCGGCCATCTTTAATCTCGCCTTCAATTGGCTATACTCTAATAAAACAATCATGTAGTGTGCTAATTGCTGCACACCCTCGCCACGCCTGCATTGCAATGGATTCGGACGGTATTCCTGCAAAGAAGAAAATAAAAAGATCTTCGGATCTTTTAAATATTACTGGAAATGGTAAGCTACATTGCATTTAAGCACGATGGAATATTCTCACATCAATTTTATAGCTTCTAATATATTAGTGATCAAAGATAGCTCTCCAACAGTCTCTCCAAATATCCACAGAGTGAAAGAGTGTGAAAGTGAGTGACTTGCACCATCAGAGTATGGTATATGATTAATCAGTAGTACCTACGGGACAAGCGTGGAAGTTTGAATCTATAGTCTAGCGCGGCCAGACCCTCAGGTGGTACTTATCAATTAGAGACTATAAGCACCCTGTCTGGTCCAGAATCAATATGTTATTCACACCCCAAGCTAGGGCGTTTTGTCTGCTTTTGTCGTGAAATGTATATTCAAATTTCAAGCCACGTATGAACTGGAAATGCCACTGGCCATGGTAGCTAGCAGTGATAAGAGGCTCAGAGGCTGTTTTTCTATGCAGCTTGAATTGAAAAGTACACAGATTGATTTCTTATAAAACTAAAAAGACAAAGGGCAAATTGAGTGTTTAAACTGAGGTTTATGGGTTCCTCATATCTTTCAGCATAATTAATCTGGCTTCTACTCATCATCTACCACTTCACCAGGTGTAAGGTTCTATCATATAAATTGAAAGGAAGTGTGCATTCTATGACAAAATGCTCTTTATTACACCTAAAAGTGTGGTATATATTATTGATTCTGGACCAGACTGTTTTTCAAGAGAGCACTTATAATCTCTAATCAATAAGTGCCACTGACCACATGAAACTAGTTTGAATCCTCCATCTTCTTTGTTTTCTTATTGGGGGATCATTGGCAATGATGTTCATGCATTCAGTACTTGTGAACTATTGTGTGGCTCCTCAGGTACTTGACTAGACAGCAAGCTGTCTGGATCATGCAAGTCACCACCTGGAACTTTATTTTGCATTCAACAAAAAGTTTTATATTGAGTGTTATGTGTCTGACTCCCCATCAGTTTTATCCTCAATGATTATTAAACTACTAAAGGCAGCCAAGCTAGGTGTCCTTACCAGATGAGTGAATCCTAGCAAGAGTTTGTAACATGCAGTGAGGGAACTGGTATTTATTCCATTAGAGTATTTTTTTAGCAGTTAATAATCATAATTATTATTTTTATAGATGTGAAATTGTCTCCAGATTCAACTCAGAAAGCAATTTTTTGAAAAATTTCTGCTACACATGCTGCAAATGCTGGTTGTGCTTGCACAACTATGATGCTGGTGGTGGTCATAGAACAGTTGCCTACCCAACTTGTAGATGCTTCCTCCGCCCCTGCATCAGTCTTAATAGGCTCAGTACAAAACCAGCCTTCACTGGATCATACTACTCATAAGGCTACTAATAAAACCAAAGGAGCAGTATAATTCTATAGATCAGGCTAATAGCATGTACATGATACATTACCACTGGTTGGCAAATGCATTGCAGGGACTTGAACACTGCCCTGAATTTCCGAACCAAGTCAACTTGAGATGAAACTAGCACCAGAACTTACAGAACAGAACATAGGTTCTCTACTTGAGGTGTCAATACACTGCAGCTGTCAAGTTCTACAAACAGCTAGTAAGTGCACCCAAATCTTACTTATTCTCTGCATGTCACTAGTGAGGTAGTGGCTAACAATTATCTGTAGTACCTACAGAATTTTCCATCCTATGTGTGGTTTTGCACAGGAGTAGGATACTTTAATAGTCACTGACTGCTCTATTAAGGTATCACTGACTGTTCTATTAGGGTATCTCGAGTGACATCCAAAAGTGATCCTGGAAAACCAGAGCAACCAGACTGCTTTCTTGGAACATGCATGGCTCAATAGCTACCACTAAAAGTTGGGTAGGCAATTGCCTACCTGGTTCCGCTGCCCCTGTGATGTGAAATACTAAATGTAAATGTGTAATCAAAGCAAGCAATCCTATATGCAACACATAATGGCCCCTCTGGTTCAATATATAAGATGGGAAATTGCAGTATCTAATATAAGCATTTGTGGCCTAATGTTTGGTACAGATTCTGTATGCAATGCAGCATTTTTGGTTTGGGGCAGCCCTTTCATATCCACCTGTATACTGGTAATCTATTACATGTACAATAGCTATTGCTGGGGTAAAGCAATTTCTGGACTTTGCCAACTGTCAACAGCAGCAGGAACCAACTGTAGACTTAAACATTGAAGCTGTGCCAGATGGAGAACCCTATATTGAAATGGTATGTTACATAATATGTCTTGTATTAAATTAGTCTTGTTCTGGTAGACTCTAGGACTGGTACCCCTGGGTGAGGAAGATAGTGACAGATGTAGTGATACGTCATTGTCAGATTCAGATAGTTCGGATTCATCATGTGAAAACCTTCAAGCCATAAAACTTCCCGATGGTAGATATTTGCAGACACATAACCAGAATAAGACATGCAATTCATATTCATTAATAGAAGAAATTGAAAAGAAATAAAATTGTACAATATGATAAATTATATAATAATTATATTACAAGAAAAACTGAAGAAAAATAAGCTACCTATTGACAGCTGTAGTAATATGGTGTAGTTTTATTTCTTTTTCTTTTTGCCTTTCTTCTTTTTAGTCCCACCACCCTCCCATTTGTAACCTCGAAGTTGTAAGAACTCCACAGGTCCATGAGAAATGTAGTATGCATTCAGCATAGCAGCATTACTGAGTGGGTCTATTACCACAGGGGCCTTTGCTGATGTAGCATCTTTAGTAGACTTGGCTTTTCCTTTCTTCTTCTTTCCACCACCTTTCTTACTAGAGCTTGATTTCTTCTTTCTTCCAGATTTCTTTTCAGGCTGTAAGTAATAAACGTCCAGTTGAGCAAAGACCACGTCTTATACTCACCATATCATGCATTCCCCAGTCTTACTACTACCATTTCCACCAATTTAATCCTGTATATGTACAAATTGAACGTCACCCTAATTGAAGGCTGCAGCTGCTTATTGGCTTACCTCGCTTAGTTAACTAACGGGGTATACTTCTAACTGAAACGTGTAGTCACAACCGAGTCGTACGTAGTAAGTTTTCCTTGCGCGACACGCCTTCACAGCACAACCCGGCACGCTACTATGACAACCTGATTTACAGTTTACAAAAATTTACGGAAGTTAATTACTATTATCGGACTTGTTCACATATAGTGAATAATAAACTACACATGCTAGTTCATATGTTGTTCTTGTACAGTGTTTATTGGCTGTGATGCACCAGATATAAACTGAGAGGCTAAGGCAATGTCAGACTGGGACAAGTCTGCAACTGAATGAGTCTGTTCACTGAGAGAACCAAAGGCATCAGAGAATGCAGATGTTAATCCACCTATACGAATCTGCTCCACCAAGCTTGGCTTGTCAGAGGATGATAATGCAGACACCACAGAATCAACAAGGTTCCTAGGATCTTTACTATCATCAATTTGGTCATTATTTGCACTAGACATGGTCATACCAGTTAGCATGGAATTGGACGTGGTGGCAGATGTGTTAAGATAACCTTGGGTCTCTGAAGGTTGTGATTCAAGGCTTAGGTATTCTTGGCCAGGTTCACTGCTAGTAAGATACTGATTTTCAACCGATGAAGAGACAGAATTAAAAAATTGTTGGCTACTGTCTGACTGTGACGTACTGCTATTTCCTTGTCCACCAGGATAAGCAGTAAGTAGTACTGTGGTAGTGGAACCCACTGGCTGTCCAAGGGCTTTGGCATCTCTCTCTGTAACTGTTACCGTCTGTGTAGCATATTGTACTTGACCAGTTTCATCAGCAATTTGTTGTAGTTTGGCTGCAGTCTCAGCCAGTGATGCATCTGCTAATGTAGCCATCCCAGAGCTACTACCATCCTCATTAGAACCCAATCCGGTATCAATGGTAAACACCTTAAATGAAAACAAAAGTATTAACAGGGCAATAGCATTGGATCAACACCAGTTTACCTGTTGATTGCTTGTGCTGAGAAGATTAGGTGGTTGGGAGAGATCAGTGGAAGTAGTGGTTACACCACCAGAATTATCTGACAAAGTGTTTTCTACACTTTCCTCAGCAGCTTGTTGCTGTTGTTGCATCTGCTGAGCCTGACTGAACTCTGGCAACAAATCCAACCTACCATGGTGGACATAACAGTTGACAATGATCTGTCTCAGGGCATCAGTCCATGACAATTGCTTCTTTTCATCTGGAGACCGTGGATCAATACGGATGTTTTCAAAAGGTATTCCATCAGGCCACCATACTGGTTTGTTATCCTCCTTGCCCCATCCAGGCTTTCCTCTTTGGGTGGAATATTTCAACATTGTAGGAATGAAATTTCTGAGTTGGGCCTGTGTCATTTTACTGACAGGTGTAGGTATTCCTTCAAATACTAGTGGAGGTAGCTCAAACAGGCTCTGTTCTGTTGTGTGTGGAAAGTTAGCAGGTGTTTGGGACTGCAGGGAGTTCTCCACTTCACGTATAATCAAATGCTTTTGTTTCTTTAACACACTTTCCAATGGGTTGGCCCCAAATACTTTGAACAATGGCATATCTTTTCCGGGAGTATAAATAACTACTGCAGCCTGTACACCAACCCTAGTTGTGTACTCATCAATTGTGTTCTGTAGTTGACGCATTAGTTTGGTAGTGTATCGTCTCCGCAGTGCTGGATTAGACTCAAATTGGTATTGACTTTTTCTCTTCCGAGCTGATGCAACAGCTACAGCAGCTGCCAACCCCACCGGCCCAGATCTGGCTAGTCTCGATGTAACCTCATCTTGTGCAATATCTTCTGCTGACATCATTTCAATCATACTACTCTCAGGTGAGGACGGTTCATTTTCACTGTAAATTCTTGGCTCCTGCTGTTGTTGTTGCTGCTGTTTCACTGGTGAACTCATATCAGTTGATGTACCAATCGTTAGTGACTGGTCAGTAGAAGTACTGGTATTAATTCCTAGGTCAGGATAAGCTAAGGGGTTGTCTCCAAGTACTCGGGCCGTGTCTTCACCCAAAGACGTACCCAAAGCGTCACCATGGCCAGTACTGTGGTGAGCCATCTCGGGCTGTAAGCTAGAAACATCTGGCATCTGTGAGAAGGGGTTTGAAATGCTTGTAAGAGTATCGGTTGGTATTTCCAACGCTTCGGTGACAACAGGGCTGTTCCTAGTGACGTTCTGATTGGCAATGGCGTCAATAGGGTCAGCAGAACTTAGTTCCATCGGAATATGGATATCTCCCAGCCGCGAGTCGTCTTCAGCGTTGCGCTCATCTTTCGCACCACCTTGTAAGGAATTTTCACCTCTAATAATTTCCACTCCAGAAACAGGACCAACGTTGGAAGTGACAGCAGAAAAACTCGATAAATCTACCCTCAAACTACCACTGTCATGAACCCCGGGTGTATCGGCCATTGAGATGCGCAGTAGAATTACAAACTGGAGCAGACCTTTGAACAGGTGTGTCTTCTGTTCCCTCTAAATCACATCATGAGCATGCTCGGACACCCCGCGTTACCGCAACGTTGCACGTGGTCTCACCTCAAGTTTCACATGCTCATTGCTCACATGTGATCACTTTTACAGTACTGCTGACGATGGAGAGGCTGGTTGTGGATGAAAAGGACGAAGAATGCGAGTCTTTGTTAGTTGGAGGGAAAGCTTATAACTTATGGGTGCTTAGTCATCGTTACAAGCTCAATGTTCCCGCTTGGTTCGCGATAACTTCACGATGTTTCACACAATTCGTCCAGGTACGTACGTATCTATATAAAATGTTTATCAGTCCTTCTATAGGAAAATAATCTCAGTTCTAAGCTGATAATTGATGCTAAGAATTTATCGGAGAGTGCATCACGAGCTCAAGAGGCCATTCAAACTGCTAGTTATCCTCCAGGATTAGGACAAGCAATTAGTGCCCGTCTAATGGAATCACCCTTCAGTGATCAATTCATAGCAGTACGTTCCAGTGGAACTGATGAAGACTCCGCCAGCCATTCCTTTGCGGGTATATACACATGTCAAATATAGTTGGATGTCACTCATGTATTATGGTAGGACAGTTTGAAACATACTTATTTCAGAAAGGAGAACAAGTTATACTGAATGCAGTTAAAAAGTGCTGGGCATCATGTTTTGCTACACGAGTCATGCAGCACAGAATTGACTGTGGCTTGTCCACTTCTAATATACAAATGGCTGTGGTGATACAGGTAGCTTGTATGTACATGTATGTTGCTGAATACTGTTCAAACTTACAGGTGATGGTGAACTCTGAAACTAGTGGGGTGGCATTTTCACGACATCCTCTAAAGCCACTGACAGCAGATTCCGTTCTGGTTGAGGCTGTATATGGGCTTGGTGAGGGACTGGTGAGTGGAGAATTAGAGGCAGACAGTTATGAGGTAAAGTTAATGATGACTTCAGCTCTGATAACATATCAGAAATCCTCTAGGTTAGCAGGAATGGTTACAAGGTGACCAAACAGATTACTGAAAAAGGTGAAAAACTAGTGCAAAACGAAAGTGGAGGACTTAAGAAAGTAAGTTAGGTTTAAATTACAAGTCAGGTAAAAGGCATCAGATCTATATTTGGTTTCTTTTATGTACAACTAGGTTTCTGTGCCTGAGACAGACCAGAAGGCTTCATGTTTGACAGATGACCAGGCTCAGATGATTGCTAAACTTTTGGTAGATTTAGAGGAGAAAAATGGCAAACCCCAGGACTTTGAGTGGGCCTTTGAAGATGGTAAAGCAATATACACATAATATCTCGGCTCTTACAATGTATGTCTGTACAGGTCAACTGTATTGCCTGCAAGCCAGACCAATTGTGACATTACCCTGTTCATTTTTTTTCCGGCCGGATGCACGCGGTTCAAAAGCAGTACTGTGGGACAACTCAAACATTGTTGAGAGCTATAGCGGTGTCACTACACCTCTTACATTCTCGTTTGCTTCAAGAGCATATGAGCAGGTTCCTATTTGTGTTTGTGCATAGTATGTGTATGGCAAGGGACACCCATGTGTGTCTTGTTTTTGCTTGTGAGACATCACTGCAATCTCCCTTGCTAAAGAATTATCCTCTTTAACCCCTTTTGTGTGCAATGTACTGCATGCATAAGGTCCGAAGGGAGGAGACATTCTTTGTGTCAGTAATAGTTGTGTGTTTTGCGTGTATGTAAGTTTTATTATTGACTACAGGTGTATACATTGACCCTAAAGACAATGGGAGTACCAGCCAAGCAAATACAAGAATTCCAACCATACCTTTCTAACATGCTGGGAATTATTAGGGGTAATGTGTACTACAATCTTGTCAACTGGTATCGACTGCTGAGTGCTTTCCCAATTGGGGACACCTCCAAGTTTATGGAGACTATGATGGGAGTAAAACAGGTGACAATATATATTAAGCTCAGGTTGATGTTACATATAGAACATACAGACACTTCATCCAGACATTGAAGCCCAACTGGGTGCTATAAAAGACACAGCACCTCGTTACAGCTTGTGGGCAAAGATGACAGTTGTATTAAATACGTTATACAAAAGTAAGTTATGTCATTTGTTAGTGAATTTCATAATCAGTTGTCTTATGTAGTGTACACCATTGATGGTCTTGTGGTGAAGTTCTTCGACTATTTCAACCAGCAGTATGAAGCAGCTCTTGGTACTGATTTTGAGAAAATGGATCTTGTTAATCAAATGGATTATCTGAAACACATCTATAAAGTATAATTCCACCACAGCATGCAGCAAGCTTCATGTGTATAAGTGTACCTTTTCCGATGCTCTATAGAATGTTATTGGACGATGGGAAGTGCCTATATACAATGATATTTACGTGATGTTCTTTTTTGGTTTGCTGAAGAAGTATACTGGTCGTTGGGTGGTCACTGGAGACTCAGACGACAAGGTGAAGAAGTTATTTTCAAATTTGCTAACACTAAGCTATAGGATCAAGACACACGGTATCAAAGCCAAGAAAGCTGGCATGCCACACCGTGAGTATAAGAAAGAAAACGTGATTTTCATGCATACGTAACTCTGCTCCTTTCTCAAATTGGAATCATTTTTGTACTGCGACCACCCTCCACCTTCAGCACAATATTTTTGCTAACGCAATCATAGGTGTGAATGCGTAGCTAGCTTGATTTTCTTAAATTTCTGTACACTCTTTAAGAACGTATTTCACATACAAGTTTGACAAATAGTCACAGAGTTACTGACAATTATTATTAGCATTTTGTCATGCCTACAAGGTAAACTGTTTTTGGGAGTAACTTAAAAATATTGCTATGCGCATATAGGTTAGCCATCATAGTTCAAACCTTTTGTGGTTTAAAAGAAATCAAACTGATAGCTATAGAGTTACAAGACAAAAACCAAACAACTATATATAAATTGTGGGGTTGATATACTTGAGTTGAGCAACTGCAACCTATGTTTGCATGAAAAGTTGATATACTCTAATAGAACAGTCACTGAAAAAATATAAATTGCAATGTAGAATCATGCATGTATACCTAACTTAGGAAGGAATTTACTTTCTTATAAAACATTAGTGCAAATAAATACAGGCACTGTAACACAACTTTATATATTCATAGCCATGAACAAGCAAGCACAAGATTATAAAGCAGTTATCAGTATTTATTGGTTATTGTTTGGTATCGGATCAGTAGGTATTTTTCTGTATTGGTAAAGCACTACTTTGTCTTGTATGATCATCATTGTATCTGTAGATTCGGAAGTTTGAAAAAAAATCACAAGTTGTACAAGCAAGTCAGGTTTTTGCTAAGACGGTCACATTATTAACATTTATTATTGTCAACATCATCATAGCCATTTCATGGCTACCACCATTGATTTCACTACTTTTTCATCCATGCTTTTGAAGGCTGCATCATTTTTATACAGCTTCACTGTTTTTGCATGGAAACATTTTGCCAGAAGGCAGTACAATTTGTTTTTTTTTTAATACTCACAAACCACTCGTCAGTGTAAAACTTGTATAGTCTACTTTAGTGTGTTTCCATGGTTGTCTTTCATATCTTCCTATTGTGGTAATTCATTTACAGGTGCAGTCACTTCAGAATGACTTGTTGTGTGGACAAGGTAGTGTACATGTGTGTTCCCTACCAGCAGTCATACTTATCATATAGGAGATGTTGAGAGTACAATGCCTACCAAACTATTAATGGAAGTAGCTGAATATGTTGACACTCATAGTGTTGAGTTGAAGGATTGGTTCCTTAACAACAAAGAGGAGGTATTGACAATGTTGGCAGATAAAGACAATACCGAATTGGATTCATCAGCTGTACCTTCTCATGAGTAAGTGCCCTGTATACAACATGTTGAAATTTAGTTTTTCATATGGTTTTACTTTTAGTACTGTTAGGAACAGAAAGAAGCCTCAAGAAGCTGCTGGCAAACCTGAATCATCAGATGCATTTACAGAAGTGTGGTGTGTGTGGTGTGTGTGTGATTACAAATTGCTGTTTTACAGGCCAAAAAGAATGTGCTGTTGTCTATCAGACTTTTTCTGAAGAGGTATGGTTTTCGGTGCATCAATGAGCTCAAGTTGGAAGAGAAAACTCTTCATGATGACCCAGGTTAGTTAATTGTATTATGAAAAGTAATACGAGGAGCACCCAAGTAGTTGGAAGGTAGTGTTGTGTTGCATGTGTGTTCATTACATGATTTCACGTATCTATAATTATCTCAGTTGTGCTTGGACAGAAACAGGTTATATTTTCTGCAGAAATTCTTTAATGTGAGTTAACTACCTTGCTTAATAAATTAGAATTAAATTGGTCCCACCTGTATACCTTTTTGCAACACTCGAGTATGCAACTTGCATGTACTTACATTTGATTTTACTTCACAATTTTAGAGGGCTATACATATAAACATGCAAATTTCATGACAGATTGTCTATAGCATTCATTGGCAAATTGCATACAATTCTTAATTGAAATTGGTAAAATGCGATTTGTAGTTGCACTTACTGGACAAAGTGTGCTTGTGGAAACTGAGCTTAATTTTACTGTGGGTAAACTACCAATAAGGCACAAACCTTGAAAGGTGACGTTATAATCTAACATGTATACATGACAACAATGTGATCAAGATATCCTAATAGAACAGCCACTAAGTAAAAGTCATACACAAAGAGCGTCAGATTGAAATTGATAGGTGGAAATAATGTTGTTGTGGGTTCTGAACAGAACCCAGATAACTCTACCATGGGTTGTGACCACTGAGCCATTGTTGCCACTGCCCTTAGTTTTTAAATGATGAAAGTTACAAGTTCTATGGGTAGGCAGCACCTTTAAGGGTAGGAGTGGCAGCTACAGGACCTGGACACATCCAAGAACTTAATCTTACTCAAGGACCTTATCTTACCAAGTCTTTCTCTGAGCCATTAAATAATCATTTGTCGGGGGGGGGGGGGGGGGGGCAATGCGTGGAAGAACAATGCCAAAGGTGTTTATAACTACTACAGCGAAATCATAACAGGTTGTCATGAAGTCTGCACCTGACAAATAATAGCACCGATGCCTGATGTCTCGACCAGCAGTGAGGATTACAACTTATTTCTGAAACCACCTTCAGGCGACTTCCTGTGTGGGCTTCATGGTGTCAAAGTGTTCATTCACCTTGTCAAAACCTTTTCAAAGAAAAAGGCTGCATTTTTCAATAAATTATTTTCCTGGACAAGGGCCTGAAGCTTCTTGTTCAGGCTACCATTAGCATCTTCTGCATGTGTGTGGTAAGTGAGTCAACTCCAGCAGGTTGACTAGAGGTACAAACAGCATCCAGGGTTTAGGCTTTTGGAGTTGTGGCAGACTTATTGTAACAGTGACCAGGGAACCTCTCGCGGTAGTAGCTCATCATCAGAGTGATCTTCCCAATGAGAGGTTTCTTGTGCTACAATGCACACTAGTATGTTTGCATCCCAAATCATTAGAATACTTGTCACTTCTTTCCTATAGGAGACTGGACAGGCCTTACTGTTCTCTTAACCAAGTTGCTGCCTTCTCTTGCCAACTGTCCCCTTGGGTGTTATACTTGTGTGGAGTGGTAGCTGTGGTACCATTGCTGTGCTGTTGGCAGAGTGGCCTGGAGTAAAACCAAATCTTCAGAGAATTTACATCCTTGCTTCTTTGTATAGCTTAGGTCAGATGCAGGATGTTAACCCTTCTACTTTTTCATCAAATGATTAACATGTACAGAAAATTAACTGACATCATGTGTAATAAACATAAGATGAGCAGTAACTACATTAAATTAAGCGAAATTGTTCTTAAGGTGTGTAATTGCCGCCTTCTGTAGATTAGCAAACAGTTTTGGGAAGAACTTTAGAATCTTTTTCATGTAATCAAGTCATGCTGATGAAACAATAACGGTGCAACCTAGTACAACAGGCACATTAGTTATTTGCATTCCATACATTCGATGAAAATCAGCTGCCAAGTCACGGTACTTTGTCAATTTCTCCACCTCCTTTAATGCCATGGTAATATCAGTAGGGCACGATATCTCTATGAAATAAATTTGTTTCTTACTATGATCAAACACCACGATGTCGGGACGATTGCTTGAATGATCACGAGTGGTCAGTAAAATAAACTAAAATTTCGTAGCTTCACAGTAGATGACTACAGCACTGGAGGCAGCTTGTGGGAGCACTAAGCTAGACTGACCAGCCCTTGGAAATAAACTCTCATTAAGTGCCAGTGTACGGCAGCAGCAGTCAAATTGTGATGGTGAAAGGGCAAGCACAGGACAAGCTGACATCAGATGCGCAATAGCTTCTTCTGACTGGCCACATAATGAGGTTAAAGAATGTAACTGCTTTTTAGAAAGCACATTCTGCATAGAATCACAGCTATCACATTCAAATGGTACCCCTAAAGAATGGCAGTACTAGATTGACGTGCTGGTAAAGTATTATCCAACTCTCAGCACAGGTTCACCAGGGTATCAGCAGAACAATATAGATGCACGCTAGTGCACCAATAATGCAGGTTCTCCACATTAACCAGCCTAAGTCCACCAGCACTTCACAGCAGATGGTGGTTACAGGTAGCTGTCAGCACTTTTTTTAATATGAGTCGTCTACTACTATTCATGTGCCTCACAGCTCATCCCAACTTGACTTGTCTCACTTAGTACAACGATATATGATTACCGCTGGCACTGAGATGGTATCTAGCATGAATATGCAGTAACATGATGCAATCAGTGTAGTGTGCAAAGTTCTATTGTCATGAGGGGTTCCCCAAAGAGCAGCCCAGGAACAGTATGTTGCCACCATCTCCCCTCAGTATGTCATCACTGGTAATGGTGGGCTTGTCATCAATGAGTGGTCCTCTTGGGAACCAAGTCCACCAACCTCCACCATCTTCCACAGTGATAATATCTGATGATCAAGCAGTCCATCTTGGATGACCTCCCAAATATATCTTTGTCAAATGGGTCCAAGATTCTAGTGACTCTGGATCTCAGTAAGGTAGTACTCCACAGTGCCAGTGCTTTGTGATATTGCAAGTCTGATGAATGATTCATTATCCACAGTTTCAGTTCTGATCCCAATTGCCTGCACTTGATTGCCCCGTGCTAGTAGTGATAAAAAGCCTCTGCAATAACCTTCTCACTTGACTTCTACCTGTACCTTGTATTTTGACAAATTGCGGTCCTTGTTAACAAAAGATAATGGGTTGGTGTCACTTATATGTTTCGAACCTCATCCACTTGCCAATGGTATGAACTGTGGGTATACAGCAAGCACACTTTGCAATGGTGTCCCTGTAGTGTCTCGGCTGCTTCAGAGGTGGTGGCCTGGACCCTGTCACCGTCATATTCTCTCTGGGAGACTCCACATCATCAAGATGGTCAATCAAATATAGCAATAATTCAGTGGTTTGTAATGTACATTTTATACTTGTGTGTACATGTCTATCCCCCAGGGTTTGTGCTGGACATGATAGCTGGCTATGTGCGCTCTGGTGCCTACTCTATTGCCTCCATGGAGAAGAGAGAATCAGAGATACGTAAAGAAGCAGAAAATGTGATACAGTCAACTCTCCGTATCCACAAGAGGATATTCTACAACTGGGTGCTCTTCCATGCTCGTAAAGGTCTGTAATGTGATTAATGTATGATGACTTTTCTGATATTTCTGCAGGAGTGAAACACAGAGAAAACTTGAGATTTGCTCGTACTAAGATCTGGGGAGTAATCCGTAATTTATTTCGTGGTGTAGGATTAAACCTTTACAAACTAGGTATCATAAAAGAGAAGGAGGTATGTAGCCATTGATTTATTTACCTAACCTATCATCTCTTTAAAAAGGATGTGTTTTACCTTACTGTGGATGAGTTATATGCCCATGTGGAGGGTAGGTCTGTCACCAATAATCTAGCTGGTATAGTGGAGCTTAGAAAAAGTGAATGGACCAGCTACAAGAAGGTAACTTGTGTCTAACCTTTCCCCTTGTGGCTACAAAAGTTGCAAACCAGGGATTGCAACCTCCTGAGCGTTTCATGACCACTGGAGCAGTCGGTTCTTACTTGCTATTCCCACAATTACTAGATGATCTGGACTTGTTAAGAGACCTAGAGGTGAAATGTACTGGGTATGATAACAGTGTGTGACGAACTGTTGTGACAGACTGAGGCATCTTCTGATCCAAATGTCTTGAAGGGAGTCCCTTGTTGTCCTGGTGTAGTGGATGGAATTGTCAGAGTTGTTACTAATGTTGAGCAGGCTAAGGTGTGCTGGTACTGAATTAAATGTCTTGGGTGAACTGTTTGTTTCACAGGGTTTGAATGGAGAGATACTAGTAACAGCTAGAACTGACCCAGGTTGGGTGCCACTCTACCCTTTGTGCTCTGGACTGATAATTGAACGAGGAAGGCAAGTATATATGTGATGGTAGTTTCTTCAGTAAACAATTTCTGCATGCACTGTTGCTCATCAATCTGTATGTACTGCTGTGTACCTCATACAGCTTGTTGTCACACTCAGCTGTTGTCGCACGAGAACTGGGTCTCCCCACCATTGTGGGGGTATCTGGTGGACTGATGAAGAGACTTAAGGTAAAAATAAGTATAACATTTTGTGTATGCCATTTTGTATTTCAATTAGAGTGGAATGAAGGTTCATCTGGATGCTGGCAAGGTATGTATGGTCCTACTGGATTGGTGTAAACTGATGTCTTACAGGGAAAACTAACAATAATTCATGATCAATTGGCACAATGAATACTGAGATAAATCAGCAACAGTACACATTATTACAAGAAGAATTTAAATATGTACATTTCTCAAATAAATTAATGTTTAAATTTAGTACCTGAGGAATAGAGACATGAAGAACTGACAAACAGTGAAGATAACTCACCTATAATAGTGGGGCTTAAATGGTCCATGTTTAGGAACTCCAAGATAGTCTGCCTGTACATGGGTGAGCTCGGTCAGGTGGGCATTGAAAGAGGGTAGGTGTAGGCTTGCAACATATTCATCTAAGGTGCAATAAAAAAACTTTCAAAAAAAGTAAACTCTCGGTTTATGTATACCAAAAGTTTGTTTAGGATATGAAGAACTTACCCATCTTCTTTGGTAACAAGTAAATGTCATTTTTATAATGTCCCTTAGGAGCTTTAAAGAGCTCTACGAGTGCTAGTATCTACAAGGAAGTGTGTCAGTGATCTAACACTATGGTAACTAACCTGTGTGGTACATGTGACAGACACTACCAGCGATGGTACTCGAGAGCACAAGTGATTCAACACATTGCCCTACACACTTAACATAATACTATCATCTATTAAGTTGAGCAATTCTTACCTTGGCTAATAGCACTATTGTCTTTTTGTTATTGGGCCATGTCAAGTGGTCAACATGTCGGCTAATTCTCTCCCACTTGAGGTCTTTTAGTGACTCCTACAGTTACAGGTATGATTGTGGCATGGCACAGCATACACTCAGATACCAGGTCTATTTCTTGTGTGGAATGACCCATGTTGCCTACAATGCAACCATTTTTCAACTTCTCAAAATGTTTCCTTGCAATGGTGTGTTTCCCTCCTGTTGGCACCATTTAGTCTATTACATAATGAAACTATACCAACTCACCAGTACATGTAATTACTATGTCAACAAAATGGCCGATATCTTCCAGCTTCACCACTTTGAATCCATCCATACTGTTGCATACAACAAAACAAGGAAGATTGAAACTCTCCTCAAATGCACTAGCCTTGTTGGTTTTAATAAAGCTACTTAAAATTAGGTGTACATGAAAGGTTGAAAAAATTTGTAAATGAAAGTTTCCACTTTGTATTCATTTTCAAATGCATTTTTCAAAAATAAACATCTATATACTTTTATGTAAGTTACTTGACTGTTCTGTTAGAGTATTTCTATTGCAACTGCTCAGAATTTAAGAATTGCTCCTAAAATCTTTCCATAAGATGTGATTACACCAGTAGTTATATAAATAGTATTTAGTAGAAAAAATTGGGGGTTCTTCAACATCCAAAGCATGCCAATAAAGTTAAATCTGCCCAGCAAAGGGACTTTCTCATGTTAATTAAGTCAAAAGTACTTGTGATGTTTCACTGTATAGTTCCCTTCAACGTACCATGCCTGTATTGCACATATTGGATCAATTTCAGCCACAAAACAAATAGCTCCCATCCCCTTCAGTGCAAAACAGCACCCTTTGCCAACCTAATGAGTAGGTCGCACCATTGTAACCTGCAGTGAACAGCACTGTGTCACTACTAACTTCCCCGTATCCAATGATGAGGACCACCTTCCCTCCAACCATCACATCCAGGGTCCTCTTGAGGCTACACAATGTACTGTTTAGAAGAGATCTACATCTCTACACTCTACCTGTCAACCACAGACTCCCGGCAGTAATACAACTGGTCAAATTTGGTCTGAGGCAAGGGAAGGAGAGAGAAGGGGTGAAATGGATGGAATAACTGACGTACAGTAGGATACCTTGACAACAGAGTCATGAATGTTGATGGCTGGCATTGGCAACTGTGAAGTCTTGGTAAGTTGATACAACCTAACATGTTCATATATACTGGTATATCACCTTGCACATTAGTACCCCTAAGAATTAGTCTTGTAAGCCAACTGGTTTTCATGTGTGTATTGCATAAATATCCTTTACGGTGGAACATTATTTTGCGATTCTTACTCTTGTCAGAATGTGTCTTTACCAATAGCTGCATCATTATATTATTAGAATCATTGTATTATTAGAAAGTAATTAACTAAACCTCATCTAGACACTTCTCAAAATACTGCTAGCAAGATTGAGGTATGGTACTGCCCAAACGTAATGTCACAAGCACTAATTTCGCACGATTAAAAAACTTGAAAAAGAGGTGTGGCAGCATTTCATTTGCGAGTCTTCATCCTTCCAGTCGAGAGATGAAGACTTGCAAACAAAATGGCTGCCACACACCCTTTCGAGCGAGTTTTGTAATCACACGCAATTATTGCTCATGACGTTGCATTTGGGCGGTACCGTACCTACATTCTAGTAAAGCAATCACTTACCCTACTAAAGCTCTGACTGCTCTATTATACAGTATTTTGATCCATTAGCTTCAGTTTTTACGTTCAGAAGATTGCTTTAAATAGTTAGTGAAGAAAAAAGAATAGTTAGAAAGAATAATTGGAGATGTTATAATACACATACCCTTAGTACGCATAGATACATGCTCTATTCTACCCACCTGTGTACTCCTGTAATGGTGTCTTCCACAACTCCACGCATGTGCCGTGATGCTCCAGGAAACTTTGTGATCATCATGTGGGTAGCATCACCACCATCATCTAGAATCTTGGGAGTGGGAAAAGCATCAGTCAACACACAATATATACTTCACATATGCTACATGCACACACACCATATTAGGTTGCCAGCTAGGAGCCTGTAGGCATTGTTCTATGCACCACCAGAAATCTTCCTCTTTCATTCCTTTCCATGCAAAAATTGGATATCCTATGGCACAGTAAAAAGTATTAAACAAAGAGTCAACAAGACCAGCTTGAATCACCAGCTTCAGCTAATGCAGCCGCAACTTCATTCTATCACAAAACAACAACATAAAACGTGTCTGGTTATGCATGTATTAGCAGGTTACCTGTGTGGAGTGTACATTACATGCACACCATCTCACTGATGCTCCAGCACATGTGAGTGTTTCTATCAGCACCTGTTGGACAAAGGTACACTTACATACTTCACATTCACACAAACTAGTCGAACTAACAGCAGCTTGAGCTGTGATATGTGAGCATCCAATAATCTTGGCTCCAAGTAGTGGCTTCTCACCATTGCATATTGTTTTCTTGCGCAGCAGCAATAGTGCCGGCATCTCTGCAGCCATAGTCACAACAGTGACAAGTATACATACACAAGTGACCAACCCTTTTCAACGATATCGATCTCTTTTCGGCCAATCTTGGCTAATCGTATGTCACTAATACAAAAATCTTTAAATCCATTTGATGCCACCTAGGGGTGCACCGCATACGTAGTTGTTACTATTACACACACTGATATTATGATACCTGTTGTGACTTGGTCCTTGGGCTAACTTCTTCTTCATCAGATGAACTACTCTCTGACAAACTACCTATAGAGGGAGAAGCTGTGAACCTCTTTGTATATGCAATGATGAATGTAGCAAGTCAATACATCAGCAAAGTAGTACTGTGGTAGTACATATATGTACATATATACAAGAACAGAATGTTACAATGTTATTCATTAATAAACTATGAAAAATAGCATATTCCTAATATTAATTATTAACACTGTCATTCTTCATTTCAATTTTAACATGTTTATACCAAGCAGCAAATGGCATGTGGAGAGAAAACCATGCACTAAAGTATGTTCACGTTGAGCTGAATCCTGAAAAACAACTAAAAATTAAAAGTTGATTTTTTTCTCAACAGAGTTAACATTTCAGCCAACCAGATGATTATTGGTAACAGCAAAGATGTCAACAACAGACACATACGGTTTGGCTCCATTACAAGTTCGGGAAAGGGCTGTAATGGACACCACACTTATATGGCTTCCCCATAGGAATTGTGAAAATTTTGATTGGCCGTAAATATTGTCAAACATTTGAACAAAAAGATTTTGAAATATTTTTAGCGGGTCAAGCAGCACTACAAATGAGCCAAATTTCAAGATCGTGTGTAATTGCATGCATGAGTTATTAATTTTTGAGGATTCAGCTCAACATGAACATACTAAAAAGAGACCTGCATATAACAACATAATTACGTAGTTCTGCTATGTAGCCCTGGAACTACATATACAAAACTAATGGTGCTGTCTAGGGTATCATCACACATGGCAGGAGTAATTGTACAGTGGAAAATTTTGGTGATTTGATTAATTGACGAATGCTATTTTACAACTGCGCCACATTACATCACCCACGCAATCTAGATACCACAAACTACGAAGCTTTTGGCATTACTAAAGTTTGACAAACTGCTTGTACTTCTGTACTATGGTAAAAAGCTCAAGGTAAAAACTGTGTATGGTCCTACGGAGTAGCAGCCATACTACATTTTTTGCCACTAGTATCACTCCAGTAGCTTATTTCCAGCAGAAATTCCAGAAAACGTATGCCATGACTTTCAAAACTGATGTGGGATTGGGTTAGTGTTGCATTTCCAATGTTCTGATATAACACTATCTTTGTAGTGTGCAATATTACTGTATTGAGTACCATATTATGCTTCCTTCCTCTACAAAACTAGGAAATTTTAGCTGAGAACAATTTTGGGTATCACCAAAATTTTCTGCTATACCGACAAGACAGTAGCTATATAATCTCATTGGTCTGTCCCAAAACAACCAGAGAAAACCATGAAACATGTATGAGCTGACAGATTATGAGTGAGCATCTAAAACCATGTATGTGATTATCACTTGTTATGTGAGTTAATGTGACACAATTTCATGAACTATGACCTTGCACTTCCCACTAACCAGAATCTGCTGAATCTGAAGTTTGTGAAGATGAAGTAGTGAGCCTTCTCCTGGTTAATCTAGGTTTTTGTTGCCTACGAGGACCCTGTAAACACAAGAATAAGTGTGGAGAATATACCGCAGATTTTGTTATACTAAATTTTCCCCCATAAATTTAAACGGCGCGGACTGTGTTATACATAGGATGTGTAATGTCCTACTGTATGTGGCACCTACATCAACGTGATGGCCTTCTGACGGAGGCTTGGCGGCTTTTAGTGATGTTGGACTGACTGGATCAAGCAAGTCCAATTCCGGACGTTTAGTAGTTGATATAGGAATACTGGGAACTTGAGAGTTCTTTCTATCCATCATTAGTATAATTCTACTCGCTTCCGTTCGTTAACACCAACACAAAGCAATTTCGCAAGTAACGTCATGAATTCTTATTTCTTTTGATTGTGGGTTCAGTAATCCCCTAATAGAACGCTCACCATACGCTTTCAAAATAAAGTAGTATTATGTATACACTACATGTTGTTCATTAGTCATACTCTGCTGTGATCTGGTGCAGTATTTAGCGAATGATTTCTGTACATTCCAGCATTCCCCAAGTGCTAAAATAATACACAAGAATTAAATTTTGGAGAAACTCAGTATCAAAACACCATACTTCTGAAAAACGTTGACTCTTTCCGTGGTAAGTTGAAGGTGTTGATGTGAGATCTGATTTTAACAACCTGCAGAGAGACACACGTGAGTGTGCCATATACACGCAGCTAGGCATATAGTCCACTAATATAGGCATGGTCATAGAAAAATTTGGTATTTAAATTTACCCATGAGTGCTTGATGATGTGGTGTACATTGGATGCTGATGACAGCAAAGCACTTCTTTTCTATCTACAAATTACAAAATGTTGATACATGCAACACTCTGATGATGACGGCTTGCTTCTATAAACTACCTTTTGGATCAAAAGTATAGCCCTTAGCCTTTTCTGCAGTCCTTTTATCGCATGAGATCACTGGGTTTCCGGGATTAGCACAGCGGGTGTCTATTGGAATGCGCTCAGTAGCCACTGTCAGCCACGGGGCATTTATAACAAGCAACCTTACCTACTTCATAAACTTTATCAGCCTCACTAGTGTTACTTTGTTCCGTAGAAGCCTGCAAATAAACTTTAATAAAAGCCCTAAATAGCTAAAGGACCATCTTACCATTGTTGCGATGTAAGTGTTTATTTTCGTCGTCTAGGTGGGACCTATTTAGAACAGGACAATAAAATTTGTGATAGTGGGATTTAGTTGAAGATGGGGCTGTTTGGCTATCAGCTGGTCGTTACTATGATTGTAGCTAGTGCAGTGCATAAACTATCCAAATATTATTCACTTGGAAGATGGTTGCTTGTTGACAAACTGAAGTTTTATTGCCCGCCAAACCAACGCGATTTGCCGCAGCTGCAGGGTAGCCGCTCAAAGATAAATGGCACAAAAGAGGAAGTGTACGTGCCCAAAAATTGTGACTTGAATCTTAAAACTTCACAGATCACTTTAGCTGAACTACTAAGCATTCATTATTACTCAGATTTTCGCTGGTTAGTAGATTTCACTGCCAGCTCCTCAGTAGTGTACATTTGCACAAGAGTCTACTTCTGTTTCAACCCTACTGCCATGTGGAGCGAATATGACTTGAGTGCTATCTGGATATCATTAGTACTGTTGTACAACGTAGGTGTGCTTGTCTCCATTACAACAATGTACTTCACCAATGATTTGTCAACAGAGAGATCACTGTGTATGGTGTTCACAGCTTTCTTCCTAGTATGTGCAATGGCTATCTTAATAGTGGATGAAAGGAACCTGGAGTTTGGATTGGATGGTAGTTACAATTTGCTGGTGAAATCTTTTGTTAATGTAACTGGAGTTGACCAGGATTATGCTGTGAGGGTGTTTCCCAATTGGTTGTTGAAATCCTTGCTGGCACTTCTTGCTAGTATGATGGGTGGACTGGTGACATTTCCTGGTTTCCGATGTGCACAGATGCACCATGGAGCCCTGGCACAACTACAAAAAAGGCCATTTTATAGAATTGTACACCACATTAACTATATTCTACCAATGGTGGTAGTCTTCATGTGGATGACACCTCTCACTAGGATGCCTTTAACTACTGGAGATATTCCCATAATGACTAACCAACAGTTTGACCAGTGGAAAATGTTTCTACTGTATGGGACGTGTGTGTCACGAATCTCACTTATCTGGCCACACTTACAAGCCTACCTGGAGTTTGTGAAACATAAGATTCAAATAATGAGACGTGGAAAAGAGAGGGTGCCATTGGTACAAGTACAGAAGAAGGTTGTGTATGTACTTAAGTTCCTTTGTGCAGTTGGTCTCCAGTACACCAGCCCACTAATACTGCTCCTAACATTAACCATGTTGTACAATATTGCTCAGTCTCGTCAGGGAACTCCACATACACCAGGCATTGGCATATTCAGTGGATGTTTATCCTTTCTGTGTTGGTGGGTCAACTTTACATGGATCATAACAACTACATGTGGAAGCATTGAACACACTTTTTCCTTAGGACACATACTAGCATAGGAACATATTAATTGTATATTTGTAGCTATATACACAAAAATTGTATGCAATGACAAGTAAATAAGCAACAATTATTCAATGGAGTTGGGAATTGATAGCAGTGGCCGAAATCCACCTGTTATGACACTCGGCTTTACAGTAACAGGTTTTTCATATGCAATGTTACCAACTTGGAGAACTTGTGATTGAATGGCCATCTTGTTGCTGGTATTGGCCTGACATCTCAGACACTTGTACACATCCATTACCTTCACTTCTTGATATGATAAGTTTATGCAGCGGATGTGGAACCATCTCTGGCATTCTTCACACTGTACCCAGTTCACCGTCGAGTCCGTTGGTCTCAGGCATGCAATAGCTGAACACTCTTCACACTCAGATGAATTCTTGGGTTTCTTGCAGCTTTCAGAGGATGCTGGAATGTCTGGCTGCTTTCTCTTTTTGTTGCTAACCACATCTTCAGGTGACTACACATTAAAATACACAAATATTGTCATGTTAGAGGCGTACAAAATTTCACTTACTTTGTCTTTGTTTCTGAGAAGTTCATCCTCATGAAGCACCTGCCAGAGTTGCTGGGATTCCTCAAGTGTCACTTCAAGGAGATCACATCTCAACAAAACTTCTTCCAGCTCCTTTTTCAGTTCTGCTGGAAGCAACATTGGCTTGATGACAGTACCGTTGTTGTTGTTGCCATTCTTGTTCACTGCAAGGAGAGCTGTGACAAGTGCTTGTACAGATGGTGGGGACACAGAGGGGCTGGTGTTGGTTGGTATTTTGTTAGGAAAAACTGTAGCTACTGTTACACCAGTATTGCCAACAGTACAAGGACTAGACACAGGAGGTCTGGGTGGCGGAGTGGCCATTTGGCTGCAGTTGAGTAATGAAAGAGAATTCTGTGACAATGAATTAGGACTTGAAACTGGAGTAGTTGCTCCTTGCTTGGGTGGAATCTTAAACAGGGGTGCCAATTCGGGCAAATTTTGCAGTTTACCAAGTGCAGCTTGCATTTCTTGCTGCTTCTTAGCTACCTGTTGCCTCTTAGCACTTTCTTTAACCTTGGAAAGGACCTCCTTAGCTTTCTTTTGCCATTTACTTGCTCGATTTAGTAAACATTCCAGAGCAGTTCCTTCAGTTAAGTTGATCGGAAGTAAATGCAGAGATGCAAGCAAAGTGGTAATAGCAGTTAAGGTCGGCCTATTTGAACGCTGGCAAGAGGAACACAGGTACTTGTCATTAGTATCAGGCTTTCCAGATTCTCGGGCAAGACATGAAATGTGGTACCAGTCCAGGCAGAGGTCACATTGTACCATGTACCCAGATGAAGGCTGGCGACAGTGACAGTACAAAATTTTGCTATCATCTTGTGTGTTTTGCTTTCTCTCATTCTTTGTTCTAAGATCAGTGATGTAATTCCATTCCTCTGTTTCCATCCAGGTGATTCTTTGGGTCTCTAGTTCTTTATTACCATAGAGATCACTCAGTGGTTTCTTAGGTTGGGTATCTGATGAAGTACTTCGTCTCTTCTTTGTAAATAGTTTATTAGTAATTGATCTCTCTCTGGGAAGCAAAACCTATTAAGAGATATACCATACAGTGTAGCAGCTTGAACTAAGAACAAGCTCTGACTGCACAGCCTTGGTTAAGCTGTACTGGGCATACATTACTGTAAAACAACTACGCACGCATACTTACACACCTCTAGCAAAGTAAGCGCAGAAGACTCTTTGACAAACAACTTTGTTGCATTCTCTAACCAGCCAGTAGCCAATCCATGCTTCCACTGAGTTTTTGATGGCAGACTAAGCTGCACCCTTAATGACTCTTTCTTAGACAGTATCCTCTCAATAGCACTGAAGTGTGGCTTTTCTACCCTCTATCCAGTCAAACAATTTAAACACACAACACTTCACATATATACCTCCAGTTCATTTGCCTTGCTAGTCCATGCATTAGCATCATCCACAACCTTCTGTAGTACCTCTACTGCAGGAAGGAACAAGCCAAAGCTTGACACTCCCTTTACAATGGTGGTCAAGTAGGAAGCTGGGAATGGAGGACTGGAATAGGCACAGATAGTAGTAACAAGAAAGTGAGTGGACAAAAATTGTCTTACTCAGTTTCCAAAGCTTCTTGAGCCTTCTGCTCCCACTTTTTGCCTATTTTTATCAGATGTTTCAGTGAGTTGCAAGTCTCTGTCATCACTAAAAATTAATAGCTTTTAAAACTGATATATTCTGTTAATACATAACACAACATACATTTGTTATCTGCAAGTTCCGTTCCTTCTTTTAAAATGTCGGAAAGATGTCTCAGTGTGTTAGTCATTGTGCTTTTCTCATCAGGTTTTATGACCTGTTCAGCTTTCTGCAACCACTGCAGTTGACTAACCAGCTAAGTGTGCACAATGCTCAACCATGCACAGACAACTCTTTAGCTAATCTCACCTTCTTGAGAGAATCCAGTTCAGGCAATTGTACATTCAGTTCACTACACTTGGCCAACAGTCTCACTGCTTGAAGACTTGACCTCATCTCCATATCATTCATTGCAGATTTGCACTGTTTAAGTTCTGACTGTATTAGACATTGAAACTCCTCAACTTGCTGCAGTCGTCTCTATAATAGGTATACAACAATACACAGTGAATAACAAAGTATACACTACATGTGTATGAGACTAAGACAAATGCATACAAGAGCTCAGTATGGTGTCAAATGACATTAGAATCATTGTATTCATAACCCAGTGCTAGACATCACGGCTCTAACCATAAGCATGGTCAAGACTTGCAAGTTTACCTTTAGGTCATGATATTCTGGAATTGTACATGGCAGATTTTCAACTTCTTCAATAAATCCTTTCAATTCTTCTAAAGTCAATGTTGGATCACTACCAGAATTCCTAAAATGCAACATGTCATTGTGTAATGCTTGCCTTCTACATGAAAGGGTGTGCACCTTGTCCTACACTTGATGTTGACAATTTGTGACGCTACTGTGGAACACATTTCAGCATCCTGAACCATTTCCTGTAGTTGGCACAGAGGTTCACACTGCGACTGGACCCAGCGAGCACCCTGCTTCACTAATTGACGTATCACCAAATAATCTAAATAAAGAGTTTTTTAAATTAATATAATAATGATAACTTAAAATAGCATACCTGGTTTGGATGAGTTTGAGTTGAGAATGTTGTCCACTCTCTTCTTCCAGACCACGTAGTCTTCAGAGTATTCTCCCATTTGTTCCAACTGACACTTTAGTTCATCCATAGAGTATGCATACCTTCATCCATAGTGCCATAATCATATACAAACACATCATAATTGAGTAGCTCACTTAAATATTCGTCCACCAAGATCACAGTCAGTGTGTTCAAGCATGCACATCAGACATATCAGTTTACCTCGTAAGCAAGGGCATTCACAGGCAGACCAGAACACTGTTGTGCAACAGATTGCACACTGTCGTTCATCATCTGATAAATTGTTTATAGCTTCCTTGCTACAAATAGGGCTAAACTATAACATATAAAGACATGAATAATTAGTTCAATAATTTTAGGACTAGTCACTGTTACCTTAGAGCACACTGCTTGCCTCTTTTCTTCCTCGTTAGCTACTGACAGTTTCATTTCCTGGTACGATGCAATAAGAATGTTCACTTCCAGTTTATTAGGGACCTCTGCTATTCCAGTTAGCAACTCTTCGTGTGAAAACACAACAGTCCTCTTTACTTTACGATAGTGTTCAATACTCTTTTTATCCAAACCAATCTGTTGTGCCACCAAAAATGTGAATACAAGACTAACACAGATTTCAACTGGCTTACCCAGTCTGGCAAGGCAAAGTTGACTGCTTCAGCAAAATTGAATCCTTGGTTGAAGCCAGCATGATAGGCTCTTGGAAAGGTGACCACAAACTCCCCAGCACATTGATTAGTACGAACAACCTGCAGTACACAAACAGTAAATATATAATACTTTGAACTGACATCATCACAGAGGATTAAAACAAATTTCAGTGATATAAATTTTATTTTTCCAATGCTGTTGTCAGACTTGATACCAAGTATGGTATTATAGACATACTAAAATGAATGTCTAAAATGAAGCTTAATAAGGTGATCTAAAATTTGATTAGCCATCTGTAAACTTAGCCCTACCTTCAGTTACTATAGAAAAGCTAAACACATCAAATGTCGACTGACTAAATGTAGTAGCTAGTTGAGGATGGACTAAAGCAGTTGATACTAACGAGGATGATTTCAAACTGCACCCAGTATATTTAATATGGAGCTTGGAAAATGTGAGAACACACAAAAGTTCCAAGGTAATACAAGTCCATAACTTGGACGGGACGAAATTTGCAACTGTGACAAATATTGACCCAACTGGTGTGTATAATAGACATCTACAATGAATGACTCACTGGTATGTTATTTTCCATTAAAATGTTGGGAGATATTATGGTGACAAGGTGGTGAATCAGGTCTGGTTGATTTTCAAACAGTTCAGGTGCAGACTCCATCATAACACGTTCCAAGTCTTCAGCATAAGATGGCGGAACTCCATACCATGTTTTAGGCTCACCCCTGCAATTAACATAACATTGTACACTTTCAACAATTCTTAGAGATGCTCACCAATGTAAATAGTTGATGGAATAAATCCAGTGATCTTCAGTATGCCAACAAAAGCTGGAGAAGCACATGCCCACATATAGCCAAGGTACCTAGAAAAACCAACCAACGCACTCAAAAACACATGTAGAATAGTATACACACCTTCATCCCAGATATATTGGCTTTGACATAGCTCAGAGCTGATCCTGGTAAATTAGCAAGGTTAGTCAGATTCCAACCACACGTAGCGTATTTCTGATAGATTGAGTCAAATGAGACATAGTACACACTCAAAAAAATTTCCATACCTGTTCTTCTGTGCTAACCGCAGTGGATGGAGTAGGAAATCCACTTCCATTTTCACTGGAGTGTAGGTCAGCTCCATACTCCACAGTCACATCTTCTTCTGTTGAGCTCAAAATACGCCAAAACTCTCGCTCCACTAAACTGGTAGGGACCTCCTGTGCCATACTAAAGCATCTACAATAACTTGGTATTGATCAATAACAAACCTGGGAAGGCATGTGGAAGTAACTCTGCTTAAACCTGTTAGCCATCTCGCCAAACGTGTTCAGTGTGTACTCTCTGCTGGCCTGTTCAAATCCAAACGATTCCTGAGGTTTGATGCACTCCTTGAAGCAACAAAATACAGTAAACAAACAATATTAAAGTGTAACAGTTGAAGTAATAAATACCTTAGAAACACAATCAGGACATTTCCAATCTCCAGCAGGGATGGAACGAAGAGGTGGGTCCAAACAGAAAGTGTGATAACAGATATCACAACCTTCACATATTAATAACTCATTTTCCATATCTCCCCTGGTGCACTCTTTGCAGTGGTAGCTCTCAATATGAGCTATCTGTAAAGTTAGACATATTGAATACGAAGTAGTTGGCATAACATTTTTATGCTACTAACAGGGACACACACACACACACACACACACACACACACACACACACACACACACACACACACACACACACACACACACACACACACACACACCTCTTTGGTCCATTTTTCAACCTTCTCATCATAAATAGTGGTGTCAGGTAATCGAGGAGGCAAGCTGGCAAGAAATAGCTTATCAAAGTACATTGACTTGTGATGTATATCACAACCTTGTGGGATGTTCTTGCTTTATTACTACAGGCTGCTGCAAAGGCGAAATGGGTTCTTTTTCAACTTTAACGTTAGTGGCCACAGTAAGATCTACAGAGCCATGTTAACTAATAAAACCTCCTTCAAGCACAACTAGTACCACCTTTAGGATTATCCACAGCTTTCTTATCTGGAACTTGAAACCGTTCCACTTTGATGGTATGTCTGGTGAGATCGCATTGAACCAAAGGTGGAGTTCTTGGGTCCAGGACACAAGAACTTTAGTTTCTTCAATTCATTGGTGGAGGGAACAAAATCAACCATATCAGGTGACTACAACAAAAGAATGCCAAAAATTTCCACTTCAAAAGCGTTGATCACAAAAAATCCACACACCAAAAAGAAGTCGAAGAAGCAGGAAATTTACCTGTAAGCGACTTCTCCTGGTTTTTCTTAGAGAGTAACTCGCAGATGAAGAAGATTCTCGCTGGAATGAAGATGATGAGCTACTTCTTCTCCTCTCTGTAGTTACCTTAAGACAAAAAAAAACAAATGTACTACCATACAAAACATCTCTATAATAAACTTGTACCTGTACCTTGACCTTTTCATGCTTAGCTAAAAACAGCTCATATGGGTACAGAACCTTCTCATAGTGGTATTTCAGTGAAGCTGGTGAACTCTGTATCTGGAAATTGAGCTATGCATTAAATTTTTTTGGAGCACACATTCCATTTCCTCTTGGTATGCCTACCTTTCTCCCGATCTCTGACCATTTCTTCTGGGCAGTGACCTCATCATAACCACCTTCAGCAACCACAATCTGGGAAGACATATACAAAGGTGCAATAGAAAAGGCTTCACTACTGACCAAAACATTATTAACAAAGTTAGTTAGATAATTTACTGGAGACCATGGGGCCACCACAAAGAGCTACCTTGAATAGGTGGTGCAAATCGAGCGGGGTTCTCTCAACATTTGGTACCTTCAAACTTGAACCCTACAAGTAACAACAAGAATTTAAATTCAAACAACACCTTGAAAGTGTCATAGCAACCACAAACATAACTTACCTGCAACTCCCAAAACTTTGCTAGGGCATCTAAAAAGTTCAGCTTCACTCTTGTGCCAGCCTACAAGAAGGAAAGAGTAACCTGACATACAATAAGATGCATAACTAGCCCAAACATGACAAATATTATATTAAAGGTTAAAGTTCTTGTAAAACATCAAAGCATAAGTAACAATAATAACACCACACACATACAGCAATGTGAGGGTCATCTCAATACATTGCATTGCCTTACTTCCAATTCATTCAAAGTCTGAACTCTGGGAGTAAACCTCAACTTCTCTTGGTCAATAGAAAAGGGTGGTTTCCAATTCTATATAGAATATTGAAAAGTAGTCAACTATCGGTTCATACAATTATATCAAAAAGGCAAAGAAGGATTAGCAACACACCTTAGGTGGTCTAATCTTGAGAATACCAGTTTGTTCCCCTATCGGTCGTATCTTGGCAATGTAGGCTATCGGATCTTCAAATTCCTCAGCTGTAGGTTCAAGAATTGGTGCTTCCTTAGGTGGTATGAACGTCTGGTAGTCCATAGTGATGTTTCCAACTCAAATAACGACAGCTGCTGAAACTAAACAGAGTCACCTCTTTCAGTTAACTTCAAAATAACACTACAACTAATGAGCTATTTGGCGGTCTTCTTGTACTAAAACATAGCTAGATAAATATTGCTATCAACTATCTAACACAAAGGGAGATAACACGACTCTTTCGTACAAAAAACGACAGTTACGTAAAGCCACCATTACTACAAACTACTTTCTTGTGGGCGGTGTCACGAGGATGCGTGTTCACACGCATGCGTAGCGGACGATTGACGGAGGGTACTAATTAGAATAAGGAGAGCGAAAAGCTGTTTCCAAAGAAATGACTCTAAAGCCTGTTCATAACCATGGTATGGTAATTAATGTAGAGTTTTTATTATACTCAGTGGCACAGATAAGGAGTACGAACTTCTCTGTGATGAAGAAATTGTTGTAGGAAGAAAAGGTTGGGCATATTCTTATATTTTAGTTAGTGTAGCTAGTTAGTATACAATCGCACCAGGGAGCTTATTACTTTCACATCTTATATGGCAAGTATACCTACATGAATAGAAAACCCAGAAATTATTTTACAAGAAATTGACTGCATGCGGTAGTGCTTAAGATGTTCTAAATGTTGAGCCCCTACTCTCCCTAGTATAGGCAGGTTGGAATTTGATGCAAGCGTTCCACCACCGGGGTACACCCTTTACCTGTGAACTGATGTTAAACCATATCCAATAGGTGAAGTAGGATTTTCAGGCATTCACCACTAATTGTCATTTGTTATTTCAATCACATTGCCCCATAATGAGGGTCATAATAGTAGATATGTCTTCAAAAATATGAATTTGTAGAAAATCAAGAGTTAAGATTGGGTTGTATATTATGCACACAAGTTTTGATGATTGATTTTAGCACTTGTCCAACACTTGCCAAGAAGTACTGGGGTCTAAGGGCAACCATCTATCCTTGGAGAAAAAAGGTAGTTCTAATATTTTAATACGTAAGCCCTCTCTCACACACACACACACACACACACACATTATTACTTTTTATATAAGTATCTGATTGTCAGATGTGATATTACACGCATAGGTAGTAGGTACGGCTGTAATGACACTTATCGTGTGAACTTGAATTTGTGTGTATCATTTAGATGTCATAGATTCTTATTGTAGATGATATTGTTATTTTAGTTGGTGATTCCCATTTCACACAATAATGCATTATCCTTGTACCTTATACAGATTGTAGTGTAGTAATCAATGGCGACCCTTCCATCAGTCGTGTCCATGCCAAGTTACTAGTGCAGACAGACGGAACAGTGTTCATCACTGACTTATCCAAATATGGATCGTCAGTTAACAGCAAGCAATTGCCAAAGGATCAACGACATCGTTTGAAAGAAGGAGATGTTATCAAGTTTGGAAACCAGCCCAACAAAAGTGAATTTAGGTTTGTTGTCTATTGTGATATATAGTGTCTTGTACATGATATCATTGTCAATAGGCTGCATAGAAAACAGCTGGTGGTTTGTTTTTCTAATATGAGTGCTAGCCAAAAGACAGCTGCTAAAACCTCAGCCAGTAAACTAGGTTAGTTTTCAAATTATTCCCACAAGTGATGATGCTTTTGTAGGTGCTAAAGTTGTTGATGTATGGGACAACTCTTGTACACACTTGATCATGAATGGGATTATGGTAACAGTGAAGGTGTGTGTAGTGTGTCTCTCTGTATAATGTATCTGTTTGTGTACATACATGTATATGCACCACTGAAAAGTGAAAACACTATGTGTGTGGATTTCTATTGTGTTTAGGTAGTAAACGCATTGTCCAACTTGAAGCCCATTGTCACTCCTAAGTGGCTGGAAGACTGTGTGACTGCTATCAGAGGTGGCAACTCCATTCCTGACCATGCAGAGTAAGTTTACATTATTTCTCAATATAGTTTCAACTTTGTACATGTTGCAGTTACTTACCAGAAGTGACTGATCCTAATTGTAAAGATAATAAGACATGCTTCCTTCCAGATGAAAGCAGGTCCTTCTTGCTTTCTGGTAAAGTTTTCTACTTTCTCACAGAAAAACAGGTGTGGAGTGGACCATGTATTAATACCAATATATTGTTTTTCTCTACAGTATCAGCGACTGAAGGAATGTATTAACAATGGTGGTGGAATTTGCAAACTTGCTGTATCATTGGAGAGCTTGGCCAGCCTGGATGAACTAGTCAATAACAATGCCATTGTGATGTCGGTAGATGGTACCTTGTTGTCGTCACTTGATAATAACAGAAAGCAGTGGGTTGAGGAAGCGTTATCTTTTGTAAAGAGGTATGTATACTAAGCTAGCTGTTTGTTTTAATCTCTATATGCCATCAGTAAGGGTTATCGGACTATTGTTGACTCTGAAGTGGGTTTTGCACTGTTATCTGTCTCAATTGAGAAACACTGTAATCCACTGTCTCACCAACAAGGTCAGCTTACACACACACACACATGCACACATGCACACATGCACACGTTACACAAGGTATTCACTAACCTTCACTTTATAGTTGTTGATCCTCTCCCTCCTCCTTCAATGTCACAACAACCTGTGACTAGTGGAAATAGTCTTGGTAATGTTACAGTATATGCTAGTGAGACTCAACTCACTGAACCTGGTGGTTCAAGCAGGACAGCGGCAACACCTAAGAGTACCACCAAGGAACCACATAATGTTAGTCTATACATACTTTGTATGTTAGATGTGACACATTAAGCAGTAGTAAAATACTTTTTATTGTGATTTTGTGTAAGAATACCTTCCTAAGCAACCACTGAATATGGGAAGAAGGAATGATGGCACTTAAGACAGAGTAATGTGAATGTAGTTGACCATTTTAATGCCCATCACCATCTGTGAAATCACCTTAGCTGTAAAACAGTCAATTGAATAAGTCTACTATCTGCTAGTTATCACTATTAGCACCATCCCATGACCCTTTAACACCAAACCACAGCATTTAGCCAAATAATGTATTGTCTATTGTGTGCTATTTGCTTGTTAATCTCTTTCTACAGTGTTCTATTAAGATAGAAAGTGATGGTGAAGACAATGATGATAATGAAATTTCTGTTAGTTTGAGTGTACCGACTGACCCACCTCGGGTCACACCTAGCATCAGTAACTTAACTCAGTCGGCAAGTAAATACTATGAGCCACCAGAAGCTCCCATTAGCTCTGGTACTAGCCAGACACCTGTTAGGGGGTCGGATGATGAAGGCAAGATACCACCTGCTGTGCCAAGTCCTGACGGTCTTTCTTGTTCGCCGAGTACCTTTCGGTCCTCACTTCCTACTTCAACTAATGCATCTGTCTTAGTTCCTGGCACATTTGCAGAGAAGATAAACAAGGAACAGGTAGAAGGAATTATAAATCCATGCTAAATATCTAAAACTTCATTATACAGGATGCTAAAGCTGTATCCAAGCTATTTACCACTAGAAAGAGGAAGTGAGTTATTCTGCTTCATGTCAAATGTATTGAGAGTATCATCATATCTTGTCAGACTACCTGCTGATGAAGATGAAGCAGCAGACTCTACCGATCATGATGTAGTTGACCTGACACAAGAGGAAGACATACGTCCCAAGACCACTGCCACCTCCACCACAAACAGTGTCAATATCTTCAGTGTGCTGTCAAAGAAACGGCAAAAACGGGGTGCTGAATTAGCCAAAGCTGAAATGGAGAAGGCCAAAGCTGAGAAAGCTAGACTTGAAATGGAGAAAGCTAAAGCTGAAAAGGCTAAGACTACCACCAAACCTATGCCTACCTCAAGCAGCTCAGCAGTGATTGATATTACAGACAATAGACAACATACTGATTTCTGTGATCCCAAGGGAAACAATGAGACACCGGTTAGACCATCAATACTGACCTCAGCCAGTGGCAGGCTGCACCACAGTGCTAGCATGTCACAGGGAATGTCACAAAGTGCATCACAGGAAGTAATGGACAGTGATTCACAGCGACCAACATTGACAAGATTCCGTCGTTTTGCTGAGCGCTACAGCAACGTTCATAAGAGCAATGGCTATCTGTCTGCTCGAGTAAGATCAACAACAGTGACAGCAGTAAGACTACACCAGTATACTAGTACAGTGTATTGTGTGGTTGTGTTATATAGCCAGATGAGTCAGCTACTGATTTGGACCTGCCTGTTCCTCCTCCGGTCGTGTGTGAAGCAGTGTCTTTGGTGGTGCATCGTGTGGCAGTAGCTGGACTGGTCAATGACCTGTCAAGTGAAGATTGCGGACCTGTAAACTTTAAAAAGTTTAAAAAGGTCAGTCAATTGTTGAAAGTGATCCTCACACTTTGTTAAAGTCCTAACATTGATGCAAACTAACATAAACATTTTTGTAATCAGGACACTTGCGACTATAGACAGATTCCACTGTAGACACATACACAAGTCTTTGTGTTTGTTCCCTCTGCATAACTGTGCATGTGTAAGGCCAGATACATGTTTGAATTAATTATATAAAAGTTCCTTACATAGTATATACTTGTATGTGATGAAAAATGTCACAGTACTTGAAGCTCAGTGATATATATACACCAAGTGGACAACATAGTGCTTAGATGACATGTATATTAGAGCTGCAACGATACAGTGCGCATATCAATATATTGCCTCTGGTGTATCACGATGCAGTGATATATTGCACGATACAAAGTGGAGTCTAAACAATGGTCTACATTGTTTTTTTAAGGAAAATAAGTGAGCATTTTTTCATTACATACTATTCAGTTTAACCACAATGTACAATAATTTGATTGTCAGCCATGTTAACAAGCCACGATATGTTGATATATCACGATACATGATATATCGATTCAGTTTGACTTTGTATCGATACAGCGATATTGTCTTAAAACAATACGATACACGACATCGATATATTGTTGCATCTCTAATGTATATTAATTGGCTTGTAATGAATTTCCTGAATGTCTATTTGATTGGTCAATAAACAATTGGTTGGTGAATGTCTTATACACATGGACAGTTATGTGGCTCCCTAACAACAATTATCCATTGCCAAGCAATAATCTTAATAAAGGGTGTAATGTTTGTGCTGTTATTTCAAGATTACTAAGAGGGTATAATAGTAACCAACGGCGTGTTACCCTGTGATTAGTGATTGTGTAGAGTAACATAGATATTTCAGTATTTGTTCATGTTACCGTTACTGTATTTGTAGTTCAGTTTGGTTACTAAAAAAGTGAAAACACGATAGCATTAAAATGAAATGGCTAATATTAGAGTTCTGGCACTGCCAAGGAGATCCCTGAAGGCATGGCAACATGCTTGTTTGTGTCACGGCTTTCAAGAAATATCCATGTTATTATACACAATCAAGTGTCAATTGACAAATCACAGCTGAGTTTACATGTGATTGTTTTTTTCCCAGGCAAAGTACATTGGAATTGGATCACTGCCGACCATTATTGGTGGAGCTGACCTAATAAGATTCACCGAAGAAATGTCAACTCTAACTCAAGAGTGGCAGTATGAAAGAGAGGTACCAGGCCACACACACTAGTGTGTGTACTATTAGAGTTGTTTGTGTTCTAGCATGAGATGGACAATGATATCGGTGCTGGTGATGATGATCCTGATTTGTTCAGGTGAGGTGACATGTACATCATTTGTATAGTTAGACTGTTAGTATTAGTGTAGATGCTGGTTGGTGAATAGTATCTAAACCTGTCCTTAAAAAGATTTACTAAGTAGTTTATGAAAGTTGGCTAATCAACCAATATTTTTCACTAAAATATTCCAAACAGTTAGTATAGAATTTTCTTTCTCAATGCACATTCATTATTTCATCTTACCCATCTTACAGTCAAACAAAGGTTTTATTGTATATAATAAAAAGTTAGTCTTGCATACTGTAGCTAAAAGTGCCTGCTCGCTAATCGTAAGCACCATTCAGAGAATAAGGGTCTGGCTATTTGAGTCAATACATTGTAGGCAGTGTGCATGTAGGTTACAATTGTGATGCGGATGTTATCTCTCTACAGTGGACATGAATTTTGATATCATTGTAGCTATTCGTCCGGTTCCAGACATTGACTTAATCAGGCTATTCATCTGGCACTCACCCATCATAACTCAAGTGCCAAGCACACTAGTTCACAGACAGTGAAGGACACCATTGTGTTAAAGTTGTTAGTGTTAAGGTTGTTGGTTAGGGTCAGGTTCAGCTTTAAGTTCAGCTTTGGTTTCTTGGTGTATAGATTCTTCTACTGTACACAGGTTACTTATTGAATCACATTTATTCTAAGATAGAAAATTAAGGGAGGTAGGTAGCTAGCAGCAGTAGCATAACTGGTACCACGCTGACCATACACCCCAGTGGTCCAGGGTTTGATCCTTGGAAATTTTGCTTTTTAAAAAATACCTTTTTGCCTGTTTTTAATACATACGGAACCGGACAAATAGCCCTTTCCTTTTGCTAGTGTCACTGTTGATTACCTGTAACTCATGCTATAACTAGCTATTGTGTACCACCACTGTAATGATAAAGATGAGCAAATGTAACACTGATAATTGACAGCAATATAGTAGTTCTAATAAAACACACATAATTAGAAAGTGCCATATATCTGGCATGGTCACCTATAAGAGGGCACCGTATACTGCAAATCCTGCTTTTGTTTTGCTTTCAAGTGACTTCTGAGTTTCCTGCTACTCAAAGAATGCCTGTAAGAGATGAGCAATGTGACATGTACGGGGAGTGTTGGCCTTGGGCAATGTTACATTTGCTCATCTCACTCATATAACCTTGTATTAACGGCCTTCATCAAATCATCAAAAATATTATATTTTGTGAATAATGATTTTACTTTCAAACTGACAATCTCCTTGCTGTGAGTACTGAGTAGAGCCCTTATGCTATGGTGAAAATATCATTCCTAATGTGTTAGGTATCCCAAACCATGAGCTTTATTATAGTGTTACTATTAATTACAATGATGACATTGCATAGCTGACAGACTTATACACAAGGTATACAGGTATGCATATGTACAGCAGGATTACAGTCTTACTAGTTGAAATGTTTATGGCAACAGTTACTGTCACTGATCATCTGCTACTTCTTGCTAACCATGGGTAGCTTTTCCGTCTGAGTACTGAGCGCTAACTGGAGAAAATCCTTCTCAGCTGAGGTGGTAGTAGAACTGCCGGAATGTTGATTCACTACTCAGTCTGCCATCTTCATGCAATGTGTAGCCCCTTTCCTACAGCTGCTGTGGTGGAAGCTACCACACTGAATGTGCTTTGAAGGTGTTTGTGTCCACTCCTGCCTTCATTGGAGTGTCCTTGATCCAGTGAGCTATTCTCTTGGATTTCACTGGATTGTGAGGTTTTACATGAGACACGAACAAAGGGGCTGGCATATCTGCTTGAATATCTCTGTAGCCTGTTCATGCACATTGAGGCACTGCACTACACAGAGACAATTGTCATGAGGAAAGGAAGAAGAAAAAAAAGCATTCCTTCAGTGGTGCCCCAATTTTCCTATTCTTAGTCAGGGAAGCTAGTTTGATAACTACCCCATCAGGGGAAAAATATCCAAACCACAGATACAGGGCCTACAACTCTGAAGTTCTATTGCACCAACAGCAGCGCCAGCTTCCTTGATAGCTCCTTCAAGGGTAATTCCTTTTTGTCCCCTTGATCCTTTATCCAGGAGAGAACTGTTGCCACATCTGAGGTGGTGAAATACTGTGTTGCAGGAGGCCTTAAGTTGTAGATCTCCTGGAGACCACTGGATGCTGGCCTATCAGAGCTGCTTCAGTGTTACTGTACTGCCGATCTAACCAGATTAATTGAACGGTATTGAAGGCCCTCATTGTAGGGATCTGCCAGGAAGTCTAGGAATGGCTGGATGCTGCTTGAAATGGGATCAACTTCCCGTTGACAACACCAACAACTCCAATGTGACCATCCTGACTGGTAGGCTGTATTTTTCCCTTTATCCACCCTGCTAGTAGGAGTTCTGAAGCCTTTTCTGAAACTCCTGTGCCATGTGCTGCTCCCTGATACTCTGCAAGTGAAAAGTTGTAGTGAGCCTAAATATTGCAGTATCCTAGATACACATGATGTGATTTTCACAGTATTTCAGAAATATACAAACAATTCATTAACAAATGGACTATATAAATATTACGAATTCTAATGTCTGTATGAGTGACCATACACAAGGAATAGTTTTCAAGAGTGTAGTGCTTGCCAAATCAGAGAGTGAGCATAATTGCTTGGATTGTGAAGTAAATCCATGCGAAGACCCAAGGGAAGGTCCACTAGGCATTCCATCAGAGCTGGATACCATGCCTGTGAGGGCCACTAACTATTGTGATGGTTCTCTGCTCTTTCTGGATCTTCTGTAGGCATCTGTCTATTAGGCAAAAGGGTGGGAACACTTATCCATCCAGATTCTTCCAGTTCAGCTGGAGAGCATTGGTTCCCCATGCAAAGGGGTCTGACATAATAAAGTCCAGGAATTGGTGATTCAGCCTGGTTGCAAACAGATCCGTATAGCAAGGACCCAGTGTCTGCTGAATCATGTCAAAAACCGCATCCATTCTGCCGATGACTCCACCTGACATGATTCCTGATCTGCTATAGTGTTTGTGATTCCTGGGAGATGTTCTGCAAACAGGATGATCTCTCTTTGGAGGCATCACTGCCTAGATTGCAAGCTTGGAGGGAAAGGATTGGTGAGTGTGTGCCACCCATCTTGTTCACATAGGAGACTGCCAAGCGGTTGACCATCTGCAGTAGTACCCGGAGGTTGTTCCTTTACTTAGTGAAGGCTTTGGGTGGATCCTGCCAGGAGCTCCAAAAGGTCGATGTGTTGAGTCCTTTCTTTGGCTGATCAGTGGCTTCCTGTTCTTACCCCATTGCAGACTATTCCCCATCCTTGGAGGGAGGCATCTGACTGCACAATCAGGTCTGGAGCAGAAAGTGTGGTTTCTCTTCCATTCCATTGTTGTAGGTGGAAGATCCACCAGTGCATCTCATCCTGGGAGTCCTGATTCAGTGTCACTCTGTTTCTTACTGAGGATGTCCTCCTCAGGGTTTGTATCAGTTGTTGAAGGTGGCGGTAGTATAGAGGAGCTGATCGGACTGCTAGCCATATAGCTGACATTCTTCCAATCACGGATGCCAATACTTGGGTTGTGATGGTTACTTTTGTCAACACTGTTGGTTATTTATTGTATTTTTTTCCCCTGGAAAAAATAATTTTATTAAGGATGCATCCACTAGCAGTCCCAGATACAATCTCTGGTGAGAGGGCTCTAAAACTGACTTAGTTCTCCAAACAGTAGACAGGTGAATTCGTAGGTGGTGCCTTCCCATACGAATCTGATGTACTTCCTGTAATATTTGCTATGGCCACCAAGAGATATGCATCTGTCAGGTCCATCAAGCACATCCAATCTCCTTCTCTCAACAGTTCCTTAATTCCCTCCATAGTGGTGATTGGACATGAAAGTGTTACAGATTTATTACTGGACGCAGCGATCCGTTGTTCTTCGGAATCACAAAGAGTCTGCTGGTGAACTGTTCCATCTATTTTGGGGATGAGTCCTGTTGTCGCTAGCAGTGATTGAATTTCTGCTGTGATTGCTTAGTGTTTCTTTGATGACCTGGCCACTGACATTCCTGGGCTGATCTGGAAGTGGAAGGGGGTTTGTATCAGTTCTAGCTGGTAAGCCTCCAGAACCCAGGGGTCTTGGGTAATCTGTTTCGGTTTTCTATTGTTGAATCCACGGTCTATCTCATTACTCAAGGTGTAACTAACACAGCTGTGTTTTGATTCATCACATGTGGCAGCTCAGATGATATTCCTGACTGTGACTGTTTAAGGCCCTAATGAAAACAAGCCTTCTCATGCTAACTTGGCATTCCACCACTATTAAATTCACCTTTCAGGGTGTCAACACTTCCATAGAGTGATTGAAAAAACTGGCATAATCCCGATGAGAACTGGCACAAAACAAAGTTCCATTTCAAAAGCTCGTAGTGGACAGAAGGAATAAGATGCGGTGAATACGCCAGGAAACATCCCACAATGGGTAAACGGGTTGTGGGTCGACACGGAATTTAACCACTGCCATGTCTCCATTCTCTTGGTGGGGTCCTGCTTGAAGTTCTTCATCAAAAGCTTTTTTCTGATTGTCACTCATTTTGAACATAGAGAGCTACCAAACTGTGCTACACGTGCAGTAAAAGAAAAAAGTGGGAATTTGGAGTATACAGTGCCCTCAACCATGCCAGATATACAGCCAACTTTCTAATTATGTGTATTTTATTAGAGCTACTAAAATTACTGTAAATTGTGTAATAAGATGAAAATACCAAATACCAGTGTTAAAGTAGCAAATCTCACAAAATATAACTACTGGCTATTATATTGCTCTACTAATGAATTTACCGAATTGTTGGCTTGTTTGTATTAAATATAATAACAATTGTGTTAGTTCTCATAATTGTGACATTTTGTAGTCTAGAATTGTGATGTCTCAAATCTCACTATATAGCACTCACCCCTACATTGTCAGTTACTAGGTAATTGTCTTTTCTGTAGGTTACCTGGTGACAGGCCAAGATGACCATCAATCACATAAGTACTTGTTCAAACAAGCATCAAATCATTTAACATTTTAATTACACGATGTACTATAATCAACAGCAGATTGTGTGGGTAGCAGTGTACTTCTTTTAACATTTTAATGCGGTTCACAACACTAAACACATTGGTGTATACAAGAAGTTAGTATATACAAGAAGAGGTGATATAGTGTGTGTACAGTGGTCACTGGTGTGTTAGTGGTTCCTCAAGCACTGATCCTGGTAGTTGAATTGAGGGAGAATAGCAGCTACTAGCTCTAGAGTGAGGTGAGCCTCCAGTGGCAAAAAAATTGTCCCCTGTACTGTGTCGGCTTACCATACCATCATGGTGTGGTGACCACTGTTCACCAGGCATGGTGCCTACTGACAGCTGACTGTGATTATGTGACAGAGATGAAGACTTGAGGGATGCACTTGGTTTCTTTTCTCTTTCAGTAATCACCATGTTCGGTGAAACATTGTACGAGGATAGCCCATCCCCCAGTCTGCTTTGTGGTTGTGAAAAACGTCCAGAGGGTGCAGGGGAAGAAGTTGCTACTGCTAGAGAATTGTGTTCACTTTTTGCACCATTTGCTAGAGTGGCAATTGAGGTCCTTCTCAATAATCCTTGTTTAGATGTTGTGTAATCTAACAGTGTCTGTGAGTCACCACTAGTACGTTTGTGAGTAGCCTCTTTTAGATCAACATTAGTCTTCATCACTGCTACCTTTACTGTTGACTTATTTGTGTAGGCACGATACACCACAAGTGCCAATAATATAGCAATAATCACTACACTGATTAATACTATCGTCATGATTAAAGTTATCCGATAAAAATTTGTATTTCCTGAGCTTGATCTGTAGATGATGTGTAATAGTAAAAGCTGAAATAAGAAATGTAATTTCATACCCTGTAAATGGAGTAGTGGTTATTGAAGGTGATAAATTGAGCTGGGCTGATGATGAAGCAATTCCTTCTGAAATGAATGCACTAACTGAACTGGAGCTAGTGATAAGTGATCGGGTTGTTATTTGAGTATTGTCTGCTACAACCATTGGCTGCTCTTTAATGCACACCTGTAAATGGTATAAGTCTTTTACAGATAAGAAAACAATTCCGGACATACCAAGAATCCAGCGTAAGTGCTATTGGCCCTAAGTGGATATTGGACAAGCTGATATCCCAGAGGACAGGATTCAACACAATAGTCCTACAACAATACCATCCAATAAATGCAATCATTCAGCACCTCTGAGGTGCTAATTTATAGTCTTTGTAGTGAGTGGCTTACTGCATCAAACACATACAATCATTCAATACTTTTGAGGTGCTAATAATTATGTCTTTAGTGGATGTGAGGTGCTAATATAAAGTCTTTGTAGTAAATGGCTTACTGTTCCATTGATGTTTAATATGATGTAACATTCATTGCAGCCTCCTGGTCCAAGGTGACTACCATTTCCACTACAACCACTGCCATAACACAAAGGATCACATGGCTGACATGAATTGTTGCCGGATAGGTACGTCACCAAGGGTGGACACTCTGCCACACAATATGGACCATCAGTGTAACACCTACATCCCATAATACATTGATTTGCTGCCTATCAGATATCATAAACATCATCATGCACAGTCCATTGACACTCACTGGTCCATAGCATCCTCCTAAATTACACTGATCATGACATGGTAAGCATGTTGAGTGTTCTTCGTATGAATGAGATCTATCAGGACATTACCATATTAGTACATGACAATTAGGCACCAATTGAAACAACCCATTTGTTGCCATTACAACATGACTTACTGATCACAGGAAGGGACACAGCTGTTGCTATAGTTGTAGTTTCTACAATGTACACACTCATCAGCTCCAGTCCCCCAGCAACCCGCCATACTATCACACTCCCTATGGCAATTCACCCCCACTGTAGAGAACAGTACAAAACTAAACATGAACACTTAGTATTATGTAATGGATGATATTGAGATTCCTTATAATGTCCTGATATGGGATAGGAATGATATACAGAGAAACCTGTGTACTACAACAGACACCTTGGGCCTGACCAAATGTGTCCCAATATTACCTGATAATCCAAACCAAGTGTCCACATTACCCAGGTTCAAGGGGTAGTCACTTCAGTACTGTCTGTTGAAACACTCACGACTGGGATCAAGGAGCTTTTGTACAATGAATCAAGCGATCAAGATGTCAGCAAAAGTGACAATCAAGCACCTTTCAAAGCTAACTTTTATCAACACAAGAATTTACTAGTATTTTACGGTAGACTATCAAGAATCAAGGCACTTTTATAAGTGTAATCAAGTGATCAAGGCAAAACTTTGACAAACAAAATTCTTGATCCTGGTCGCAAGTGTATCAACTGGCGGTATGGAAGTGACTACCCCTTGTGGTTCCAATCCGCTATGTAGTAAACAGCATAATATAGGCATTATTCAGACATGTTACATTGTAGTAATGATTAGTAAATTGGTACCAATTAACATGTTCACTTACTGCAGTTCAAGTTCAATGATGTTAGTTCCAGGCTTTGTTGTGAGTTATCCTTGAAAATGTTTTCAGGCAAGAGGGTATCTGCCAAGCATAGTTGGGGGCAATTTGTGATCTGAATATCACCTCTTTCAACTAGACGCAGTGACACCAGTGACAATGTAGCAAGCAATGGATTATCCTTTATCACAATGGAAAAGCTTGAAAAGGCTGCCATAAACTGTTCCTTCCCTCCAACTGTGCACAGATTGTGGAGGAATCTTAAACTGGTCACGTTAAGACCTTCAATGACCACATATCCAGTAACCTCTTCTAAATTGCTCAGTGCCCATAAGGAGCCCTGGGTCATTGGTGGCACACCCATTGTGACATTCCTATATAAAGTAGACAAGAATCACAAGAACCCTAAACATGTGAGCTCATATAACAACATATTATGGAAATCAGTTAGTTATCACATGAGTGAGAGACATTATATCACAAATGATGTTACCATACATGTACAGGTTGTGTACAGTGGGAGTATGCCACACACCCTTCAAGTGAAGACTTGTTAAGGATGATACTGCCATTGATGTGAGTACAGTTGATAAAACGATCAATATATAATGAAGTGATGTGTGGAGATTCTCCAGGTAGCTGACCACTGCCCAGACAAACTGTTCACAGAATACAATAGATGTATTGTCAGTGTGGTGTATTGTATTAACAACCTTTTGGACATACGCCGTCGCATCTTTCACACACTCCATTATTCTCAGTGGTACCAGATGGACATTCTAAAACACAGCATTCTTCATATGTCTTATACAGCTCTGTAACATATGTAGCAAGTATTTGAAACATACAAGACTAGAATGTACTCACACCTGGACACTCCTTGACACAGTCGTAATGTAGAAGATATTCTCCATCAGGGAGAATGGTTAGTTGATGTGTGAGAGGGTCATAGACAGACAATGGGGCACAATTTGCTACACAACTTCCATTATTGCGGAAGTGCCGGCAAGCCTGAACAAACAAATAATAGCAACGTGAGGAAGTGATAGTAAAGTACTTACCATGCAGTGTTCTATGTCAGGACCACTACAACCACCAACACACTCAGAATGACAACATCCCCCAGTGTGGCATCGATGATAGCAGGCTGTCTCACAGTCATCCCAACTAAGTGCTGGAAAGGATGTTTAGAAGCTACATCACCACTGATGAAGAGCCCCCACAAAATACAAGTTGAAATTGAACACCTCATTAAGTGATTAACACACCATGAAATAAAACATGATGTATGGTCGAGTTATATGGCTGTATATGTGTGACCAGAGTTATCATATCACTAGAATAAGCTAGTGGGTACATCTTGTGCATGTTGTATAATACATAACAATTGTGTGAAAGTAGTTTTTTCCATGTAAAAGTATATATATACTCTTGCTATCAGCAATGTAGCTTACAGTATTACAAAGATTACACTACTAGTGCAATTTTACAATCATTTGTCTTTATTACATCCCATCATGTAGTGTGTGGCTTCAAAACAGCTTTGTTCATTGTAGTAGGCAAACACCTAAGCCAAAATTTACTTGTATTCATCAAGTTTACTACTTGGACAATGAAAAAGGAAGTTTGATTTTTTGACATGCTAATATATAGCCATGCTGCACATGTGAACACTGGCCTACACATGTTACTACACAATCTTATTCATCCATGCATGTTATTGTTTTGAGTTTAACTGTACTACCACATTTTGGCTTGTTAGGAAGTTTATCCATATCACGAGTGATGCCTGTGTCAATTATGGTCCCAGACAAATAATGTAGTAATGTTCTTCACCATACCTGCTTGACAATGGTTTAGATCAGGTCCCCAACAAGCTCTGTGACACGTAGTATGACACTCCACAGCAATCACACCTAAATAAATAAATATGTATACAATTCAGCTGATATGTACCCATACTAACAGTCAGAGAGAAGTACTGAATGAGCCATCTGAGATCTGGAGCTAATAATATCACTCCATCTCACTGATTGGTGTACACACAGCCTGCCAGTATCATGTATGAAGATGCTACCTCGTACCACCTCTCTTAGTCCGTATAGCTGCAGTTGATCAAGTGAACTGTTGAACACTAACAACGACCACATTTCAGCTGAACTGTAGTTGCCGACACTTGTGAGAAAAGACTGCTGTAACAGTGATAGGCTGGTCTGGGTGTGACCATGTAGAACAGTAAGATTATGTAAAGGGATTGATCTGTTGCAGTTAATTATGCTCAAGAAGCCGGTGATTCTGTGACCAGTTGAAAGGTTGCCAACTGTTCATCTCTTATCTGATCACAGTCAATTGTAACACTACCAACCACGACAACATTGATACAATGGCTGCTGTTGATATTACTGATGTCTTGTCCGTGAATGACAATGTGGCATTGACCTGCAGCTAAAACATCAGAAATTAGTGCATTAAATCATCTGTCCCAGTGTAAAACAATGTGTAGGTGTGTGGGGTGTCCCAAATGTGATGTCACGGATACTATGCATTCCTTACCATCTTGTAGAACTTCTCCTTGCACTAAACTGCCATTTTTGCTGCAAAGAAAGACAAACAATTTAAATGCTCGTAGATTGCTATGTGGTTTGTGCTAGCTATGTGAGAAGTGGATAGCGAATCACTGTGCGTACCGCGCAAGCCACGTGCTAATCACGTACCTTCCCAAGCACAATGTGCTAATTAACGTTAACATTAAACAACGCCATTCCCTTCCCGTCATAGTACAGTACGTGATGTTGAGATCCCACAATCAAAAATCATTAGCCACGCCCACCATAATTCACTTAATTATTACTTGGTATGGTAAATATATAAAAATACAAAGTGCCATAAGAGGAATTCGTGCATGCGTCATAGTGCGTGTATTTACAAAATAATACTAGCTGGTATGCTGTACATTAAGTTGTGATGTTAGTCTTCTAACAACCGGTGGTTTCTCTTGTAGGGGACTTCCAGCTTTGTTAGCTGGACCCATCTTATGCATGGAGTTTCTAACACACACAAAACTGTACGTCATAAAGGTACTGCTAGTACAATAACTCACAGTAAAGTGTCCACACCCGAATGACTGGCTGATAGTGAGTCATCCAATAGTGAAGTAAACGATGGCTCAGGATCACTAAGCTTCATGATACGATGTAGTTGTTGAGTTTCGCCACCATGTAACTTGAAATCTTTTGGCAAGAAGTGGCCTTTCTTACCATCATCTATAGACTTATCAATCTACAGATTTCACAATTGGAAGTTGTGACAAGCAGATAAATTAGCCAGTTTACCACACCTACCTGTTTTTGTAGGTCTTTCTTCTTGTTGCTATACCCATTAAATGTGTTGTCAGCCATAACAAGTCTTCCGTTAAAATACATCTACTCAATATGGACAATGACAGATCACTGTTATTACAACATACCAGAAACATTCCTGGTTGAACATTATGTCTTTGCACCAATAATGGAAGCCCATTGTTGCTGGGATCAGCACACGTAGCTAAGTCATATTTTAGGATTCTAAAGTTCTCCTTTGATAGCTACGTGACAAAGCCAACAGCAATATAATACAATTTTAAAGTCATTAAGAACCTGTAAACATGGTGAGCTCCTGTTTCTATTTTGCTTAACATGTATGGCATCTAGCATTGCCTCAGTGGGATTGGGTTTCTCTTTGCTACTAAATATACAGAAGCCAGATATTTCATTATTCCAGAACATACATATACGTCTGTCTCACCTGGTGAGTGCAATATAAACTATAACCAGCTGGTCAGCAGGAACATGAGACTCTAAGAAAGTATCAAACTCGTTGTCAAAGATCAGTGGCAGTTTGTGCTTATCACACCTGTTATAATTGTTATTGTACATAGCTGCACTACCATTTCACTTACTTGCACTGAGGTGGCGATGACAACCCATTTAATTTCATCACACGTACAGCTCTAATTGGGTAACAATACTGCACAGAGGTCATGCAGTAACTAGCTAACATACTCAGGACATCCGCTGATGACTTTCTGTATAGACAGATCAGTTTTGGGTTTAGTTTGGTCAATTTTAGTTGGAGATCTCTTTAGTATAATTCTACAGAGATGATTTATCTATACAGTGTAGCATGGTATGTATTTAAAAACCTGCTGTGAACAGTGGTTGAATGTACAGGCTGTGGTGACGCAATATCTACAAAGCCAAAGTCTGACACAGGTCTTGGTGACATGGGGTAAGTGCTGCTTCTAGAGTGTGGCCTACTGCCAGTCATCCTAGTCCCAGTACGTGACAAGGGCTCTCCATCATCACCAGAAAATACACTCCTCGGAGATGCTGTTTGTGACCTATTGAGCAAAGGTGGTTTATTAGCTTTTGAGACTGTCATTGGTGTTCTCTTAATTCCCAATGATATCCTGTAATGGCCTAGCCAACTGTCTACCAAAGATCTAAGAAATATTAAAATTTAGTAACTACCCAATGTTGCAGAATACAACTTTATTTTTTCCTGATAGGTAGATAATTCTTCAGCAATAATCTCATCTTCTGCACTATTTGTCTCCCCACGAAAAACATTCTCAGATATACTACTTGCCTAGAAACATTTACACACCAATACATTATACAGCAAACAGGTATAGTTACCCGGCTAAATGAAACCTTCGGAGAAACACCATGGTGTCTTTTTTTCCCTAAATTAGTTGGCTTGCCTGAAACCTGCATTTTTGTGTGCTCATAGTAACACAAAAATTATTGAGGATGCTCACCTCAGCAGCAGCATAAGAGCTAAATTTAAAATCCGTCATCAAAAATGAAGATGTTGACTGCAGGAAGCATCAGTTGCATGCATGTAGGTAAATTAAGACTGCTCACTTCAACAACTTCAGGATCTTTAAGTTCATGCTTCATGGAAACATCAAACTTGTATGAGATGCCATGAGAAGAGAAATAAAGAAAAGCGTTCACATGACTGTAGCAGCGAAATGTGATGTTCACATTTAGCTGTGTGGAAATGTACATTACATTCAACAGATACTTCCTAAAAATGATTACCTGTACTATGACGGACTGTGGTAGCTTACAAGTCACTGTTGGCCACTTCCATTGACGGGTTACATTACCATCCTATACATCATACCACATGTTTATATGTTGTAAACTGACAAATGTATAGCATACTTCATCCATTAGCTTCCCTCCTTCAGAATTAGCCAGCATTCGTAAATTTCCGCTGTGGTAATAGCAAGCCATCTTCCCATAAGGAGTAAACCATGCCAGCATCTTAGGATGAGCCTCGTCACCGTATACAAAAGCATATAACCCTCTTGAGCCATCTCCCTTCCGGCATGTAGTTATGGCTGTATTGCCTGACAAATAACTGCAAGTGAAAAGAATACAACAGCTACTAATGCAAGTCAGAAATTATGGTGTACTTGCAAAATCCCGAACCATCACAGAGCAAAGTGAGAAATCGTTTTCTACGGACAGCGTTAGATGGCTCAGTTGGTGGGTCTACAGGAACTTGCACAGTAGTTTTAGCCACACCAACCCTCACTCCTGGTGGTACAGGTAGTACGATAGTCTTCATTTGTCTATGGTATTAAATATTACAGTACACCTTCCAATTCAGTTACCTTCTGTGTGCTCGGTTTCCGTATTCATCATAGAATCTGATAATCAAGGGGCCATCCTCTCCTCTCTGCTTAGCAACTAGTTCTGCTTCACTTCTAAATTTGCAGTACACAAATACACAATATGATACTAAGACATATCTTCAGGTAAAACCCACTTTTCTTCCAAGATTTTACTCAGCCTCCCTTTAGCCCATTGGAGTAATGTAAATCCTTCTGGGTCCTTACGTTCATCAGGGCAAACAATCCATCCCTTCTTTAGAAATTTATCACACATTGAGAAGTTGATCATGTTCCCATGGTGCATTGTGACTACAAAAGATATGGTTACTTATGCTGCTATGGATTTTGGGTACTACTAAACACCACGTGTACACACACACACACACACACACACACACACACACACACACACACACACACACACACACACACACACACACACACACACACACACACACACACACACACACACACACACACACACACACACACACTAAAGTAACTCACTGACAGCCTCTTCCTGTGGTTTTTCTTGCTCAGTTTCCTCTATTTTATCAACATCTGTGCTCAGCTTGGTCGAGATACTTACATCAATTCTTTTAGCATCTAAACATCATCAATCAACCTAAATGCTGGGCACCACAAAACAGCACTCACTTTTCCCTCTCCTATTAGCATTAACATTTTGCTTGAACTTTTCAAAACGTGTTTTGGGTCCTGAAAATTCAAATGCTTTTGATGTTGACTCCCTCCTGTAGCTCAGTATAGTTGGTCCTTTGGGACACAGTGACAGTGGCAACATATCATATTCTGATGGAGCTAATCGTGATTCCCTATCATCCTCTACTGTACTAATTCCTCCCACATCACTGCTAATTGCTGAATGAAGTGAAGCACGACTGTGAGAAGTTGCTGGCCGGCTAGTAGGAGATTTGGCTGCATAGAGCTTCTTAGCTGCCTCCGACATTTTTACTTTTTTCTGTTCGATCTCAGCCCTTTTTGACTCTATTAACTTCCTTTCTTCCTCTTCCGGTACACTTGTGAAAAATGGTCTGCTGAAATCTGGTACCTGATCAAAGTAACAGTCTGTCTGCCACTCACGTTTTTCTATAACAACGTCTACACACAGTTGATAATAATCTCGGAGTAATTCACTCTCTAAATCTTCAGCAATATGAAAACCTTCAGGCTTATTTTGTGTATATTTACAAAGTAATTTCGACAGTTGAGAAAGTATTCCAGTTGCAAGAAATTTTAGCTCTGAAAAGGTATAGTTCGGGTGCCTATGCCTGTCCTGCTCAGGCCCCTCAGCTTCTACTGCTTCAAGTACTTTCTGGTTAGCCGGAGAAAGTTTAATGTCCTTCTTGAGTAGTTGCTTACTGGGCTGAGCAACAATATTCGGTGGACTTGTTGGCCCAGCACCCAAATTTGATGGAATATGTGGAAGTTGCAAAGTGTTAGGAAGAGCCTTGAGAGTGGCTTCTTTGCTGGGTGATGTTTGCTTAGCAGACGGTGGTCTGTGCTTTGCAGATTTTGGTTTTGTGGGTACAATTCCGTGCACACTAGTAACCGTACTTGCAGCTCCGTCGGTTATGTCTCCTTGGTCACTAAATGTTAATGAAACTTTCTTTTTTATGCTTTTGATAAAACTTCTATGGTCTCCAAAGATAGAGTAATCGTCCGCACTTTTCTTTATCCTTTTCTGCGGTCGATTCTTCCTTCGTTGGTCATAGAAATAACTTTGTAGCGACATTGACCAAGGCGCCTCGCATAGTCAAGTACACTAGTCCTTTCAGCTGCAGCAGCGAAGCCGTAGGATCATCGAAACATAAATCTGCGCTAATTACTATAGTAACCCACTGCCATCACGTGATGCGCAGAATATTGAGTTGTGGGTTTCAGTTATGGCGGTGACTAGTTTGCAAGTTGCGTTTGGTGTGACAGCTAACATACTGTCTGCAATCAGTATCGTGTTCCTGAATAAAATGATATATGTGACTTATGACTTTCCCAGTATGACCCTAACATTGGTCCATTTTGTAATCACTTCCATTGCACTTCAAGTTTGTGCTTGGATGGATATTTTTGCAGTCAAAAGGCTCAAATTGAGAGATGTACTGCCACTTGCTTGCTCATTCTGTGGTTTTGTGGTGTTTACGAACCTCTCATTACAGTACAACACAGTTGGAACATATCAACTTGCCAAAGCAATGACAACTCCCGTCATACTCTTCATACAGACATTGTTTTACAATAAGTCAACATCTTTTCCTATCATCTTAACTACTGTAAGTGTTCAGTGTCGCTTAACAGTTGACGTCATTACATGATACACACAGATCCCAGTTGTACTTGGTGTGTTTCTGAATTCCTATTATGACATTCAATTTAATATCACTGGAACTATTTTTGCTATTGTTGGTGTAATGATAACTTCAATATATCAAGTGGTAAGAAGGGATTTCACTCGTTGAAGGTTTTGTATGTTTTATTACATCGTTAGCTAGTTGGGACCAAGCAGTCAGAGTTGTGCGTCAATTCTATGCAACTGTTATACTATCAGGTTTGTGGCTTCCAGAGACCACTGGTATGTGCTTATTTAATAAACTTATTATTCTCTTTAAGGCTCCGCTGTCTTCATTGATGTTAGCAATAATTGTTCCATTCTTTGAACCAGTACTCTCCTTGCCGTTTGAGATTACCACATCAGCTCTGGTATGCATGTATGTTCTGCAGATTATGCAGTTTTGTGTATTGTGTTTACAGGGTTTTGTCTTGCTATCTGGAGTGGTGGCCTTCATGGTGAATTTGTCAATATTTTGGATAATCGGAAAGACTTCCCCACTGACGTATCCTTTGTCACATACGTAACACAGCCACCACTTGACATTTCATTATTGATCTTGTGCCATAAATGCTGGTGCCAACCTGTATTTATTAGCTAAGCTATCGTACTGTTTTTCTTAACCATAATACTCAAGATACAATATGATAGGTCACTGCAAGTTCTGCGTTACTCTGATGGGAGGATACTTCTTGTTTAAAGACCCGCTATCAACCAACCAACTGTTCGGAGTTTTCTTGACACTTGGTGGAATTTCAATATATACATATTTGAAATTAGAACAACAAAAACAATCAAAACAACTGCAGCACAACAGATTATACACTAAAGTGTAAACAGTAAATACCTGTGCATCATGAATAACACATTTAGTTACTAGAATTGATAACTTGATTTTAACACTTTATAACATATTTATTAACACGCGTAAGTGTAAGGTACTGTTTTGAGATCCTAGAGTTTGTGTATGTCAAAACTGTGACCTGTCAGTTCCAGTGAACAACCATGAGACATGTACAGCTAGAGTTTGTCATATCCATACAAAGACAGAGCAAGGATGTCCAAGAAAACCAGGTGGGTATATAAGTAGTATAGACCACATAGAACAGTACAGTACAAAGAGGGAGGCCTCCATAGTTTTGGTTTTGTTGCTATGTCAATGAATGTTATGAGCCCTCTTAAGGCTAATATTGTTATGGTACAAATGAGATTCAATGGTAGCAATCTGACTAATTTGTATTGTCAAGTACTTGATGTACTGTAACATCACTAATGCTCACCAGTTAGGTAATGTCATCATATCTATTCAATATATGGACTTGTATATTGAAATGTAACCATATTAAATGTTATTGTATGACCGCCACCAGAGTATATTAATCATCTAAAATTCACCACACAGCCATCAGGTCAACACCCTATCAGCATATGACGGAGATTTAGCTGAAGTTAAGAAGCCCAAACATAGGAAAAATTCAATCACAGATGTCACACCTTGCTACTGGGAGAGACGATATCTTGAGAGTAATCTAAAATGGACAGACACAGATTATGGTTCAAATTTAGACTATTGGTTAGATGGTGGCATAAATGATGAGATAGTGATTGTAGACAGAGAAGACTCAAGTCCCAAACAGAGGTCACTAGAGGATCATAGTTTAGATAATTGGGTTTCAGATGATGAGGAATCTTTACAAATGTTCAAAGCTCATCCTGAGGTAATCCCTGACCACCACCCAGACAAATTAGAGAACTGGAGTGACCGTGTGAATGCAGAATCTGACAAAGATGAGATTTCATGTTCAAATCACTTATCTCATTCTAGCAGTAGCACTAGTAGTCACATGGACCTCAATGATATCATGATCACTGTAGATAGCCCTACTGTAGACTCTACTGCAGACAACCCTGCTCCAATCCCAAATTTGGTATGAAGAAAAAGGTCTTTCATGTTTGTATGTATTTGGTGCCACAATAGATGACCCTTCAAACTGAAGTACAGCCATCAGACAGTGGTCCATTATATTCGGTTGTGCTTCCCTTCACAAACATTTCAAGGTCCTTTGGAGGTCGGTGACTCCTATGGTATTTGTAATTTTTCTCACCAGTAAAACTTGTATATGTCACACTTCATATATAGCCCTACTGATTACATGCTTGCACACGTCATTGCTTGTTATGTATATTGTATATATTGATGTTAAGGAGCCGGAGTTGGCTTAAGCATACATGGAGGTATTGCATCAAATAGTGGGCTGATAACGTGTGTGACTGATGTGGACATTGAAGGCCCTGCATTCATCTTAGGAAATGTTACTGTTGGTATGAGACAACAAAATAGTATATAAACCTACGAATATGCAACTGTTGTGTTGAGACAGGTCAAATTGTACATGAGTGGAATGGAATATCCCTGATAAACAAAACATTTGAGGGAATAAAAAGTATTTTAAGCCAAAAGATACCCAACAATGAGCTAAAGCTTATTCTTTCTGAGAAACGGTAATGTATAGCTATAGTACTTCTTTAATGTGATGCCAGATTTCTGTATACGTTAGAAGTGATGTTGATATTGCAATAAAAAAGAGACAGGAAAATATAACAGAAGGAAAATTAGATACAGTATTTGAGGAAGAAGGTACACTAGTATAGCTAATCCAACTGTAGCTAAGTTATATAGAACTTATCACAGAAATTGTGGAATCTGCACTTAAACCAGGAGGGTTTAAGAGATCACGTCGAAAGTCAGTCATAAGTTTCAGTGATCAGCAACAGTGGGTGTTTGAAGAACAAGAGCCTAAAAACAGTAATGACGAACACGTAACTATTCCAACGGTGGATAAAATGAAACTGGAGAATACTATGAATTATGGAAAAGTACAGGTGAGTTATCTGAATGTTTTATTAGTAGCTGGCATTAATGTAACTTGTACCAGCTGTCAATAGCATACAGTAAGTCTGGCAAACTGGGGGTGGTTTTACACCAAGCAAAACTGACCAGCAGTGTATTGACAAACCCTCTAGCAAATATCACCATTATAGGAGAGGACATAAGGTACACCTATTCTATATAGCTAGCTCAGTACTCAGTATATGTCACTGTTGTGTGGTAATGCAGTCCTAGTGGATTATGTGATGGTGAAATGTCACTGAGTTTGACACAGACCAACCATCCTGTCTGGAACCAAAAACTAGAGCCATTTAATCTACCACAAAATTCAGTAAGTACATCCAGTAAAGCTATGGTATATATCTCTTGGAAGTTAGCATGGTTTAATATCCTGAATACTTCCAATGAAATGATCTACACTATAGCTTTGTTCATTCAATTGTAGTTGGTTGAGATAGGAACAGGAACACTAACTCCGGTGCATACCAGTGAGGCAGTGGAGAGGCGCTAATTACCTCACTGACTTATATAGTAATAAAGTTATGCAATCGCTTAAACTAACTTGTACGGCTTGTAGGGTCATTTATAACAAAGGATTCTCGTGCTTGAACATCATTTAACAGTTTCGTTGTGCAAATTGTGTAGCTCGCTGGTGCTGGACTGCACGTTATTGTCTGGGATTACAAAAGCGACGAGCAATACAGTTTTGCGGGAGAGGTGAGTGAACTGTACACCATGTATCATAGTATAATGCACTGTAATAGTTTTGATAGCAGCTTTTGTGTGTCACCACTGCGTAGCTGTATTTAATGGTTTGACAGTCCACTATAATCTTTTTTTTATCGTTGTGTAGGTTTTTCTCAACCTATCGTCTTCTATCAATAGTACTGCAGCGTGGTATCCGCTGACTGATCACGATCATAATTTACCACAGCTTGCCACACCTGTAGGTGTGAAGAAAAGAGCAATAATTAACAGATTGTTTGACAGAGTTATATCAGCTACCAGCTCCTTGAAACAGAGTTCTAGCAGCTTAAATTTGCCTGACCTTACAACCAGAAGAAGAACGTTTCCACCTTTGCTAAAAAGCAAGACAAGCTCCAAAAAGAACAAGTCAAGTAATAAGATGTTAGTGATGCGTCCCAAATTGTCCTATGTAAAAGAAGATATTTCAGCTCAGGATACTAAAAGCCCGCCCACCTCTTGCTATCAACAAGCAGAGAGAGGACACTATTCCAATAGTAGATCAATGGATGAACAACAGGACACTCCCTTCATTGGTTACTCAGCCAATGGAAGGACCATGGAAGTTGAAGCAGTTGTCGAGCCTCATGCTTACCACCCTGCCTGGGGTTTGGACACTGAGGTGCACAAAAAGCCCATCCCAGAACAACATGAAGTTAAACAAGAACAACTGGGCTCACCGTCATCTGGTTATACTTCAATGCATCATAGTGAGACTTCATCGATGAACAGAAATTCAGGTTTCTCTAATTATTCAAATTCATCAACAGAATCTCCAGGAGTGCTCTGGCATGAAGAGGCTCAAAATATGGGCAGCAAGTGTTCCACAATGGTGAGAAGAAGTTGCAGTTTGAATAATCTTCACATGGACAATGCAATTGAATTCCAAGCCTTACAAGGACAGTCTAGAAAGCATTCACAAGAAAGTGCAAACAGTGATGTACCCATGAATGAGTATCCAAGACTGAAGCCATGTCATCGAAGTGCCAGTGTTGAGATTTTACTTGAAACTGATAGTTCAACAGAATTGTCACAGTGTGACTCTCCACTGAACAGTAGTCAGGAGGATAACCATAACTTGGCATCAAAACCAGAAAACTTAATTATGTCTTTTAAAATGAAGTATAGTGCAATACCACAGCCCCCTGCTCCAAACAAGTCTCGCATGTTTTTCATCAAGGCAAAAAAGATAAAAGCACCTTTCAAGCTGTTCCGTCACAAGCAATCTGGTGAGGCAAGCCGCAAGTCACCCAGTGAGGCATCTCGTCCAAGCAAGACCTCAGTTTCATCAACATCAAGGTAAGATAATAATTAATGTTAAAACACATTCAATTCTATGGTCTCTGTTTCTTTCACACAGCAGTCCTGAGGGAAGCAAAATAAGCCTCAGTCAACAAAGGAAGGAATTAGGGATTGGCCAGTTCATACCCAAATTGGGTAAGTTCTTTCTAACTGGACAAATGGGCTGCATTTTACTATAAGTATTCCTAATTCAGATCATCTTCAGGAACCCTGTGGCAGGATGAGATTCAGTCTGGTACAGCACAGAAGGCTACTCCTGAAAATACGAACAATAGAAGAAAGATCACCTACTGTATCAGGAAATGGTGAGCACAACTTGTATACAATATTATTTCTATGAATAATATAAGTGGTTGTTTACAGGAAGTTATTAAGGATATTTGCTTCCTTTGTAGATTGTACTATTAAAGCAACACTGGTTCAAGGAAAGGAGGTTATCTGCAAAAAGAAGGTGTCTACAGTACTCAGCAGTGCAGCAAACCCATTGGCAGAGATGTACCTCGACAGTCAAGGTTGTACAGACAGAATGCATCTTCATATAGTGGTCACTAAAGGATCTCTCCTATCAAAAAAATATGTTGGAGAAGTATGGGTGAATCTCAAGTGGGCTGATCTATCTGGACTTTCTAGTTGGTATCAATTATATACATGAACTACTGTTTTGACACAATTCACTATCTTACTTATGTGCATTCATGTGTGTACAATTGCTAAATTGTTTATACTTTATATAATATATGAAAATATATACTAGTTTTTGTTTGTGAGTGGTAATGAATCTTTACTTGCAGCTGGCTTGTCCGGTTGTCCATACATGTATATTGAGATTACTACAAGTAATGTTCCCACAGCAAACAGTGGTGTTAGTGTAAACCCAAACAAATGAACAGAAGCGAGCGCCGATACAATGATAGATATTGAGGTGGCAAATCCTTTTAGAATATTATCAGCGTAGCGTACAACTGCTGCCACAATCAGACCACCCACAGCTTGCTGGATAATCACCATCCAAACTAACGTGCTGTAGCCAAAGAAAAATCCATCATTTGTAACTTTGTCATAGTCACGCATCAACATTCCAACAACAGCCGCCAGTGATCCAAAAAATCCCAGTTGAATATTCCGTAGCCAAACTGATCCACTTGTTCCTTTCAATATTTTCTCAAAATACACTCCAGCAAAGCCAGAAGAGAGACAGGATATAGCTACGGCTACAACACCAATAATGAAAGACTGGTTCTCTCTGTTATTTCCAAATGACGAAGGATCCACGGTGACCAAGCAGACACCAGCGAACAAAAGAACAAGAGATCCCCACTTCAAAAAAGAGAGCTTCTTGTCCAACAACACCACGGAAAACAGGGCTGTAGTGAATACCTTCATCTGATAGAGCACCTATACAATAATAAGCATCACTTTAACATGAGAACATAACTACAAAAGCAACCTTTAAACTTTACTCACAATCACAGCTGATACCAGGTACTAGTAATTCTATTCCTAGGCCTTCTTTGGAAAATTCACTGACCAATTTGTAATTCTTGCTGTATCAAGTTCTTTGTAGGTAACAATATTAATTGTGATATGGTTAAGCTATTAAGGCACTGTAATCCCTTAACTGATCACAGACTGACCAAACATAGATAGCAAAGACAGAAGCCAACTACTAGTTATGTAGAAATAAGCCAAACTGTTTTTTCATACGTAATACTGTAAGCAAACAGTAACATTTATATCTCCAGATGATACACATTAACAGTACTCAAAACAACATTGACCACTTTGTCATAACACTATTAGGCAGACAAAACAGATTCAAGTACGTACTCAAAACTATAACAGAATCCAGTGGGCTGAATACATACCTGAAACACAGCGGCTTCTAAATTGCTAACTGCTACATATTGGAGGTTGTTCTGGAGGGCATAAACAAATGCAGGAACTGACAACTTGAGAGTATCCTTCCAGTTGACTATGATGGATTCATGTAGGAAGGAAACGAAGGATGATGTGTTAGGCTGTTGATACCAGATGATGCCAATACACACAAACATCTTCATTGTCTCAGCAATCACTACAGCTGTGGTTGTGATATACTGGTTACCTGAGGAATATCACACAGTAAATAAACTACCACTCCCACAGGTATAGATATGCATTCCAGTTGTAGGTATGTGTGTGTGTGTGTGGCGTGTGTATGTGTGCATGTGTGTGTGTGCGTCTAAATTGTTGCACACATCCAAGCACACATGTGTGTGGTGTGATGATAGGCTTCTTCCCCTACTACACAGGTTCTAATAGTTCTTGCGCGCCAACAAATTTAAAGCGGAAGCCACATGTGGTAATTATAGTTTGAAGTTCAAAAATAAATCGATTTGATTGGACAAAATGCTATACACGTGATTTCGCTTGTTTTTTGCTGTCGCGCAAGAATTATTAGAAGCTGTATATGACTATCACATCAAACAGGATAGGTGTGGTGTGAGCTTGTGTGTGGTGTGCAGTATTGAAACTGAAACAGATAGCTATTTAGCCACAAAGATATCCTGGACAAGATCTGTTACAGATAATGATATCATCAGTTGTAGTACACTACACCATAAATATGAACATGCTGGTACCTGCTATACTAACAGGTGAGGGCGTCTACATAATAGTAAAGTTTGCACTACTACTGGTGGCTACGTTATTAGAAGACTTGGGGTGCCCTTTCTCAACAAGTGGTAAGTGAAAATTGTGTGTGTCTGATTGTGAGAGTAACTCTTGTGTATAGGGTGAAATCAACAGACAATGCTATTTTTAAATTGACTGTATCAACTTTATTTAGGCACACAAGGAATATCAGTCAACACCCAAGACCATGTTCAGAGTCATTACAAACACACCTTGACCATTAACTAGTACTAATGATGTGATGATGTGATACAAGTCACTGTGACTGTCATGTTACAATTACTCCAATGGCCACCCATAAAACTAAAGTAAACAACACAAGTACTTCACAGGTCACAAGTTCGTAAGCACACCCTTATGTCATCTTAAACTTCGATTGTGATGTCACTCAAAGTATGTAATTTGATGTAATTTGATGTAATGTAACATGATTAGCATGAGTACTAACACAAGCAAACAGAAAACAACATAACTGTACAACATACCCACACACTTCAACAATAAGCTGTGATGGCCAAAAACAAAGTCATGGAGAAGGCTAGGTACAGTGAGTGAGTAATGGTGCATTTCCCTATACCTTATACATGTGGGTATTTCACATTTCACCACCAGTTACATCAATCATTCTTTCAAGTAAACCCCCCTGATTTATGTTAAAGGAGGGAATTAATAGGTGCAGCAATGTAAGAAAAGGAAAACCCAATTTACCATATGTACGATTGAAGTAATTACCTCTTCACAACTCTCTTCATGGTAAACATGTTCTCATAGGCCCACAAACAACCAGTACTAGGCTAACAGAGTATGAGAAATGTGCAAGTAAAGTGATTAGGGCTGTAGCATAGTAATAGCTGGTTTATATACTTTCAGTCCATAATTTTCTGACTCTAGAGAGTAGGTGGCTGCACTAAGCAGGTGCTGGCCATGTGCATAAACAACCCGCTGCCAAGTTGGCTAGTAGCATATTGCACTTGGATTCAGTGGTCCTATTTGAGGGGTTTTACAATCCAGCTGTTACATATTATAACAACATAATATTGTGATTCACACAAACACAAAACAAAATCCTTAAGAAGGAGTAGGCATCAACTAGGAGGCTAAAGATTCCCACAAGAGTGTTGTATGTCTAGCAACTTTTCAGGCAATCTAACATTACTGGCACAGATGTCCAGACTACCCAGTAAAGGATACAGCATACGGTACAAGCCTTAGTTCCTACCTTCTTGACTTAAGGTGACAATTGCCAGCAGGATTGAGGATCACTAAGCATGATGCATAACTTCTCATATGTGTAGTGGATAAAGTGCTTACTTAGCCTCTTACCAAAAGTACATAATATAAAGTTTATATTATTATGAACTCTTGCTCTTGCTGTCTACTAATTCATTCTCTGAGCTGATGTCATTGGTAACAAGCTACAAGTCTTAACTGGCACATTTCCAAGGCATACACCTCACAAAAGAGTTTGTAATATTATTTATGGAAATATTATGAGCTCTACACAGCGGCCAAGATATGCTTCAAGCAGTGTTGGCATCACTGCCACCTCACCAATGTGGCATTGTGTACCATTGAATAAGCTATGAAATGGATGTATAATTTCACAGACAGCAAAACAGAAAGCAATCCTACTAGTCACTGAAACTATTTAGATCACAACCTCCTCATCATCATTCAATTCAATGAAAAACTAGTACAGATGTCAAACAGGAAAAATATGGAGGTCATATAGTGAAACAGCAGGGAAAACAGTAAGTCCTAAGTACTCAGTTAATTCATTACAGAGTCTCAGTGAATACAATAAAAAGAACACTATTAGTGATTCAAAATTAATGACTGGTGACTTCCATTAATAGTTGGAAACATGATACAGGGAGGCTGTGAATACATACATATGTAGCACCAAAACAGGCACAAGCATGAGTTTACCAGCAGTGCTGCTCTGTCTGATAACATAACAAACAGATCATAGCACTGTCTACCTCTTGGAGGAATGAATAGGATGGGATGCCTCACATACAAGCCAGGAAGAAATGGCCAACTAGCAATCACATATGGCAGTGTTGCAGTATAAAAGTATGGTGATGAGAATTGTGTAGTTTGTCAGCTAACTATAAATATAGCACTAACATATTAAACCATTCACCAGTAATCAATCTTATAACTGAGATAGCCATCATCATTTAAAATTTTTATGGAGTCAAAAGAGCATGCATTGAGTGTTTTGAGAATCAGGAAGTCCTTGGAACAGCATTTTTTAAAAATCAAACACACCATTCTGAGAATTGGTTTGTGAAAAACCATTCTGAGTGTCTGTATGCACTCGAGCAAACAGGAATATTTTGAAAGTGATCAATGTGCGAGAAACGGATTTGAATACTATATAGAGTTCCTGTTGTAAATTTTCAGGCAGATTAGCAGTAAATATCATGCCAGTTTAAAATATGAGTAAAACAGATCTTAAACATGCTGTGAACAGTTTTTATGGGTTGTAAAGGCAACTTATTTACCAAAAATTAACAGCAGACAAAAAAAAGGCATATTGAAAGAGAGTGTGACCTTCTTGCAGTCATATGAAAATGAAGGGCATACGCAAAATGCAAATTTTTGTAAGGAAATGTGATAGCAAAACTATAAAACAGTTGAGAAGAGGTATAAAGTAATTCCTGCTTCCTTAGCAACCCAACAAGGCACTAACTGGGCACCTGGTTTTTAGAAATAGCACAACATCAACTTTGCCAACAAAAAAATGTGTTACATAGAAAGCAATACCCAAATATATAGTATAACAGCTGTACATGATAAAGTAGAAATGGATATTATAAAGTGACATTTTAGTGATTTCGTTTACTGACACACTGGGTCAACAACAATGTGGCATTATTTGCAGATAGAGATTATGTGCTGCTTTAATGTTAAACTAACAGGTTTCTAAGTAAACAAATAGCTTTATTGACACAGGTGCTAAGGATGTTTAATGCACTTCCCCTTCTTAAAATACTTATATAGTATGTTCACGTTGAGCTGAATCCTGAAAATCAGCTAAAAATAAAATGTGGATTTTTTCTCAACAGAGTTAAGATTTCAGCCAACCAGATGATTATTGGTAAAAGCAAAGGTGTCAACAACAGACATGTACAGTTTGGCTCCATTACAAGTTCGGGAAAGGGCTGTAATGGACACTGTAGTGTATGGCTTCCCCATAGGAAATGCATTGTGAAAATTTTGATTGGCTGTAAATATAATGCCGAACAAAAAGATTTTGAAATATTTTTAGCAGGTCAAGCAGTACTACAAATGAGCCAAATTTCAAGATCGTGAGTAATTGCATCCATGAGTTATTAAACGTTTTTGAGGAATCAGCTCAAAGTGTTATGCTGACCTCATAAGAAATTTGATACTCTTATCAAAAGTGCATTAGGGAGGAGGAACCATTGATGATGCAAAGAACAGAACAACCTTTTACTGATGGTTGTGGTCTAGCAATAATGGATATGTAACAAGTGAACCAGGCCTGCTTTTTTGAATGGCAGTTAGCTACTAAAACAGCAGCAGATTTTACAAAATGAAGAGTACACTTCAAAGAGACTCCCATGTGTACTCCACTACCATTATGTTTCCAGTCAGCAGTCATAGTGAAGATAGAGAGTACGTTCCAGTTAAGTTCCAGGATGCTTGTCAAGTTTAAATACCAAAGATGTAGCAATACAAGTACATTTGTGACCGGATCTGTGAAAACAGGACATAATCACATTTTTTTCAAATTCCTGTTTATTAAATATTTATAATCTACTTAGCCAAGTGTACCCACTGGCAAAGTTTCAGCTTCATTTGCCAATAACTTTGAGAATTACAGCCCTACAAAGTGGCAACAACAGAAAATCGATTTGTACAGCAAGTATAGGGAAAATAAATTACAGGCACTTACAAAAACCATTGTAACTTACCAAGGGATTGAGGAACGGGGCTAAAATTTTCACTATCGTGTTCACCATGAACGGGGGAATCAATTACTAGGTGAGTTTTTCCTTTACTCGCCCTTCTTCACTGCATACAAAGGCAAAATTCGTGAAGAAAAATCAATCGCGTACGATTGCTTAGACATGACGTAAACAAATGCTCATAACTCACGTGTCCTTGGGTCTACTGCAACAAAACAAAGATTTTTCCAACTCCTCTTGAGTAGGTGAATAAGATGATATCCAGGTTTTTATTGTTAGTCCCTTCCTTCACTATGAAAGAGGGGTTTAAAAAATTTACGAAATTTTTTCAATGATATGCAAGTATTTCACCCAATGTATTCAATGCTTTATACTGTAAATTTAGGCTTGTGCGATTATGTCCCTTTTTTGCAGATCCGGTCACATTTGTCTCAACATATCCTCCCCACAAAATAGTGGCTACATCTTTGATATGAAGTCATCAAATTTGGTCACTTATCAATTATTGACAGGGGGCCAATCTCTGTACCAAAAGATTACTTCCTAGTATTCAGCTAATAAGAATGTCACACAAATTGAAAACACTCTAATAGAACAGTCACATTCTTCTCAGCACATGTACTGTCAGGCGTAGTGCTCGAGTGTAGCCTAGCTACTACAATACATTTTACTCACCCTCCACCAATCTGGAGTAACGCATGCTGAGGATCAAGACAGCATTCTGAATGACCAGGGTGATCAGCAACACTTGCTTGAAGTATGGAGACACAGCTACACAATACAAAGAGAACACACATGATCACTACAATATACACGCAGAGTGATATAAGACAGTAACTGTTAGTCATACACAATAGTCATTATACAATCAGTCACTCATATGAGTATTGTAGATTTAAAGTAACTTATAAACTTGATAGAAATTAAGCCATGAAAGTAGTGGCTCAGAGGTTAATGGACTGGGTGTTAGGTGTGGTGGTGCCTGGCTCAAATCTTAACAACTTTTCATTCACCTTATCTACCCCCATAGTGACCGTTCTATTAGAGTATCTCTTATTTACACAACTCTGTAGATGTTACTCAACTTCTTTCAAAAGGCACTGCTATGATGGTTAACTTACATTCACTTTCTCTGTAGCCATGACAAAGGTTCAATCTTTTTATGTTAAATAGCTGTACATGATGCAAGCTTCCTGAACTTATAACACCATGCATGGTTCACTGTCTTCAGTTTAAATAAAGTACGCTCTCAATAATGTGATTCCCATGACCAAGAGACATCTCCCAGGAGGTGGACGAAGGATTGGGTCACCACTTACTTAAGCCTCCACATGTTTCAATGGGCCAACAGGCTCACAAGTAGCCCATGATTATAGGGTAGCTCCAGTACAAGAGAAGATGCATATGTAGTAAGATCAATAAAACCCAAAGCTTGTGAATATAATTACATTGACATATGATACACAGTAATAAAAGCAATATGATAAGGGTCTCTAGCCATGTATGTGGGCACAGCCAACAATGTGTTATGATGCTACTACTAAATTCCTTGCCACTGTGAACAGAGGGAGCCTCTCGAGTATGGATGCATAAAGTAGGCCAAATCTGCCAGCATCCATTAAGGAGTCTTGGATCCCTCACTTAGCTGCTATGATTGCTGCACCTATCTGGAAGCTGTGACCTGCATAGTTTGACAAATCTATTGCTAGACCTTCTCACACCACTTCAAGAAACTGTTCCTTAGGTTCCAACAGAGAAAATTTGTGTCACAAACAACCAAGTAGTGAAGGATTGTTGAGGAGAGAAAAAGTGGCTCCTAAATAAAAACTTCCACGTATTGTTGGTGTCCATTCTGATATCGCCAAGCATATGCTAGCAGAGCTGTTAACCTTGGGACTACTATGCGCAGGAAATCTAAGAAGCACATACAAGCTGCAGCCCATAACACAGAAGTATCATGGGAATCTAGGGATGGCTGCCACATTCGCCTCAACTTCCAAAGATATCTGGTGTAGTTGGAAGATGTTTCCAGGTTGGACACATAGACCTTTTAATTCCCTTCATCGTGTGTACTTCAGCCTAGGCATATCTCCCATCTGGGGTCTCTTACATAGGCCCAATGAGATCTGCAAGTATCTTACAGCTGCTGAGTAGCTCTTGATTGTGCCTGCCGAACAGCCATCTTGAATAAATTATGTCAATAAGTTTGGAAAGGAGTTATTGCTGAGACTTGATTACAGAATTATATATAATAGTGAGTTCCAGATTTATAGGTCTGGAGTCTGCTAGGCCTGCAAGAAACAGTTCAAGAACAGTGTCGTCCAGATTGGTGATGTCTTTTGGATGATGAGAAGCTCTAGCAGAGGCCAGGGAATCACCTTCAGACATCCTGCTGCGGCCTGAATCTGTTGCCAGGATATTCCTGGAACACCAGGTATTGGCAGGTAAACCGCAACACAACCAAAAGTACCAGAGATGTCAGTCCAAAGGTGGTGAGTGCCTTCATTGCTGCAAGGTATGAAGGAGGTTCCATTCCATGAATGTTGCCCACCAGAAATGTCTGAGTATGAGGTTTCACCGACCTATGATGGGGCTTGAGCTTGCAAACCTTAAGACTGGCAAGCTTTTCAAACAGCTGTCTCGTGAAAGTCTTCCCACACGGTTTCCATGAGCCAGATGACCAAATTAATGATTCCAGTTCTTTAAGATACATTTTTCTTGGTGAGGATGGGGTGTTGGTAGCCTGACTGCGAACCAATCTCAAATCTTAAGAACGGTAAACAAATGGTTGGGCACTATGGTTTCTCCTCGGCAATTGGGAGACCCAAACAATGGAATGTGGAGGTTAGTATGTAAAGGGCTGATGAGTGTGGGGTAGAATCAGGTGCTTCAATCACCAGGAAATCATCCAAATAGTGGATCAGAAACCCTACACCAGCTTGCTTGACAATCCATTCAGCTATGTCTGTGATGGTCTTGGTGGCTGGCCTTAACCTAAAGGAGAGAGCAGTGTCGACAAACAAGACTACTTATTTGCCAATTATCTATATGGACTGGTACAGTTCTGTAGGCACTTTAACCTTAGCAAGCTGGGCCCCCTAACCCATGCTCTAAACACCTCATGCTACATCCTGAATCGTGACATAGGTAAGGAGCATAAGGACTCTGGAATACCATCATTGACACTGGATTCCTATGTCCACATTTAGTAGCCACTGTCCAAGTGTGTGCGCTTGGGGACAACACCCTGACGGCTAACTTCAAGTAGATGGGGATCAAATGATCCCGGACACAACCCTTACTGTACTCCTTAGCCAGGTACTCACAATCACTTGAGGTTGCTCCCCTGCTGAAAGTGCATATTCTTGGTGGAGCTGGTACAGGTGTGACCATAACACTCTGAAACCATGTCTGACCTTAAGCTCACGAGACGGAGCAGACCGGAACACATGACAGTATTAGTCTGGCAGTGCCCGTCCCTTTGCAAAAAAGAGGAAGGATCTGGTCATTCTAACATTCAAAATTTATAGCATGATAAAAGAAAACAATCAGATAACATTGTTGGTAATTACTAAATTTTTGTGACATTTGTTTTGGAGTTACCATAGACACTGTAGAATTATGTAATATGTAGAAGAGTTTGCCACAAACTTTTGTGAAGATGCGTTATGATTAATGTAGAGCTGAGCAATAGTACAACTATCCTAATCACGATTTGATAGTAACTTTTATATCACGATAATGATAGTATCACGATAGTTACTAACAGTTATTAAAGACACTCAACCTCACATATACAAACACTTGAATACTCCAATTACGTACACACCACATATCTGCATTTCTAACACTCTTGTTATGTGTCAGTATTACAGTTGTTATCTTTGTTGTCCATGCTCAAGGTACCGGTCTTTTACAGTTTTCTGAACTTCAACATTATCATCTTTGCTTTTGTTATCCATAGTTTTGACCAGGCATAGATATGGATAAGTAATCACAATAGCACGATAGTATACTATCAAGATCACGATTGCTACTAATTATCACGATAATCGATTAATCGTCACTATTGCTCAGCTCTAGATTAAGGCTGCTTGTAATCAACAATAGTTAAAAGAACAAAAGATGGAGGCAGTAAAGAACCTTGAAGTTGGAACTAATGTACTCGTGATGGTACCTAATTAGAAGTCTGGCATGGCCACCCCTTCAATTGGAATTAAGGGTCAGGTCTGTCTAGCAATCATGTACTTGTACCAGATTGCTGTATAGCCTAAATATTTTGAGGGGCAAAATTTTCGAGGTTGAGCAATGTAAAAATAAAATTTTCGTGGATTTGCAAACAATCCCATATGTAATATATATGGAGGTCTAAAATTTTCAAGGATAAAATTTTCAGTTAACTCCAAAAACCTCGAATTTCTCCCCTCGAAATATTTAAATATTTAGGCCGTATGGTACAAGAATCAGGTACACCATTCAGATCGCTTGGTTGTGAATTAATATAACTCATACAAAATTTCTTGTGCTTTGTAATGATATGTGAAGATATCCATTCTGAATGCCAAATAAAAGGAATTTGTTAAGAAGACTTTTGCTGACCTCTAGACATTATCGATAACTACAGAAATAAAGGAATCCACATCAAGCTGTGAAAAAATGGTGTGGCCTTAAAAAAACTGGGTGAAAAAAGTTGTGAAATCAAAGGTGGGCGGCCAAGAAATGGCTGCAATGATGTTAATACTGATAAATTTTAACAATGTACAGCCATTATTAAAATTATTAGCCTTAACAGCATTGCAGCCATTTCTTGGCCGCCACCTTTGATTTCACAACTTTTTTCACCCAGGCTTTTTAAGGCCGCACCAATTTTCACAGCTTGACTGTTTTTGTGTGGATTTCACTTCTTTTTGTACTTTATAAGGCCCAAAAACCAGCCTATGGCTGACTTTAAGGTTTGTTTTTACTCACATTTCTTCTTATCTATACAGATACAATGATGATTATTGAAGACAGATTTATATGTATTGTATTGCATGATTTACTTCGTAATATTATTGTAATACTCTAAAAGAGTGCACATTTTTTAGAGGACTTCTAAAAGAACATACATAGAATGTTCTAGAACAATGTAGTACTTCTATTGGTAGATCTATGAAATTACAAAAGTTTATTTATATATAGCAGTTTCATTTATAAAGCAGAAATTAAGTGAGGTGATCAGCCGAGATAGCAGTGGTTCAGTGGTTAAGGATGTGGGTGTTAGGTATGGAGGTCCCTGGTTCAAACCCTGGTAAGTTTTTAAAAACATTTTTGTGCACCTTTTTTACCCCACGGTGACTGCTCTATTAGAGTATCTCAATCCTGCAATTTTACACTTATTTGATTTTTGCTTTATAACTTTGTAGCTGTAACTCTATTGCTAATTTCAAACTATCAAAAAGCACTGCTACAATGATCAGTCTATGTACACACCAATTTTCAAGATATTCCCATAGTTGGTTTACCCTGTAGCCGTGACAGAACTTCGCTTTTTTTTACGTGAATAAACACTCATAACTGCTTGAATATTCATCATATTTACAGCAAACTTAGTACTTGACTTCACCTTTATACGCTCTTCATTTGTGCCAAAGATCGAGACAATCAAATCGCATGTTTACGTTTTATAGCAATTTTTGCAAAGTGTGCGAAAATAAATCGAAGCCCCCATATGGCCTAAGAAAAAAAAATTTAAATGAAATTTTGAACGCCCATATCTCACAAATGGCTGTTGCAAATTTAATCAAATTTGCTGTGTGCCCTACCCTACCTGGCAGACAGCTATAATGCAAAAATGGTGTGCTTTGGAGAAGGGGCCATGGAGCTATACATGCATGAAAAAGCTGTTTTCTTTCTTCCTGTCAATATACTCATGGTGTGGCGCACAGGCTTTCTTGGCCACACAGTAGTGTGTCTTGATTAGGGCTGGGATGAATATTGAATTTTACCTTTGAATATTCGCTTATAAAATGTTCGAACATTCGGTGTTAGCTTTCAAGTTACAGGTTTTCTTGTACTTACTAACATCTTTCTGAAGTTTTATCTTTCTAGTCCTATTTAATAAGTTTGTAAGCATTTGGAAAGTGCATGGCAGCAGTACTGAATGACGCGATCGATCGATTGCAAATGGGCATGTCTGCTATACTGCAATCATACATAGGTAAACATCAACTAATGGCTAAACGGACGTTTTCCTGCAATATCTATCACTTTATAAGGTGTTTCAAGGCTATAACTATGGTAGGAAGCTAAACTTCGATGGTTTAAAAGTGGGCGTGGCACCCACGAAGAGATGAACATCGATCGCGGAAGATCAATAAGCAACTGCAATAAAGACGACTTTTATTTGTAATTCTTTTGTAAACAATGAGTGCATTACGAAGCTTCGAATACTTTTAAAATTCGAAGTTTACTAAACCTTCGAACCACCGAAACATTCGAAGCTTCGTCCCAGCCCTAGTCTTGATATGAATTCAATTTATGCAGTGATCATGACATAATACCACATTCCATCTGCACAAGTTTGTAATGCTAGACAGACCAGACCTTTAATTCTAATTGAATGGCGGCCATGCCAGACTATGCAATCAGTATGAAAATATGTTTGGTTGTGTCAACAGCCAATCATTAACCTATTTCTATTGTATGGCTGCTAGATGTGCCATTTAATTACATTGTATAGTTACAACTCTGTAATGTTAGAGTGACCAGATCCTCCCTATTTTGTGAAGGAGCAGGCACCGACAGACTATGGCGGAACCTAGTGAGTTTGAAGACAAGACGGGAAGAGATTTGAGGTCCAATACAGTCAATTGCAGAATTGTTGAAAATTCTCTTCCCGGGCCATAAACATTCCATGTATTTGTAGTGATGCCGGATCAGCCAGACTGAGGAAAACAATTAGTGTGGTTCAATTGTTGTTGAATCCGTAGCAAGGACAACAAAATTTACTCACAAGGAGCCTTAGGCCAATTGTAGATTCTGTTTCCTGCCACCCACCCGCATGGTAATTTTAGAGCTGCATGCAAATTTATTATTGGATTTGATACTAAACAATTATAGATTTTGCCAATAAATAATAGCCGCCCGCCCGCATGGTATTTTTCGTCTGACTAGGACGGGAAACAAGGAATTTACAACTGTTGGCCTTACGGAAACACTCACGATACCGCTTTTTTTTTCTTCAAGAATTCTGCAATCGACTGTACGTGTGATCAGGAAGACAACCCTTTTTAAGCGCCCCGAACTTTGGGGTGCTTATAGGCGCCAAAAAAGGGACGGTCGCGCGATATCAGCTATAGTAACAGCAGAACGAGACTAACTACTGTACAGCGAGTAGAATGGGCCAAGGTCGCTGTTCGTCTCAAAGGATAACCTCTGAGAGGCATACAACAAACTACTTACCACCGTTGCTCTTAGGAGCCTTTCCCACTGCTTCGTCTTCCTTGTCATCCACCCTGCTTGGTACTTTGTTGTCTTGGTCAGCCATGGCACAATACACTACAACGCTCTGCAAGAAAGGGAGACCGTAAGGACGCTGCTTAACCCGTTGCTAAGACCTTAGCTATGGCGTTCATACGTATTCACGTGATAGGTAACTGCCACCGCCCCCTGGGTGTGGTTAATAGGCTTCTGAGTTGCAAGATCGTCCAGTCGACAGCCCATCAATTAACCAAGGTTTAACTAAATATCCATATCACTAGTACTTGCATTTCACACCTCAACTCTGCATAACTGGCAGTTAGCTATCTAATACTTGGATAACTCTACATGTGGTAACAAACATCCATTTCAGTAGCTATAGTCGTCCTTCATGACAGTTCACTGAGTTCAACTGGTGGTTCAACTTCCCTCTGCTGTCAGAATGTTCACTGCACAATGCACGAGGTAGCTATTGTATGAGTGCAGCAATCTTGAAAACTGAAGTAGCTACACATCCTCAATATTTTGTCAAATAACAGTTACACCTTTAAAATGGGGAAGTACATGCAGCAGGGACACTGATGAAAACAGAAAATCATTTAACAGATTGCACATGACAGACACACAGTTATCAGACAGGTATATAAATTCATTTATCTGTGCCAGATTAACTATGCCAAGTTTCAAGGCAATCAAATTAGAATATCGTGCAAAGTTGAAGAAAAATCTTGACCCCATAAGCCCCCTAGGAAAAAGTAGCAGAAGTGTGTATGTGGTTTGGTATCATTTAACAAGAATATCAGAGGAAGAGAGATGTAGAAATTACTGTACAGAAAATTTATTTCCGTAAACTTTAATGCATGGCATCTCCATAAACACCACACAGAATTTTACGGGGTAAAAGTTTATATAACGTGAAAATTAAGGAGAATTCCCTTGTGGCTGCAGAAAGCAAGTTCCGTGGTTTATTGTTATCCCAGCAGGTATGGTTTTTGATAGGGCTGAAATCACTATAAAGGGATTGCAGACTCATAGATATCATTTAGCAGAAGGAAAATTAGGCAAGTACAATTTAATGGCTACCACTTTTGTTTGACCTTCGATTAAAGAAACCAGCTAGGAAACATTTGTGATGCCAGGCATATAGGAGAGGCATCTACTATTTATATGTGGTCAGGTTGCTGTGGAGGGCCAATTAGTATTGCACGCCCTTATCTAAGTGCTAAAATTTAAGCTCCCAGACCAGAGCTCAGGTGCTCCTAACTGTACTCCTAAAAGCATTTATATTTACTGACCAACCAGTGCACAAGGCATACAGCAGCTCACTAAAGAGTAGTCAGTTCAACAACACAAAACAAGAGAATGTTACTGGAGCCTAGCTGTCAGCACTATATAGTAACAATATGACTTGTGGGAATCCTTTGAGATGTCAATGTGATTCTCATTCAGTAGAGGAGAGTATGGCTTCAAGCAATGATGACCATTTGAAGTAGGGGGAAAGAAACAATACATAATATTAAGCACTCTACGATTACTAAAGAGATAGTATATGCTTTTCCATAAAACCCACATATTATAAAATTACACTAAAAGTATAGAAAGGCCAAGTTAAGAATTGTTTATATAGTGAAGCTTGTGAGATAGAATATTGAATTACTCAGTTCTACATATTACCATAAGCACCGCAAGGCACACAAATGTGCTATTGAACAGGTAAAAGTAAGTGTTACTGAGTGCATCATTATTGCATGCCCTAGAGAGGCACTAAAATTACAAGTTATACAACAACTTCACTACGTAAAGACACTTAGTCTTAAAAACAAAACTGGTATGTATCTTTGCAACTGCACACACAAACATACATCACAATGCACTATACACAGGGTGGTGTGATGGGCTATCAGGACTGTTTGATGATTTTTGTAAACTGGGGATTTCCAAGTCTTTGCAATGCCTATGCGTAATGTGTTCACATGTGAGTCCATTATGTGAAATTTTAAATACCTGCAATACGTGATGAGATATGTATCCCTGTATCTTTGAGTGAAATACTGGTATATACACGAGTTCAAAAACTATCAACAAGCAAGTTGAAGCAACTTAGTTGAGTCATACCATTTGGTCCAGTTCACCAGTCATGATGGGAGGATCATGTTTTTAAACTGTACTACACAGATGTGTTGCAAAGATTCGGAAATCCTCACATGAATGGCTACACATATTGTGTGTGCAAAGCAGGAAAATACCATTGTACATGAAACAATGTCATGTGGAATACTATTAATTGTGGAGCCCATACAGCAGCACTTTAGGGCTCCTGATTATATGATATCACAACTTCTGCTAAACCATCACTTCATCTGTCTACTATCACTGAGTGGTACTTCATGACCTCTAACAACTGCTGCTGCCATACATACAACCAAGAGTATATAATAGTAACCAAGAGTATCGAACAGGCGTATTACCCCATGATTAATGATTTTGTAAAGTAACACAGATATTTCAGTAACTGTTCGTTTATATTGTCGTTAAGGGTTGCTGTATTTAGCCCAATTTGGCCAATAAATCAAGTGAAAACATGATAATGTTAAAGGGAAATGATTAATGATAAAGTTCTGGCACTGCCAAGCGGATCTGAAGGCATGGCAACATACTCATTTGTGTAACCTTTTTTTTTTTTAAGCAAGCTGGAGTTATCTTGGATCCTTACAATAACTGTTGAATACTTGGTTGAATGGCACGGAAAACTGGCAAACAAAGACCCGTTGCCATGTACGCATTTCAAATTACCATTTGTGAAAACAAACAATTACTGAAATATCCGTGTTATTTTACACAATCATTATTCACGGGCTAATATACCATTTGACACTCTTGGGTTTTAATATATACTCCTGCTACAACCCTACCACCAAGTATGTACTCTAGGTATGCACTGTATTGATGATGGTTCTTGACATCACTCTATGAATGTGATATTTACATGCCACGCACCCCATCAAAGAAGTGTTTGATTTCACAGGATACTGTTTCCTAATATAATTTTCTTGACAACCAAGCTATTACTAAGCTTCACACATGTGGCAAATGAGAAGCCTGGCACTGATGTACACTGCATTAGTAAACACATTTTTCCAGTCAAGATTTGCAGCTGTGTGGTCTGTATCACTCGAGTGATATTACTTTGAGTACTCTGCTATTGAATAATGCAGTGCAGTTACACAGTAAATGGTACTACCATTGCATTTTCTGTGCTGAATGGTCCGCAACCAAGTATCCAATTGTTCCCACAACACAACATGTCAATGACACATCTAAAATTGATGAATTGAAGTTGGATGTGTTCTAAGTGCCACCTAAATATGTTGCCTTTAATTGCATTGTTTCATTTGGTATTTCACGTGACCCTCAATATAGTCGCTATACAAAACTGAAAAATGATGGGGTTCATTAGATATTCAGAGCATGCCTCACAAAGCTTCAAGGCAATGTACCTAAATTTGTAAGAAGCGCTTGAGTTCTGGGTGAAATTAATAAGTTGCGGCTTTGTGTATGCAACTTCACCAGACTTGTCACGCACATGTTCCATGAACAGAATGATGTTTCACAGCAATTGACATGTTACCCTCCTCAACAAAACTACTTTAGCTTAATTGTTTTAGTGATGCTTAAAGTGTGTCCAACCTCCTCTGGGCCATAAGTATTAAGCAAACTGAAAAATCGTCATTTCTGGAAAACCACAAAGATACAGTTTATAATTTTCTGACAATTTTTTTGCAAAACCAGTTGAAAACCAGTTGAACGCCAAAAATTAGGTGCCAATTAACTGGTTATGGTAAATTTATCAGGTTCACAGCTCAACTTTGACAGTGCCACAATTACAGCCCAGCTGTGAACCTGGGCTGTAATTACAGCTCAATTACAGCCCAGGTTCACAGCTCAAATTTATCAGGTTCACAACTGCAGTGAAAGTACTAGTGTTTCAGAAATATCAGAACATTCTACCAATTCATAGAACACTCTTAATTTTGTAATTAATTATAGAATACACAATTTCTGTTACAAGATACACAGATGTAGTGTTCCCAAGCAGTGGCAAAATTGCCTGATCAAATGGGTAAAAGCTACATCCATTAAGGTAATGATGTCATTTAGCCTTCATGCATTTATTTTCTTGATGCAATGCCACTCATTTGTGGAATTCCTTGCCAGCAAACCTCCATTCCTTTACTGACTTTCATGGCTGTGCAAAGCCTTTTTTGTCCTAAGTTTTGTGTAAGTGTGTATGGTCATAGATACTACAAAATAAATTAATAAGTGCTTTGCTTATAAGCTGGCCACTTCTCACAAAAAGTGGGAGAGTGACTGACATGCTGTGCACATATTCTTTGTGCGCTTTGATCTAAGCCACGTGTAGAGGCTCTTTGTTGCTTGTTTTAGCATGCCATTGCTTTAGTGTTACTAAATGTGTACCAGAGTTCTCCCTCGCTAGGTAGGGTATAATGTTAATTCAAGTAATAGCCCTGGCCTCCAGGTGCTTATTTTCCAAAGGTGCTGGAAACCCCCTAGCTTATAATCGAGACAGGCGTTTAATTGAATGCGGCTTTTATACAAGGAAATACGGTAAACAAACAAGTAGAACAAAAAATTAAGTTAGATTATGGATCAAAGAAAAAAAAGTAGTGAAACAAGGGAATAGCTAAACATGACTGAAGTATAGAGATTAAAGTATTTTTGCAGGTATAAACAATGGGCTCTTTTGTAGCTATTCCCTTGTTTCACTTCTTTGATCCCTACTGTTTCATTCTACTTGTATATGAACTTGGGATTGACTTGACAACAGAGATGTAAACAGAATTAATCTGTGTTGCTTGCCTGTAATGGAGTTTTGCCACTGAAGGTGCAGTTCAGCCAGCGGTATAGTGGAGCTGGCAGTCCTGCTGCCCCGGATAGCCAAGATGGTAGGCAGAACGGAGTACAGAGAATGAGATGACACAGAAGGGATGGGTCATGCACTGGAGGGATGGGTCATGCACTGGAGGAATGGGTCCAATGGCTACTGTAGTTTACAAGCATATTGCTACTTTGTTGTCTGCAGTGTTCTAGGCAGTCTTACAGTAGAACACTCGTCTCCACAAAGGATTGTATTTGAAACCTTGTGTGTAGCATGCGTGATCTGCAGTACTGGCGAAAGGTCTTGCCTCATGTCTTGCAGTGAAGAAAATAGCTGAGAGTTCAACTGAGAGCAACAATTTCCTCATGATGTCTTTCTGTAATGGCACATTTGCAGGCATTTTCAAGTTACAGCTTTTCTGGTACTATGCATGTATGGGGCTATACAAAGCATATGTACAAAGAAGCTGTATCAAGTAACTTCATTGAGGTAGATTTAAAAGGGACGTGGGGGCATCCCCTACTTCTCTTTCTGGCTGATTAACCATATAGAAAATCATTAGCAACTTGAGATAACATTATCATACAGTACGATAGTGCTGTATATTAGGAATCATGGAGGTTTGTACTTTCTCACAAGAAAACTAAAAATATACAAGCCCAAAGGTGTCTTCAGAGCAGCCAAAATTGCTTCTGTTGAGTTGCTATGGAATTTCATTGTTTTACTTTAACTCAATTTTTTTTACACTTGCAGATATACTAGTGGACATTTATTCCCTAATTCAGTCATGGGTGTTGACTGAAGTAAGGATTAAATGTCCACTAGTATATCTGCAGGTGTAGGCGACCTTCCTTGTTTCACTGAGTTTTATACCTATGATCCTTAATCAAACTTTTTAATTCCTAATTTGTCCTTGTTTTTGTATTCTAATAGAGCAGCCAATAACTCTAATAGAACAGTGAAGTTGACAATGATGATCATACCCCATTTTGACCACTCAGATATAGTGTACCAAGGCATAAACTACCAAAATTGAAATATGACTTATCAGAAATTTTGACAATCCTACATACATTTCTTATGTTTCCTCTGTACAGTAGCATTTTCACATTGTAAAACAATTAGATTCCACTCCAGTGATAAAAAATGATCAGGAGAAGCCAAACTTTAATTCAAAATCCACTAGTATGGCTGTGCTCATAATAAGCACTAAATAGAAATTTTGCTCGATTTTTTACAAACAGAAACCAAATTGAAAATTTTGATCGATAGTAATAATTTAGCATCCTCTTGGGAAACAGGCTATGATAATTGGGTTTTTGAAACCATAGTAGCGTTTTTACAAAATTGCCTAAAAATGACATATTATTCAATTTAAAAACAATTTCATAACTTTGGTCAATACCTTTTATGAAGGATTTCATATGGCACATAGCTTTTGAAGTTTTGATGTAAAATGTAAAAGTAGAAGCGAAAAATGTAAAAATAGGTTTTTATAGGATATCCACTAATTGATTGATGTTTCCATGGAAACTATGGGTGCAAATGTTAGGTAATAGTGGTATATACATCCACACCAAAACTTATATTAATTACTCCATGAATTATGGAGATATGTGCTAATTAACCCTTTAAGGACCAAAAATTGTGTGCATAGTCTACCCTAAAAGCCCACACGTTTTATGATTATTGCGCATTTAGTGTTTTAAAAAAATATAATAAGTTTATAGCATTGACAAAGCCCCTACAAATGCTCAATTGTATAACAAATTATACTAAAAGACTCGCCTGACAATAATAAACAACATTATCTAACTTACCAAAGTGTAGAACCAATGTCTTAAAAGCACTAAGGTGAGTTTCAAACACCTACACGCGACTGATTTCTTCGTGACACAATCAATAAAAACAGTCCGCCATTTTAGTTTTTTAAAACCGCATCACGTGATCTTGTATATCAAATTATTCGCCTCTAAATAGTGAGCACTTTGAGCTTTATTTGAAGTTAATACGATGAACACAGCCAAAGTTATGGAGCGATTTCTACAAGGTTAGTTTTATTGTTGTGTAAATATTAAATGTTTGTACTTTGTTAGGAATTTTATACAGGCTTAGTTTTGCGTGATAAGTTGGCCTTATATATCAAAAGAATCGCCTATGAATGGCGAATACAATGGCCCCTGTTTCGATCTAATAGCTTCATTTGTTGCGGAGTTATAGCTCTTTGTTTACTGCCAATAATCTTGGACGTAATATTACAGCGCTGGTCTTTCGAGCAATACCTACTTTGGACGTAATATTACGGCAGCGGTCCTTAAAGGGTTAATTAAGATAAAGTCAATTTTTGGTAGTTTATGCCTTGGTGCACTATAGCAGCATAATGAGTGTACAGTAACACTATACAGTGGTCCCTCCATTATCCGAGCTCGTTGGGTCCTGAGTATGTTCAGATAATCGAAAAGTTTGGATAATCAAAACCCATTCATTTATATACAGAGCCTTGCTCAATTACTCTAATAGAACGCACACCTTATATAAAATACTCTAATAGAGCAGTCATCGCTACAGTTCGGGTAACCAAAAGTTCAGTTAATCAATGGCCGGATAATCGAGGGACCACTGCAGCTAGAGAACCTTTCACTCTAACCACCTGCATCTATGGCTGGGTGTGCCCCTCCCTTTAAAGCTTCTGGATCTACCTCTGTATCCATAGATGGATTCTAACTTTTGTTACACACTAGTGCAATAAGCGCTGTTAAGTACACCAGACCGAAAACTGAATTTAAAATTGTTGAAATATCATCCCCAGTTTCAGTGACAAGGGATATGGACCCGTTTCCATGTGGCAGCATGGTTTGATCATCGCACGAGAAGATCACCATAGATACATAAACTATGCAACATAGTTTACATACTTTTGATCTTAAATTACAACTGCTAATGGCTTTATTTGTTTCCCTTGTTGCTGTTGCTTCTTCACAGAGCCTTCTGAGGGATGAAGGTACTATGAGTAATCACGTGAGTAGTCCGGGCGAGTCTGCGTGCATGCAGATATGTATGATACAACTATTTTTCCAATCATTTTAAGCCTTGACTACATAGTCAACACACTGTATAACTGTTTTTTATGCTTACCATTACAGCAATCCTATTCTACCACCACCACAAATCGATTAAATGCCAGACATCAGTCGGACCAATCCAAAATAAACGCCCAGTCTCAACTAAAGACCTTATTCATTGACAGGCCAGGTCAAAAATGCTGTGAAGAAAATAAAAGCCTGGGCTTTTATACAAGGAAATATGGTACTTTTTATTAACATAATTACAACTACTGCATCAAAAGAAAGAACGGTGCCATGTAGACATGCCATTTTGCGTCTGAACGTGTGCCCTTACAATCAATTACTGAAGAAGTGAAGTGGCCATTATGCTTCATTTTCAGCTATGTCCCACCCATTACAAATGAAGAACAGTACGAGAAGTATCTCTGCAATCAATCCAGTCACTACAGAAAATACGGGCATTTTGTGTGATAGCTAGTCAGCACAGCCACAGGGAAGCTATCGCAAATCGACACCTTGCATTGTCATGGGATACAAAGGAGGACCATGATGTATGTATTGTACATACTGTGGTTGGCAAAAAGGCACATCTCAGGATGAAGTGACGTTGAACAGTGAAGAAATCAAGCCCGTAGCCTTATCATTGTTGAGTTATGCTTGGCTGGAGGCATCAGTCAGTCAGGCAGTCAGTTAGTAGAAAATTCAGCTAAAATTAAAATTTTCATAGAAACTTGTTGGAAGGGTTTGAACCCAGTCTGAAGACATTTTTGGGCTTAGTCATGCCTAAACAACACTGCCAAGCTGTCATGAAGGAAAAATGAGGTTGGTTTCTGGGTGATATTTTTGAGCCAGAAAGCCCAAACCTCCATGATCCCTAATATACAGTACTACCAAGAGTTAATAATAGTGGTAGGGAGAGCCTGTATGGTCTGTCAAAAATGAGCGCGTAGAGTGCAGTTGTATCCAAAGGGTTTCTATGGAATGAATTGTGAGAGAAAGGAACTGGGTAGGTTTCTGTATGGCTTCTGTGAAATGAATGCAATTACACTCTACGCGCTCATTTTACACAGACCATATTCAGTGTTGGATACTCTTCCCACCACTATTATTAACTCTTGGTACTACCATACTGTATGATACTGAGAAGAGTGTCCTACTCTCACATTTATGAGGCAAGACTTCTGAGCTCACCTGTTTCTCTTTGTACAATTATGATGCCATTAATTGAACATAATATCGACATAGATATACAGACTAGTACCTGAGAAACACATTTGCTGGATCACTTTAGGCAGGATAGTAAAATAATTATGCCACTCACAATACATTTCTATATGTGAGAGCTTCCTGGCATGGGTATGGTTAAATTAGCAGCTGGGCCTGGTGTGTGGGTGTGTCTCTCAGTGCGACAGGCCAAAGTGTAGGCACCACAAGTGCACAAAAAAAATTGGAATTTTCAACTAGAGTAGGGACCATAACACGATAAAAGTACTGAAACAAGCTGGAGTAGTGCATGATATTAAATCACAGTAAAACAATAAGAAGAGTTATATCCCTACTGTGCATTTCCATTATTATCTTGAGCACAGTAGGGATATAACACTTCTGATTATTTTACTGTGATTTAATATCATGCACTACTCCAGCTTGTTTCAGTACTTTTTATCGATGTGTTATGGTCCCTACTCTAGTTGAAAATTCCAAACTGTTTTGTGTACTTGTTTGTTAACTTTTTTTGTAAAATAAAATTATTATGACTGGTGAACCCATGCATACAGCATCAAAAGAAAGAAATGGTGCTGCGCACCCCAGCTATCAATTATTGTCTAAAAAGTGAAGTATCCATTACGCTTCATTGTCAGCTATGTTCAACCCGTTACACAGCATTACAAATCAAGAACTGTTCGAAAAGCACCTCTGCAATCAAAGTAGCCACTATGAAAAATACGGACGATTTCCGTTATGAAGGGAAGCCATCTCATGCTACCACCAAATCAACACTTTTTGCTGTCAGCAAAGATGAATGAGACACAAAGGAGGACACTGGTAAGTCTATGAAGAATGCATTATACGTACTGTGGTAGGCCAAAAGGCACCTCTAGATCTCGGGCCAAAGCGACATCAAACAGTGAAAAAATCAATCCCGTAGCCTGAGCCATTATAGAGTTACACTTGTCTGAAGGGATCAGTCAATTACTCAGTCAGTCAGTAGAAAATTTTAATTTAAAAAAAAAACTTCATATATAGCAACTTGTTGAAAGCGTTTCAGGTCGATCTGAAGGCTTGTTTGGACTTAGTTTTACCTAACCAATACTGCTTCATTGTCATCACGGAAAAGTGAGGCTAGCTTTAGGGTGATGCTTTTTCATGGGCCACACCCACTCCTTTGTGGTCCCTACTATACAGTACTGTATGATTATTGGAGAAACCTAACTTATAATGCATGGTCACAAGAGTAAAACTAGTCTTCTTTGTGATAAATATTGAAGATATTGCTGCTTCTGGTAACAATGATCCGGCATGAAAAACCAGATGATTGCAATCCCAGGTATTTGTCTGTGTATCTATGATATCAATTGTACACAAGCCTGTCACTAGCAACCAAACTTGAGCTCTCAGTGTTTTTCACCAAACTACAAACATGCCTTCATGGACGTAGGCATTTCTTGCTAGGCCATTCATGAATATGGCTGTTCCGAATGTCACAAGTGTGACAGTTCTTACACTTCATGGATGCTCATATGCCACAAACCATAACACCTCGTTGTTGTGTCATTACTTTACAATACACCCTACAGGGGTATATGAGAGTAGGACACTCTCCTCAGTACATATACTATAAGCTCGAGCTCTTACTAATAGTCAATTTTAAGTATAGTATCTATGGTGTGCACGTGGTTATGTTGATTTTTTGTCTGTACTTTTATGCGTACACATGTTTGGTTTCATCACTCTAACAAGGAGGAACGGAATTGTGTCGATTTTTGTGATCAAATAAATTTCCCGAGAACATTTTTTCATTTTTACTGACTTTCCTCCCGCCGTACAAAAGTATAAACAAAGTAACAAAGAAACAATTAAACTAGTCCTCCCTTGATTACAGAAAAAAATCTAGTGGGCACATAACACAAACAATAACATTTCATTACCGTTCGGCTGGTTTGAGCTCGCAGCTGGGTTTTTCGCCATCTGATTTTCCGCGCTCGTTCTTAACCGGACTTGTTGTGACGTCATGATATATTCTAATATTCTAACTAATACGCATCATGGAAGTTGCTCGTGGTGGGACTTTCGGTTCAGCAAGCAAGCAAACCAGCGAGAAAAAGAATGATCCCCAGTCAAGAATCAGCCAACTAACGGGAATGGCGAAGTCGTTGTACAGAAATGACTTTGCCAGGTTAGAAAGTGGTGCAAGCATAGATAATATACGAATCTATGGTGTAAGGAGTGTTTATTCTAAGGCTGTTAGGAGGGACTCCCTCATAAAAAATTATGAGTGACAATTAACTATATGGTTAGGTTAAATAGCACACAAAACTAACAAAAATTCCCTTACATTCAATCTCAGAGTGTTTAATATAAATTTTTCTCAGGTAAAAATTGCATACGTAGCTACCCTTAAAATGGTCTCAGGTTCAGCCTCAGATGGTCTAAGTGTTTCAATATTTATTTCCTGTAGTGTACATATTTGACTATCGATGACTCTTGTTTTTTTAAAATAACACATTCAACTATTAAAATTGTCTCCTCAAGTTTAACAACAGATGCATTTTTAAGCCGATTTTGCTTTCAAAATAGCATGCACAACCAGCAGAGCTATTACAGAGAACACTAGAATCATGACCTATCAAAATTGTGTAATTCAGCACATCTCAAAGTAGACGGATCATATTTTCAGTTGTTACTTTACAGTTGTAAACATTTTGTAGCTGTTTTGAGTTGAGAATGGCCCTTTAAGCATGAAAAATAATATTCAGTTTTAAGTTTTGCTTGGAAGGCATCCATTTTAGTTTGCTATTGCCTTGTGGTATCATACAATTATGGCTAATACAATGTCTCACACAAATTGTTTATCCAACAGATTCAACATACTCAGGGCACTACTAATAGAATTGTGTCCACATGGTTCTCCTGTATAGATATTAGATCATTGTCATCACTATAATACTCATGCATCAAGCTCTAGATCTACCATTTGATTTTACCCAATCACAAAAATCAACACTACTGACATAGCCTTGATGACTATCTTTATGGTTCTGAACTTGGACAAGTGTAGGTACCTATATCATATGGATTTTCACACGATCACCCCCCTCCCTCCCAAATTCCTGATGCCCCCCCCCCCCCCAAGGAAAAATCCCAGAATAAACACTGAATTGTTGTAATTGGTAGTCCACTTGTGTTTAAATCCTTCGTCACCTTTTTTTTTTTGTAGGGGATTGATTAGGGATACATCACTGTTTATTGTAGCCATAATTGGATTTCGTCTACTTGCTGGAGAATTGAAAGAAGAAGCCATAACAGTGGCTGCTACTTAATTTTTAACTATCAGTATAGCTAGGCATGTAATTTAAAACACTGATTAACTTACCACATTTACATTAACTATTTGCGACTAGTCAGTACACTAACACATTCTTTCCCACTATAATACTGGAAGATGATGATGCCAGCTGAGTCATATTAGTTGTATAGACATGCACTATTTAGTGAATTGAATTCATTTGGCATCATGAGATAGTATAGTTACCACAATAGTATTGTCTAAGTGCTATATAAATATTGGTTTCATTTATTATCTACATGAAATAAACTTTTCAATATTAATATCTATAGATAAGTCATGCACAATAAGACCAATGCAAGGTTATCCACTATAAAAGCCAACAATGACAATATGAGGACAGGAGTGGTCCTGTATAGCACTATCTCCTTGTTTAAATGGCCATGGCCTTGCATACAAACTGTAAGCTAACTATATGTACAGGTCTTTCCATTTGTGGTGAATCGTTGTTAAGATTCTATTACATAGTAGTCAAGAATCCATGATGACTTCTGAGATCAAAAAGTATACTGTACACTGAGATTTTCACACACAGGCATTGCTTCAGACATTGTAAGATCAACTCTTGGTGAATGTCACTGGATCCTTTCTCACCGGAAATTTGGGTTGCAATTCTTGCAAAACTAGCATAGGAAATTATGCAGTTATCATTAGTGAATAAATGTCACTGATATTGTAATGATTTTCAATTGTGCAACAGTTTGGCCTAGCATTGAACAACAATAGATGGTTTCTGATTTCAATCACTTAGCAAATCAAGTCTTGCACCAACAAATTATGCAAACAACAGCTGGTAATCTTACACATTCAGCATGCACAGAGTGCGGTAGATCAGATTATGGCATGGACCAATCACACACAGACACATGTCTAACAAACTGGAATCATATGGCAGGAATTCGTATTTTTCAGTTTTCCCCTCTTTTTTGCACATCTACCCATACCAAATTGTCTGGACCAGAAATGCCTGAGTAAAGAGTGCTGCATGATCTAATGGTTTTGTGCTAGCAAGCAGAGGCTGCAGATTTGAAATGGTTACTAGATTGATATCCTCAAGAAATGGCAAGAACACAAAAACATTACGGTCTATATTATGCAGTGGGTTAGGGCTTGAGTACAAGACAAGCAGATAAAAGAAAACTGCACGCTTATTACAAAGTTCATATATATAGATACCATTGTAATGTAACCAGTTGGCACAGGTGCATAAAATTTGATGGTTACAAGTCATCAAGAAATTGAATATGGATCAATTTCATTGAGTTACCACGTGGAACTTACCTACTATGTTAAACCTTACTAATGTGGAGTGTATGTGTGTTGTACAACTCATGCATCTTCTGTTTAGGGTCCAGTGTGTATATGTGGACTGGGCAAGCATTTAATTGTTTACTATCTAGGCATTTCAATGTGTACAGAAAATGTACATATGAGGACATTCACATGTCAGTTATCCTCTTAGCAATGTCAAAAAACAGTTCTGTTGAGGTGCAGCTGGGTTCATCTAACAGGACGTTGCTTCCTCTTTCTGCAGATTGCGTTATACCCTAAGAGGTAGCGGAGACAAACATTTACACATCAACAAACCTTACATATAGCACATATTGTAAACATGATAATTATTACAAAATCAACAAGCTCATTGCTTACAGAATACAAAGGAATTTTTCCAAGAACAGGTATCTGTAAATCTGATACCAAACTGTCAACCCGTCCAGTGGGAAACACAGGCCATGATTCCTAGATGTATGTACAAAGAGTAAATTAAAATTTTAAATGTAACATACATAGTAAATACCTTACAACAAGGACAACAGTAGCTGCTCATATTTTCTATCAGTCCAATGACTTTTAAATTCATTTTCTTGCAAAAGTTTATTTCTTTTCTGACCGTTGCCACTGCCACTTCTTGTGGTGTAGTAACAATCACTGCTCCATCTGGTCGTGCATTAGTCAATATTTTTATGATTGACAAGTGTTCATCAGATGTTCCTGGTGGAGTATTTTAGGAACTACAGTCAAGGAATGAAAATTCATCTGTGAAGGTGAATATGCTGTTCAGCTAATCTTGTTACAAAAGGATATCAAAAATTAAGTAATCCAATCGTCCCCAAAAAGTATCTTTAATGAACCGTTTAATGAGAGCTGTGGTAAGACACTAGCTATTGAGAAAGAAGACAGCAGCATCTGTGTGTACCTGTTTTTCTAGGTCCTCTCCAGACAACTCTGAAAACAACAGAGGATACGAAGCTAATAGTCTGCCCAAAACAATGGGGCTACCAGGGGATTAATGATAAAGTCACTTACGCAGAATCAATGTCTTCCAGTAGGGTGCCTACAGACATTACCTTAATGTCATGGTTAGGTGACCTACACAAGTACACATACAAACTCACTTATAGTTGGTTAATGTGACTATAGTAGTTTGCTAATCAGTGAAATTGTGTATACAAATAATGTGTGTGTACCACAACACACAGTGTATTCAAAACACTTAAAACACTAAATTTAATATGCATGTAGGCTATGTAGCCATAGTTTATATATATGTACTCCTCCTAATTAAGTACTAACAGATACAACATCAACATAATATATACCTTACATACAACTATAATATGGGCTCATATTGTTTAAGTTGTTAACAACCAACCTTAATGGTACCCAACCATAATCAGAATTGACAACTTTCTGTCCTTCAACTCCCATCATTTTAGGTACAGATGGTCCACAGATATCCAAGTCAGCAATGCCAACCTATTATGGCATAATTAAAGAATTAATCATAATAACAAGTTGTACCTTCTTTCCACAATTAGCTAGGGCAGTAGCTAGACATGTGGCAATACTTGACTTGCCAACCCCTAAACAAAAGTGTTAAATGATATGCCATTAACACATATTAGCACATAACCTGTTAAGTGCAGTAACAGATACACCTATAGCAACTCATTGATTCCATGGGCAAACTGAGAAAACTTATGTCTAGACTTCCACACTATAATTGTTATTATATTAAGCCATGAATACCTTAAACTACATTGGTACTGCTTTAACATTACCTAACCGCAATATTGAACTACAGAAGAACTCATCATGCATCACCACATAGACAAATTGATACAAGTTGTTTTACCTAACTATGTAAGCAGTGCAAATGAATGACATCGTTGATAGGAATACACCCCATAATGACTGTCCCACCCATGACATCTACTATGGCTATAAATACCCAGCAAAGTTGCAGTCAGTTGCATTATTCCAGGATCTGTCATATTGCTGCTAACCTATACAAGTTGCAGTGATATATATAGTATATTCTAAAGATGAGGAGTTGGCACCTGCTGCTGCTGACAGCATTTGCCATATGTGGCCTGGCCACTAGTACTTACAGCACAGGTATTTTATTAGTGTATGTTAGTGTAGCATAGCTGAGCATGAATACATAGCCATTTATTGTAGCTAGCTTAATAACTAATAGGTAACTGCATGAGGTATTCTCATTCACAAATCTGAGGTATTCTCATTCACAAATCTAATGTATCCGGTGGCTTCTTTAGAATGCATTCCACATAACTGAATGCTTTTCTCTTAATTATTAGGAAAATGTGTAGTATCATGGTCTAGTTGGAGTTCATGGAGTTTTTGCAATAAAAGATGTGGATTAGGTGTACAACAAAGACATCGTTCTTGTGTCAGTTCAGGAAACTGTCCATACAGGTAAACCATGAGTACTGTACAAGTACAAGTCTGGTATGTTCAAGAATAAAATCACTGCTTGTTTTAATCCCTACAACAGCCATTCTCACCAAGATGTAGTGAAGGGCAGCAGCTCAGATGATGAAAATCCAACACTGCATCCATCAGAGGATGATATTATCTCCAGTGGAGATGACCCAGCTGAGGCAGACAAGAAGTCTGCTAGTTCCATAGAAGTGGATACCTCTAATAACCAATCCTTCTACCAATCACTTAAACTCCTATGTCCAGGAAGGGGACATGAAATCAAAAAATGTTTCAAATCTAGTTGTGGTAAGTGATTAACACTTAAGATGAATGGCTTTACTATTTAAACTAACAGTATACTTCACATGGGCTTCATGGGGTTCGTGGAGTGGCTGTACTTCAACTTGTGGAGGCTATGGGCGCCGCTATAGACGAAGAAAATGTGAAAGAACTTACAACTATGCTGCACCGAGGTGTGTGGGTAGTAACCAAGAAGTAGAATCTTGTGGTACACAATGTTGTCCAGGTATGTATGTGAAGTGATCAAAGTGTTTACAAGCAATTTACCTATATTCCTGTTTCTTAGTTGATGCAACATGGAGTTCATGGAGTTCATTTAGCTTGTGCAGCAAAAGCTGTGGTGGTGGCTACAGAGTTTCTTCTAGAGTCTGCATCAAGGCTAAGTGTGGAGGAAAGGAATATTGTGAAGGAGAGTCTAAGAGATACATACCATGTAACACAGATTGCTGTCGCAGTGAGTTACACAAACTTTATAATTTAGCCTGTTTGATTACTATGATCATGCTACTCAGAACCACCATATTGGGGCATATGGAAGGATTGGTCTGTATGCAGCAAGAAGTGTGGTGGTGGAATTTCCTACAGAAAGAGAACATGCTACCCATCCAAGTGCCCGGATCCTTATGTTAAAAAGTGCACTGGACATGGTTATGAAGAGAAGAAATGCAATGAGCAGTGCTGTCCAGGTCTGTTCGCCATAATAATATTATAACCGGCTGTTCATTACATGCATTCTTGTAGTCAAACCATATTGGGGAGATTGGGAGGAATGGTCTGTGTGTAACAAGAAGTGTGGAGGTGGAATTTCTTACAGAAAGAGGAAGTGTATCCCATCAAAATGTCCATACTCTGATCCTCGATACAACAAATGTGATGGCAATGATTATGAAGAGAAGAAATGCAATGAGCAATGTTGTCCAGGTATGTAATCATCACTATAGTGTAAAAAATAATAATTAATGCACTAATCTAATAGTGAAACCATATTGGGGAGATTGGGAGGAATGGACTGTATGTAGCAAAAAGTGTGGAGGTGGAATTTCTTACAGAAAGAGAAAGTGCATTCCATCAAAATGTCCATACTCCGATCCTCGATACAACAAGTGCTATGGCAACGATTATGAAGAGAAGAAATGTAATGAGCAGTGTTGTCCAGGTATGTAAGCCTTAATTGTACATAGGAGTGGATAGCCATGAAAAATTTACAGAACGCCCAGAATGGAGTGAATGGGCTGTATGGTCAACTTGCAGCAAGAGGTGTGGAGGTGGATTTTCATACAGACGAAGAAAGTGCATACAATCCAAGTGCCCCCATCCTTATTATAAAACCTGTGAAGGAAGTGGATATGAAGAGAAGAAGTGCAATGAGAAGTGCTGCCCAGGTTAGAAGAAAATAACAACCTCAACATATAGCTATTACCTTTAAAATCTCTCACAGAGGCTCCAAGCTGGGCTAAATGGGAAAACTGGAGTGTGTGCAGCAAAAAATGTGGTAGTGGAATCTCTTACAGAAGAAGAAAATGTGTTCCATCAAAATGTCCCTACTCTGACCGTCGATACAACAAATGTTTTGGAAGTGGATATGAAGAGAAAAAATGCAATGAACAATGTTGTCCAGGTTAGTTAATATGCCTACACTACTTTATAACTGTGATGAACTAGTTTTTTTTAGTTACAATTGAGTATGTTACAGTAGGGCTCAAACAAATATTCTATTATTCGGTGAATATTTGTTTCAAAGGAAATAATATAGCATCAGTGTGTAGAGTACATAGAAATTCTTGATCGTTAAGTGATCAAATCATGTTGATTCTGAATTGTATTAAAGAGGCATCTTGTACAACAGGATTATTGATATTTTGTCTACCAATGCTGAAAAAGAACATTCGAATATTCGCTAGTTTGAATAAAGAATAGTAAAAGCCACTATTCGTTTGAGTCCTATATTGCAGCCATTATACAAATTATTGTTTGTCAAATTACTAGAAAAACCATACTACGGAGATTGGGAGGAATGGTCTGTATGTAGCAAAAAGTGTGGTGGAGGAATTTCTTACAGAAAGAGAAAGTGCCTTCCATCAAAGTGTCCATACTCTGACCCTCGATACAACAAATGTGATGGAAATGACTATGAAGAGAAGAAATGCAATGACCAATGTTGTCCAGGTATGTATACTACCTTTTCTACTCAAATATTTTTATTATTATTGCTTGTGTATTCATGTTACAGTGAAACCATACTATGGAGATTGGGAGGAATGGTCTGTGTGTAGCAAAAAGTGTGGTGGAGGAATTTCTTATAGAAAGAGAAAGTGCCTTCCATCAAAGTGTCCATACTCTGACCCTCGATACAACAAATGTGATGGAAATGACTATGAAGAGAAGAAGTGCAATGACCAATGTTGTCCAGGTATGTATACTACCTTTTCTACTCAAATATTTTTATTATTATTGCTTGTGTATTCATGTTACAGTGAAACCATACTACGGAGATTGGGAGGAATGGTCTGTGTGTAGCAAAAAGTGTGGTGGAGGAATTTCTTATAGAAAGAGAAAGTGCCTTCCATCAAAGTGTCCATACTCTGACCCTCGATACAACAAATGTGATGGAAATGACTATGAAGAGAAGAAATGCAATGACCAATGTTGTCCAGGTATGTATACTACCTTTTCTACTCAAATATTTTTATTATTATTGCTTGTGTATTCATGTTACAGTGAAACCATACTACGGAGATTGGGAGGAATGGTCTGTGTGTAGCAAAAAGTGTGGTGGAGGAATTTCTTATAGAAAGAGAAAGTGCCTTCCATCAAAGTGTCCATACTCTGACCCTCGATACAACAAATGTGATGGAAATGACTATGAAGAGAAGAAGTGCAATGACCAATGTTGTCCAGGTATGTATACTACCTTTTCTACTCAAATATTTTTATTATTATTGCTTGTGTATTCATGTTACAGTGAAACCATACTATGGAGATTGGGAGGAATGGTCTGTGTGTAGCAAAAAGTGTGGTGGAGGAATTTCTTATAGAAAGAGAAAGTGCCTTCCATCAAAGTGTCCATACTCTGACCCTCGATACAACAAATGTGATGGAAATGACTATGAAGAGAAGAAGTGCAATGACCAATGTTGTCCAGGTATGTATACTACCTTTTCTACTCAAATATTTTTATTATTATTGCTTGTGTATTCATGTTACAGTGAAACCATACTACGGAGATTGGGAGGAATGGTCTGTGTGTAGCAAAAAGTGTGGTGGAGGAATTTCTTATAGAAAGAGAAAGTGCCTTCCGTCAAAGTGTCCATACTCTGACCCTCGATACAACAAATGTGATGGAAATGACTATGAAGAGAAGAAATGCAATGAGCAATGTTGTCCAGGTATGTTACTCTTACACTAACATGGATACTTTACTTCCATGACTTATCTTACAGAAAAACCATACTGGGGTGACTGGGAAAATTGGTCCATTTGTAGCAAGAAGTGTGGAAGTGGAATTTCGTACAGAAAGAGAAAATGCCTTCCATCAAAGTGCCCATATTCTGATCCTCAATATAACAAGTGCTATGGCAATGATTACGAAGAGAAGAAATGTAACGAGCAGTGTTGTCCAGGTATGCTGACCTTATCGCATCATGTAAGCAAACACATGATCTATGCACACTATTAACCCTACAGAAAAGCCATACTGGGGAGGTTGGGAAGAATGGTCTGTGTGTAGCAAGAAGTGTGGAGGTGGAATTTCTTACAGAAAGAGAAAATGCCTTCCATCAAAATGTCCATACTCTGATCCTCGATACAACAAATGTGATGGTAGTGATTACGAAGAGAAAAAATGTAATGAAGAATGCTGTCCACGTGAGTTATAACCAGCCACCAGAATTGCTAACCACAGTGCCCATACAGAACCTCCATCATGGGGTACATGGAGCAAATGGAACTACTGCAGCAAGACTTGCGGAGGCGGTTTAAAGAACAGAACCAGACACTGCTACCAATCCAAGTGTCCTGATTACGGAAAATGTTCAGGTCATGGATATGAAGAAGCTAAATGTAATGAACACTGTTGTCCAGGTTAGTTATAAAATAATCAAAATCTTGTAAATGTTACTGAAACATCTAACACTAAAGAACGTCCATACTGGGGAGAGTGGGAAAATTGGAGTGTATGTAGCAAAAAATGTGGAGGAGGAGTGTCCTACAGAAAGAGAAAGTGTATTCCCTCCAAATGCCCCTCACCTTATTACAAGACATGTCAAGGTCGTTCATATGAAGAAAAGAAATGTAATGAAAAATGCTGTCCTGGTAAGCCATTTTATCTGATAGCCTAGAGCCACCATTACAATGTGTTGTTTCTTAGAAAAACCATACTGGGGAGATTGGGAGGAATGGTCTGTGTGTAGCAAGAAGTGTGGAGGAGGAATTTCTTACAGAAAGAGGAAATGTGTACCATCAAAATGTCCATACTCTGATCCTCAGCATAACAAGTGCTATGGCAATGATTATGAAGAGAAGAAATGTAACGAGAACTGCTGTCCAGGTATGTTCCTTGGTGTAGGGTTAGTAATTATTACAAAATTTAACAGAAAAACCATATTGGGGTGGATGGCAAGAATGGTCTGTGTGTAGCAAGAAATGTGGAGGAGGAATTTCTTACAGAAAGAGGAAGTGTATCCCATCAAAATGTCCGTATGCTGATCCTTCACACAACAAATGTTATGGAAGTGACTATGAGGAGAAGAAATGTAATGAAAAATGCTGTCCAGGTACATTATCCTAACTGTAACGTCAACCATAATACAGCTGCTGCTTAAATTTACAGAAAAACCACACTATGGAGATTGGGAGGAATGGTCTGTGTGCAGCAAGAAGTGTGGAGGAGGAATTTCTTACAGAAAGAGGAAGTGTATCCCATCAAAATGTCCGTATGCTGATCCTTCACACAACAAATGTGACGGAAGTGACTATGAGGAGAAGAAATGTAATGAGAAATGCTGTCCAGGTATGTCATCCATATATGCAGTTGGACGAATTATCTATATAAACCATCAAAACAGAAAAACCATATTGGGGAGATTGGGAGGAATGGTCTGTGTGTAGCAAGAAGTGTGGAGGAGGAATTTCTTACAGAAAGAGGAAGTGCTATCAGTCCAAGTGTCCAGATCCTTACTACACAAAGTGCGACGGAAGTGACTATGAGGAAAAGAAGTGCAATGACCAATGTTGTCCAGGTAGGTGTTGGCAGTTGCTAATTATGGAACGAACATGACACAACAATCTTTTAACAGAAAAACCACACTGGGGAGATTGGGAGGAATGGTCTGTCTGTAGCAAGAAATGTGGAGGAGGAATTTCATACAGAAAGAGGAAATGTATACCATCAAAATGTCCATACTCTGATCTTTCACACAACAAATGTGATGGAAATGATTATGAAGAGAAGAAATGTAATGATAAATGCTGTCCAGGTAAACACTAACACTACTACACTCTGTATAAATTTACATAACCCATATGATATCCAGAACCAGACCATTTTGGTGAATGGTCAACATGGAGCAAGTGCAGCTCTAGTTGTGGAAAGGGCAAAAAGTTCCGCAAGAGGGAATGCTACCAATCTAAATGTCCAACAGATTACAGAGGGTGTAAAGGAAGTAACTATGAGTATGCTGACTGTGACGCTGGTTGCTGTCCAAGTAAGAAAACGTATATCATATCGGTACAGTGATGTTACTTTTTTCTATCAACAGAGAATGGCTACTGGGGCTCATGGTCTAGTTGGAGTGACTGCTCAGTATCTTGTGGCTATGGACAACAAAGGAGAGAAAGAAAATGTCATGAACCAGAATGTGGAGGAAAGGGCTGTTGGGGCAGCAAATACAGTGCCAAGTCCTGCTACATTCAATGTGAAGCTCCCACAACTAAAGGAGACTACTATGATAAACATCAGTGGTAGTGATATCGACAGATTCTTATGGACAGTGACCTTTTCTAATCCTATATTTTTGTATATTTTATCCAGAGTTTATATATACTTGGTTTAAGTGTGTTTTTTTTCTTTTTAAGTATAAAACATTCTTTATTTGTACTGATTTGACATTTTATTAAAAACTTAATCATAATTACATACCTCCTTTTCCTGAAAGAATCAAAATTTTATGCTTGATTGCATTCATACGGACATCAATGAACTCTTGATCTGGATCAACACCACCTACAGAAATGCAACCCGTTTCAGTTGCAGCTACTTTGACCGCAATACTAGCAATAGACATGTTTCGTATCAGCAATAGTTTATATCCATCCTAGCTAGTAGAGTGATTAAATGATCACTTTACTATCTAGCAAGGTTCTACTGCTACAGTGCAGCTACCAACAAACCTCCACTGAGACATAAGTCCCTTCCAGGGCATCCTTGACAAATATTAGCCTTTCCTGCCAATTTCTGTAGAGAGTATAGTGTGCAGTAAGAACACATTGCATATCAAACCTGGGAGGCTACACCCAGTAAACAAAGGGAGTCAGGTTAATAGTTATAATTACACTGTTGCCAAATCCCAGACCCAGTGGCATAATCTAGCTAGCTATATAAGTCATAGATCATAGATTCTCAGGATAAAGCATGTACAATGTAAAGTTACATATACAAGGTGTTAGCAGCTTTCTTGCATGCGCCGGATTAACTTATCCCCTTTTAGCTGGACTGTGCAGTCTATAGCATGCAGCAAAGAAGCCACAACAGCTGGTATCTACATTCAAAACTTTTATAATGATTTCTCGCCAGCACATGCCCGCGTCTCACATGCATTTGTATTAGTCTTGAACCCAGCCAGGATTCGGTGCAGTATGTTGCATGAAAAATTAGAATACGCTAAAATTGTTGGTACCGCATAGTCGATAGTAGCTATAGCTATATCTAGTACCTTGTAAAAAAACAACAACAAAAACTCACTGTTTCTGAAGGGCATCCAACGACCGCTGCAACGTTTTCGCTATGCTCGTCCTTTTCCATACCCCAGTCAGGGTGCGAACTATTTAGAAACAGGGGAAGGTATGGTGGAAGTAAACCCCAGTATATCTAACTCGATACGAAAATGGCTAACAAAGGAAGCAGAGAAATGTCATAAAATTGGCTCATTTAGTTCAGCAGCTAACAATTTCCAACCCAGGCCTGAAAGGTGAGTTAAAAGTGCATGAAAAATATTATACGTATTGTAGTGCTATATATACAGGCTTGGTTTGGGAGCCATCCCATTACCCACATCCGACAGATCACTTACTATGAGTAAAATAAAGAAGGACATACACAGGAGACTGAAACACACCTCGCATACAGAAGAACAAGTGGTTGGAAAAGTTCAATTTAATGAACTTGATAGTGACATGACTGGTAGTAGATCACTTGCAGTTCATGGTCGGTTGACCATGAGGACTGACAGTGAAGTACTAGGGATTAAGAAAAAACGAAAGAGAAAGAAGCGCAAGGAGAGGATTAATGAAGACCCTGAACTGGTACCAACAGCAGAAAAAGATGACTTACCATCATCTACCTATTCTACTAGTGATGGTGTACCTCTGGACAATGCTGTGTGCTCATCTGAAAAAAGGGACTTGATCAAATTTAAGGTGTGGAGGTTGTTGAATTAAATAGTGTATATTTTTCCTACCAGAAATGGAGAACAAAGTTGCGGTATGGTCAGCATCAACCGCAAACAAATTGTGGCAGACTAAGGTGGAGGAGTGTTATGCTAAACAGATACCTTAGAAAATAAATATTGATAGCGATATTGCACCTATCGGTTGTTTTTATATACCCACATTGCCTTTTGTGTAATTCATTACTAATTTATCAACTGTGAAAATTTCACTCTGTGGGTTTGCAGAGTGGAAAGAGCTGTTCTAGTATACAAATTAATATATATATATAGACAGATACACATCTTAATTGTCAGTGATGACACCATCAGTAGCTTACACTACAATAAGTGTCCTGTGAGTTAGTTAGCGCAGAGGTAGAGACCAGGATGCTTTGTTTATCAAATTTGTATGGCATATAATATTATTAATACCTATATGTGTTGATTACTTCTGTTTTGGCTGTCAGCTATGGTCAACCCAAGAGTTTGGGGTCATCAGTGGTTAACTTCAACATTTATCAGTACTTCAAGGGAATATGTTTGTGTGTGCATCTAAGGCCTTGCAAGACAACTGCAATTTTACCAACTGTTTTATGGGTGTTGTGTACAAATAGTGGGTAGATAACAAACATCTAAGGGGACACATTTTATGATTAATTGGAAACTCACATGTTCTTAGTACTTCCATATAAGTGTACCAGTAGTGAGTGTGCAACTGCAAAACATTGTGGTGACAGTATGTCATGAGGTGACTGATCAAATGATGTGAATAATATAATATGTGCATGAAAGCAGCATAATCATGTTGTTTATTTGTTATCAAGCTACTTCACAACACGATGTTAACTGCTATACATGGTAATAGGCTGGGTTGCTTCATCATGTTAGCCTTAAAACAAGTTGTCATACTCACTCTCCTTGGTTCATTGGGTTAACAAATATTAACTACATATTGTGTGGGCTTTATGTGAGATAATGTATATTTTACAATTGGGTGGAGTTTGTATCACATGATAGCTACATGTATAGTATGCACTTGACAGCAAACACAGATGGAAGGGTGTTTAGCACAAGCCAAAGGAACTTGAGAAATATACTAACCTAAAGTTAAGAGGGATTGCTGGACAATTTCCTAGGAGGAAACTAAACATATCACAAATCGGAACTTGTGTAGGATGAAGTGTGTGAATTACCAGCCATTTTCCACATTGATGTGAAATTATTAGTATACTGTTAAAAGCTCAGTACCCTATGATAAAATTGCATAGATGGCTTTTTTTATTAGTAAGGGTGTTGGATTGTAAGGTGCAACAAGCTCTCATTGTATAGAGGCATCCTGGATTAGAGATGTTGGATTAGACAGATGGGTTCAATTGGACTGCTAACATCTCTACTACAGATATTAGCGTCAAAAGCATTTAACACAATGTACCATGTGGGTTTTCATCAGATGTTTATCTATTATTAAGTTGGTCCAACTCACTGTATAGCAAAATGTAAACACATTTTATTGTGGGTATTACCAAGAGTAAATAATGGAAGAGTTACATAATGCACAATACCCTAAATAATCTTGACTGGTTGTAAAGTGATGCAGTGCCACTGAAATGTGAATGCATGCTTGCCAACAGTGATGACATTGTTATGCAACTTTATAGAAGACTATAAATATATTGAGTCAGGTGCTTCATAACTTCTTGAGGTGTTGTGCGGATATAGCTAAAAGAAGTCAGGAGAACCTTTACATATAATAATTTTATTTCAATATTGTGCAACAATCCATATTATTTAATAATTGTCATACACTTCTGTTATTTTATTGACTTGATACAGCATTCCGCCACACATCTCACTAAATATTTTAATTGCATTCAGATTTTTATTTACTGAACAGACAGACAGTGTACTGATGCATCCAGGGCCAAAAAAAATACAGTCATAATACATAATTATATAGTGCATCAACAGTGTTATTTGCTATAAAATGTCAATCAAGAGTCAATGCAGTTAGTGTTTGCAGTTTGGATTTGAACTAGGGTTACTCAAGTCATTAGGTAAATTCCAATCTTGGATTGTTCTATATTTGTATTAATCACAATTGGTAATAGGGATAATGAAGTGAAGAGGGTGGTATTGTCAGGTTGATTGTTGGGTTTTGGTGAAGTATGCATGGTGGTATATGTACTGCCAAGTGATCACTTAATTTGTAACCTAATTCTCTAATAGTAGGACAAGATCAGCTACAGCTCACAAGTTGCTTCACAATTATTCATCAAATAATAAAATTCGTAATTTCTATTTCAATCGCCTCCCTAGACTTTGAAATGCTCTTCCCCCTATCAACACTGAACTACACTTTAACACAATCAAATCAATAATTTACAAGCACTAGTGAAACCATTTTACAGAACACTTTAATCCAACTTAAGTAATTCATACACATAGTAATTTCCTTTTCCCTTGCTATTGCTGCAACATTGCTCCTACCCCTTTTAATTAATTATTAATGTAATTCAAGTTTTCTTTTTTTCATTCTTTCTTTTGGCTGCTAGCACAGGTTGCTAGCAGACCATCAGTGCAGTATGTAATCTAATGTTATCCATCTCTTTACTGTAATTGTACAATGCCACGCATGCATTGTAAAGTTATTATTGCTGCAAGGTGGTAAATGGATTAACAGAAAATGTGTAGTCTTGATATGTGTCTACATGTGGTTAAAGTGAGTCATTGTAACAATTCCACATAGCAGATCCACATCTCATTAAAGATATTAATAAACTAGAAAAGGTACGGAGAAGAGGTACAAAGATGGACTGTGACAATGTCAAACTATAACTGGTCAAGTTCTGTTACTTCTAGCTATGTGAAATTGTTACAATGGCTCACTTTAACCACACGTAGACACATATCAAGACTACACATTTTCTGTTAATCCATTTACCAGATCATAGTCTTTAGTGAGTGAAAATTCAAGTGTAGCAGTAAGCTTATAGTTCATATATGGAGATCTTCATAAAATATGAACTATAAGCTTACTACTACACTTGATAGTTCTGCTTGGGAAAAGTTAATAATTCCTGTACTGATGTATGAAAGCTCTATACTTTCACCAGGGGCGTACTCAGGGGTTTCCAGAAATTCCTTTGGAATTTACACACTACTTTAAGCATGGAGAAAATGGTGCTTTAGGTTTCCAAATTTTTGGATTCATCATGAAACAGATCACTTTACAAATTGTTTAGCAATGGTATCTCACATATAATAGCAATATCAATTTTAGTATTAAATATTAAACAACAAGTTAGTGAAAAGATCAATATACTCTAATAAAGCAGTCAGGCAATATTAACTCTAATAGAACTGTCACTTAGTTGTAGTCACTAACACTACCTATCATGGCACATACTATATATAGCCATGTAGCTATCTATCTGTGTATATCTATAATACAATCAAGATTGTTCTCAAGCACAGCTGGTAGACATAAGATGTGTGCTGTGATGATAGACCGAGATACTGCAGCTAATCACTGGCTCACCATGTTACAATTCTGATTCTGTTCATCAATGCACTGCATGGACCATTTTATCTGCAAGCTTCACCAGTATAGAGAAGAGTAATGTAGTATAGTTCATCAGTACATAATTTATACAGTAAAAAGGGAAAAACAGAATCACTGCTGTATGTACATTGAGAACCCAGGGGTACCATTATCCAATATGGGTTATTCCCCATTTGTCCGAGGTGGGTCACTAAGGCTCACTGACATTGAGTATGTTTATTGATTGAGATAGGTCAGCGTATTCAAAAGCTGTTTGTACAATGCGGCAATTATGCCAGCATAATTTCAGGCATAATAGGTATCTGTGGGAATCAGGAATTATGCTAGCATTTTGAGGTAACTGTAAAGCTTTAACAGCAGGAAAATCTGCAGATTGCACGATTCCGTTAAAAAAAGATTGAGATACTCTAATAGAGCAGTCATATTTGAAACCTCACTATTATGGTAGAAATATACCAAAATTATGTAGTGCATAGACCTTCATTAGTTGATTGCTCTACTGATGAGCATGTAGTGGCTGTTACAGATTGCTATATGCATCAAATCCACCCTTTTATATATTACTGCATGTATGAATCTTATAATATGGATGTTCAAATGATTTGCATCATCACAACATTCACGATCAGTTAGCGTGTTTATGTCAAAGACATGTAGTTACCTGCATCATCCACACAACGAAAGGTCAGAAGTGATACACTGATCAATCATTATAGTATCAGTAACATACATACATCATCTGTATATGATACAAAACATTATCATGTATGCACAAAAAATTGTATGAATGAACAAACACAATGTTATCAGTTTGACTCATCTGTTTGCAACTTCCTTCAACACCTTGCACCACTGAATATATACATTACACATGATGAATAATTCAATAGCTTTACAACATGCATAATAATAATGTACAACATATTTATAGTCCACTCCCAATAAAATTCCTACCCAGGTATATTTATATGTGGGTGGGTAGTCTTATATCTCTTGGTACAAGTTTATGCATGTTTTGTGTCTACAGGGTCCATACAGATTAACGCTGGCTTTAGCTGCCAATCCACTGGAAGCAATAGTCATACCATAACTAGTAATACTTACTTCTTTGTACCAAGAGTTAAATAAATAATATGATAAGAGAGCATCAAACACTACATAGTCCTGTAACAAATAAAGTTTAAGTGGTTTGACGTGTGCCTACTAAACCAGCAAATTCCCAAAGACTGAGTGCTCCTTCAATCACATTATGCTTGAAGGTCAGTTTTGTTTACTAACATGGCAACACCAGCAATGCAGACAAAATTTTGGACGATATTACGTTCTCTGTTATTAGTTCCTCAGACACGGTTCTCATGGAGCTATCCTCAAAATTTATCAGCCATGCTCTCTACAACAGTGCTGACTCTTACTGGCTTGGCATCTTTAAATGCATACCCTTGTGCCTGGAAAGAAAAGCCATTACGGTCATTTGTCAAAGGACTACATGGCATTAAATACTCTCTTCTCCAATACTATTAGCTTGTCTTTTAAATTCCTTATCATTACATACTAGGACCCAAAACAATGCTAAAGCCTGTCAGAAACTTCAAAACAGTGTGTGTGTGTGATGCAGATGACATAATAACACAGGGATCCACAAAAAATAACATTTACTTTCTCTGAGCCTTAAAACAATGAAATATGAAGAAAGCTAGGGCTCTGTGGTATTGCCAAAACCCTTTATTTGGTATTTTTTGAAGTAAATACTGTATAGGTTGAATAGATATTGTATAAACATTATTGATCTGGAAAAGGTGTTTAGTACAGTAAGTGCATGGCAAGGCAAAAGCATTTGCATTCAGCTACCCTACAGTAACAATGCAGTAAAATTTGGCCACAACATCCTAATTCCCCATATTACTCTAATAACCACTACTATATATTCAGTATTTTTGATATTTCAGTATTATGGTTTTGGTTTTGAGTTTCACAATATTCTATTGTAATTTGCGTGGGAGGACCAAAGCGATGCCGCATATCATATTGTCCATACAGTACTAATCAACTGCATAACTGTACTGTATAAGTCATACAGTACAGTTATGCAGCTAATTGGGCAAATACAGTACAGTTATGCATTTAATTGGGCAAATACAGCACACTTGGGAAAATACGGGACAGTACAGTTATGTGGAGAATTTATTTAAGGAATGTTACGTAAACAACACACTGTAAATTGCTAAAACCAACCAAACTAATCTTATGAGTTCGTTCTACGGCTAGGAATAGATAGTATAAACACTTACTGATCATCTGATCATGAAGCTTTTTAAACACGGCTCCACTAAGATAGCACGATTGATCACATGCGTGACATTGTAAATCGCTAAAACTAGCCAAACTACAAACTAATCCTATTAGTTCATTCTACGACTACAAATAGATTAGTTAAACAGTTACTGATATCCTGATCACCGAAAATCGCAGTGGTTTGAGTACTAGAGAAAATCTCTCTGAGCCAGACGACCAGGAAGTACAATATAACAGTTAAAGCACCACCTATGCTTGTGTGTATGAAAAATACAGCACTCAGGGGGTGTGTCAAGGCAAATACAGCACTCAGCTTCGCCTCTTGCTGTATTAGCCTCGACATGCCCCTGCTATATTTTCCATATACACACACAGCAGTGCTTTAACTATAACATATAGTATGGTGGCTTTGTTAATAACTCAGTTTATGAATATAATGCAGAGCCCTACACTACAAGCAGTAAATGCAAATTTGACACCATGCTGCAAAAGAAGTCACTCAAATGATTCCTTGGCCAACATTTAAGCAGGGAGGAGTTGACACTTGTGGACATTTTAGTAAGAAACGCTTGTCAATGGGTGACACGTTACAGTATATGATGACTCATGTTCTGCGTGGGTGCATGCCACTTGTGAAGGTTTCACTAAAAAACAGTACATGTACATAAAAATTAAACAAATGTAGCCAGATAAATTTTTGGAGAATAGCACCATGTATGCAAAATGAATCTAGCCTGAACTTCAAGGTTTAATGGAGTTAAGGTGACATTAACTGTTCTATTAGAATGGCCAATGTAAGTGTTTTTACCAACAACTGATGCGATTATTGGTTACATATCATCTTTTCGTTTTTCAATGTGTGTACCCTTAGAATCCATTGTAAACAGTTAATGATGACTTGTATGGCCATTTGTGAATTATATTTCCTTCATAACATATGTAAACATACATACAGATCATGAATCACTGTGTAAAGTGTGCATGACATAAAATTCTGTAGAAAAACTTACTTCATGTTGTTGCATTTTGCTTTCACATTTAATATTAAATATTGATGTTTCATCATCCTTCCAGTCAGCTCTTCTTGGTACAGGTGGAGTAATCACGATGACCTTATTAAATATTTTGATCCTTTAACTTTTTCTTCATTAATAGCTGCCCCTCTGATATAAATAGCACCACGCACTCTATTGTTGCCAGTTTTCTATGTAAAAGACATATAGAGGAATTAGCTACACTTACGTGTATGTGTATAATATATATATATTATATATACATACCTTGCTTTTCACTTTGTAGTAATAAAGAAAGTTGCCCTTAAGAGTAAATTCTCTTTTCCTCCATGGAGTGTACCATTTTGGGCATGGTCCTGTTTTGCGCAGTATTGCTGTTTTCTCTGCTTGTTCTAGTCCAAAACTTGCATAGGTTGGCTAACAAAGAGAAAGATAGAGCTATATAGTTAACCATCATGTATTGTGCATATACCAGATTGAGTGATATGAAATTTGTTTTCAATATGTCTGATAGTGTCATTTTATCCTTTCAGGTGCCAGGCGGTATGCATGGATTTACTAGTCACATTTACTAGTCACATTTACTAGTCACAGTTATGTTAACAATGTAAACACAAGGAAAAAGAAAAACCACAATGATGAAAAAAAAAGCAAAAACCAAACATGCATATTAGTGGTGTACGATATGTGATATATATCGAAATATCATGATACAATTTTCTATATCGTAATATGATATAGAATCTTTATATCGTAATATAAGCCTAGGTATAGATTTTAGCTATAATTAGAGAAAAATGTACCCAAGATATCATTGTACACTATAAAAGAGCTTGTAATGTTGTATGCTAGTCATGAACCATGTGATATTGTACTTCTAGTAAATCAGTGCTACAAGTGTTATCAGTGTAAGCACACAAGCTGAGTGATGAATTTGTACATCGTGATATATTGTGTGCTATAATCATGATAGGAAAATATCTTATATCACACACCACTAATGCATATGTATGTAACAAAAATTTTATAGCTATGATATCCAGCTATGCTTATAGACAGTCTGAACTAGGCCAAGGCCGCAGCTCTGCTAACAGTTATATAGTATAAACTCTCAGTAGCAAATTAGCAATGTAAGCTATACTGAGAAAATTCTAGGGACAAAAAGTGAGCATCTAACAAGCTACTATATAGACTTGCAGGTGTATTAGAGTTATAAAAATGTGGAAGAAAACTTCAGCTAGGTTCTACAAGCAGTGTTTGCATGCTTGCTAGGCACACACCACACTTGTTTTTTTTATGTTTAATCACAAATTAAAGCAGTGATATGGGAAGGGTTCCACCATATGCCTGGATAGCCTGAGCCACTTTACAGTGGCATAACAGTTTTGAATTAGAACTGACACAATGACAGGTTGAACATGCGCGTGTGCCCCGACTGATATGATGCTTCAGCCAAGCATAAATCAACTGCTGTGGTTTAGGCTTTGGCTTCACTGTCTGCTATTGCGATATGCCTTTTTGCTTACTGCAGCAGCTACAATGAATATGTACAATAGTTAATTAGCAAATAAATAAAGCCAGTTCGGGAAATTTTCAATTCCCAAAATTGCTTTAGCTAATTGTTTACTATACAGTGTGTAACTGAAACTGCCGAAATAGAAAGTTGCAAATAAGAAAAAAAGTTCCATCACTGGTCTTTACTGGGATAGCTATCCAGCACATTGGTAGCTACTCTTTTTTTTTTACCACACAATGCCACAACTGTACCCATAATTTTAATAGTTTGTAAATGTATGGCTTTAAAGAATGTATGTGATTTCAGAGGGAGTCAATTTTTAATAGAGTGATGCATCACATAGCTATCAAGTCACGCATGTCCTAAGAACTTTGTGTATGAGTTGACACCCTGAACCTCTGCAGTAGGGCCTTATAGCTATCAGCATACCAAGGCTGAAACATTATGTGTAAAACTGCTAGTGCATATTTGGGTTTCTAATTGAGTTTACATTGCTTCGATCACTTGCAATTGCACCGCATTCCACACCCGCCGGGTTTTATAAGGAGTTGTAGTGTGCTCTTTTCACCACCTTTGGTGTCCCGGTATTACACTGTAAATAATTCACACTGCTGCTAGTGCCATTAAGAAAAGGTGATGTTTAAACTCTACGGCCAAAAACAAAGAAAAACAGCCATGTTGGCATGGAACCATGACCATTCACATTAAAGCATGCACGTGTGCTTTACCACTATGACACATCAACTAATGGTGCTATGATTTCTAGCCCTATTATAAACCATTAGTAAAAATAAAAATCCACCCTCCCGCACTGCTACGTATTTTGAGTACAGGGGGATGAAAAACTAATTAATAATTAAGTTTATGTGGCCTAAGGTGTTGAAAATGATAGTAAGTACGTACGTATAGCTACTTATGTATTTTAACTACAGCTTAATATACTCCTGATAGCTAGATATAAACAATCTATGGCTAGAATCACTCGGTGCATTGTACCTTTCCAGCTGCAGATCTCCTCAGCATGTTGTAAATTACTCTGTCATCAGATGTCATAACTGAGTCACTGTGCGTTGGATTCTCGTGATGTGCCTCACAAGAGCTGACGATATTTAACTGACTTGAGAATTCGTCCATTTCGCTATAAACGATTTCCACCTAGTTGAGCTGATACTTATAAATAGTTGGCGTCCGTTGTTAGCCGTATACTGCCGCATAGCACAATTCTAAATCACGTGTCGTACCCTTGATCTTACACTTACACTTTGAACTGCACTGAACTGTTAATTTAGGCACACCCTAATGAGTTGACTATTTTCATTTTTAGTCACATTTCAGTACTGCATGCCAGCAGGTGTGTTACTTAAGTATTTTACATGAGAGTCATTTGAGCACGTTAGCTACAATGAAAACAGCATGATGTGTAAATCACATTGCTTGTAGTACATTTCTTGCAGCGTTGCATGCTGGTCCTCAAAGTATAGTTAAATGTGACAGCGTATACAATTTTATGGCAGCTATTTCTGGTTGTATCAGTGGCATAGCTTCCAGAGTGAAGCAGCTTATAGAGCTATCATTGATACGCACACTGATTAAAGCAAATCAATGTACACTGCTGAACGCTATGCTGCACATATATAGTTAGCTATAGCTAAATTTGTATGTATATTCGTGTATTTGTCCAATCACTGCTACTTGTTGTTTTCAGAAACAAGTTTTTCCACCATGCATGCAGTTCTGGTTTAGGTCATGTTGTTAGATGCTTGATATGCTTTAGATCATGCAAGCATGGAATGCACATTTTATTTTCCTACACTTGTGCCAAGCCATGCAAGTTTGCACAAGTTCTCACATCCTATTTCATTTGAACCTGTTTG